>NW_022991180.1:5162311-5762311 GCF_902827175.1 Gymnodraco acuticeps
CCAGCCACTCGGACAGCTGCTGCAACAATCGGTTTGCATAACCAAAGAATTTCTGCACAAACTGTCAGAAACCGTCTCAGGGAAGCTCATCTGCATGCTCGTCGTCCTCATCGGGGTCTCGCCTGACTCCGGTTCGTCGCCGTACCGACTTGAGTGGGCAATGCTCACATTCGATGGCGTCTGGCACGTTGGAGAGGTGTTCTCTTCATGGATGAATCCCGGTTTTCACTGTTCAGGGCAGATGGCAGACAGCGTGTGTGGCGTCGTGTGGGTGAGCGGTTTTCTGATGTCAATGATGTGAATCGAGTGGCCCATGGTGGGTGGGGTTATGGTATGGGCAGGCGTATGTTATGGACGACGAACACAGGTGCATTTTATTGATGGCATTGTGAATGCACAGAGATACCGTGACGAGATCCTGAGGCCCATTGTTGTGCCATTCATCCACGACCATCACCTCATGTTGCAGCATGATATGCAAGGCCCCTTGTTGCAAGGATCTGTACACAATTCCTGGAGGCTGAAAACATCCCAGTTCTTGCATAGCCAGCATACTCACCGGACATGTCACCCATTGAGCATGTTTGGGATGCTCTGGATCGCGTATACGACAGCGTGTTCCAGTTCCTACCAATATCCAGCAACTTCGCACGCCATTGAAGAGGAGTGGACCAACATTCCACAGGCCACAATCAACAACCTGATCAACTCTATGCGAAGGAGATGTGTTGCACTGTGTGAGGCAAATGGTGGTCACACCAGATACTGACTGGTTTCGGACCCCCCCAGACCCCCCCAATAAAGCAAAACTGCACGTTTCAGAGTGGCCTTTTATTGTGGCCAGCCTAAGCACACCTGTGCAATAATCATGCTGTCTAATCAGCATCTTGATATGCCACACCTGTGAGTGGGATGGATTATCTCGGCAAAGGAGAAGTGCTCACTATCACAGATTTTTTCAGATTTGTGAACAATATTTGAGAGAAATGGTTATTTTGTGTATATAGAAAATGTTTTAGATCTTTGAGTTCATCTCATGAAAAATGGGAGCAAAAACAAAAGTGTTGCATTTAATTTTTTTCAGTGTATTTCCATCCTCACGAGCCTCGACACTCCTAACTTTGATGGATAAAAAGCAATAGAACGCGTGGACATTTGGAAATCAATTTGCCACTGTTGACTTTCATTAAGTTATAGTTACGCTGACAGTCTCTCAATATGTTCTCAAAATAAACTAAATGGCATTGAAGAGTGCATATCTCTGTCAAGGCCGTTTCCATACAGTAAGTGATTAATAAGTTGTGTGTCAGCCTGGGGATTTTGGATCTGTTCCAACATGTATTTGGTCCGCGACCTTTACCCATTCTACATACTTCTCCACCATTTTAAAAAAATCGGGCCAATGCTGACAAACAAACAAAAAACTAACAACATATGTGGAGGTATAATGATCGAAACTTCTTATTATCTATGGTAATGTATTATTTCCAAATGCATATACAATTTAAAACTAGTTAAAAATGGATAGGGGTTGACAACAATCAATATACAATTGCTGGTTGGGGCTGAAAATGAAATGTTTAGCTTTTTAGCTGGAACTAGCACAACAACCCGGTATCTCCTGCAAATCTGCACTCGGTCAAGTTTGCATTGTGGGTAATGGATGAAGCAGGTTTTTTGCATGAAAGTAGAATGTTGAGCATAAAAAGCTGTTTTTGTTGTTGTTGAGTCCTTCTCTAAAGACAGACAGATTAAAACCTGCCCTGCACAATAACGTTTTAACCTGTGACAAAGTTTGATCACAATTCGATCCAGAACATTTGATCCATCTCCTCAACTCATTCTGTTGATATAGGCAAATAGATGTGCCAATTATTTTTTAAAAAGGTTCCGTAATTGGACTTTTTGGATGTATGTTTTTTAGGTCAATAAGAAATTAAAGGCTCACCGTTTACTTTGGAGTTTCTTTAGCTTGTTCCAATATGAGTTTGTTTCCTGAAATAAGTCATCATTTAAAATGTGGCTCCTACTTTGAGGCTGAGAGTCTTGGGTGTGCCTTTCAGATAATCAGCCTGCGGTCGTTTCTTCAAGGACACTCTTCGAGGCTCTGGGGACCGGTCAACTTCTTGTTGTTCTTCTGTCTTGTCATTTCCAGCTTGCTTGCTGCAAATTCTGGATTCCACTATAGAAACACAGAAAAAAGTTTCATGTCTGTAAACTTTAGCAACCCAAATCCTTCCAAAAATAAAGTGGGTTCGAAGACAAACAGCATGATTGCTTTTATAGGGTAACTTTCATAGTGAGGAATCATTTGAAATAGATTTGTGTTTTGCAGTTTGTGAAGTGGTTTGTTGCTGTTTGATGTTATATAAAAAACATACAGTAGATGTATCCGGATGACTGTATGCTTCGCCTCAGACTGAGTTATTTCACGATTTTCACAATGTTCCCAAGTTCTATTTTACAGTAGCTTTTATGATCTGGAGAAAGCAGGAACATAAACAGACCTTAAAGTAAACTTCACAAACTCTCTCACACACACACAACCACACACACACACACAAGCCCCACAACTCTGGATGAGAAACACTAGAGGGAACACGAGTACGGACAATGAATAATGCAAAAGATGACCATGCATCCATCCTACACCTCCAACATCATTCCTCTAACTTGTGTCGAATTCATATCTATACTGAATTGAATGTAGAAAATAATGGTTCAGGAAGTACATGCAGAAGTGCAAAATCCTCAGTCAAGCTTCTGCTACAGGATGTGTCTGCTGTAATCAGAATACATGCCCAGTGAAAAGAGCAAAAATATGTAAGAAGAAAGACACAAGTGTGTGGGATGATTCAGGAAATAAATGTTGTAATGAGTGGAGAGAGTGCTTTAATAATTTTAAATGTGTCATGTGTCAGTCATTAGCGTCATGTGTCATGTTCGTCATTAGCCCGCATGGTTTTTCATACCACTGCTACGCTGACGACACCCAATTATTATGTCCTTTCCCCGCTCAGGACCCAGGTCGTCGCACGCATCTCTGCTTGTCTAGCGGACATCTCTCAGTGGATGTCTGCTCACCACCTCAAGCTCAACCTTGACAAGACTGAACTGCTTTTCTTTCCGGGAAAAGATGTCCCACTCTTGACCTGACAATCAACATTGGCACCTCTATTGTTTCCCCTACTCAGACTGCAAGGAATCTGGGTGTGACCCAGGGGCGGACTGGCCATTGGGAATACCGGGAGTGTCCCCGGTGGGCCGGTGCTGTGTGAATTTTTTTTTTTTGCTTACCTAAATCCTACCGGCCCACATTTGTAAGTGTTCCGGCCCAGCCCAGCCCAGTGGGGTGTGGCCAGGGTTGGGTTGTAACGGAATACATGTAACGTGTTACGTAATCAGAATACAAAAATCAAGTAACTGTATTCAGCTCGCGTTACATTTGAAAAACGAGTAATCTGATTACAGTTACTTTCGTAAACCTGAAGTGAATACATTTTGGATTACTTATTGGAATTATTGGTGGAAAGAGTTCCTCAACATTTAATATTCATTACTAAAGGTACAGCCGAATCATCAAAGCCCACACAACCTATTACCGCGCAGATGGACCAAAAAGGGGAGCGTTTGAAAAAATGTTGCGGGTCCGCTCAGTGAAACAATAACAACGTAACATGGAGGAACAAAAGTCTGCGTTTAAATCGTGTGTGTGTGTGTGTTGTGGTGTGTGTGTGGTGTGTGTGTGTGTGTGGGTGTGTGTGTGTGGTGAGTGTGGTTAAAACACATCAGCCACACCGCTCTTTAGCCTTTCTAATGATTCTGAAGGTAACAGTGAAGGCGTGCGTGAAAGGCGGTGCGTGAAAGGCGGTGCGTGAAAGGCACGCGCGCTCCTCTTCTCAGAGGCTGAGTTAACCCTCCCGCTGCCTCCTGGTGCTGCAGAGATTTCATGAAGTGAAGGAGGTTTTTCCTTCTATAAAACAGCTGCGGGCAGCAGATACTGTGAGAGTCACAGACATGAATACATAGATCAAGGCAGACTGGTGCACACACTCTCCTGTTTTGCCAATCCGGTGCTTAAATAAATATAGCTCTACACCCCTGGCCGAAATGTCCTTAAAATGAAGTCCGAGTTCGACATTTTAATTAATGTCCTAACAACACTGGCAGGACAGAAGGCGACACGCCCTTTCTAAGCCATGTCCTCACATCCCAAGCTGCATCCCCAAAAAGTTTATTATGTTGTTACAACAGGGTTCAGGGGGAGTGGCTGTACGGCTGTACCCGTAGGATAGAAAAGGGGGAAGTGATGTCTGACTCAGAGGTCGCGGTGTGGAGAAGAACGTGTTGCCCACATTCTGTTACTGAGTTTAGGCTAGTTAGCTAGCAGGTTTTTGTTTTGGGTGCAGTCACTTTTGCCTCCACTTGCTGTTCAAATAAATGTTGAAAGAAAAAGTTAATCTGTTTACAGTTCTGTTTTATATGGGTTTGAAGAAGAAGAAGAAGAAGAAGAAGAAGAAGAAGAAGAAGAAGAAGAGAAGAAGAAGAAAAGAAGAAGAAGAAGAAGAAGAAAAGAAGAGAAGAAGAAGAGAAAAGAAGAAGAAGAAGAAGAATTAGGGAGATGAAACCCTCTTTAATGGTCACACATGCAGAGCACACAGCACACAGTGAAATGTGTTCTCTGCTTTTAACCCATCCTAGTACCAGGAGTCTAGTACTAGGAGCAGTGGGCAGCTATTGTACAGCGCCCGCGGAGCAATGGGAGTGAGGGGGGAAGGGGGATGTCTGGTGCCTTGCTCAAGGGCACCACGGCAGGAGGTGAACTGGGACCTCTCCAAGTAGAAGTCCACACTCCAAATAGGTCTGGTCGGGGACTTGAACCGGCGACCCTACGGCTCACAGTCCAAGCCCCTACTGACTGCCATAGATTTAGTCCCTAATTTTGCTCTCAAAATGGACCAGATTGATGCATTTAACTTCAACATTTAAAAAAAAATCTTCCTGGGGGAGAATGCCCCCGGACCCCCCTAGAGGAGGTGAGGTCCACCACCTGCCCACACCCCCTGTTAAATTGTCTCACCCACATTGAGGATGCTTCCTACGCCCATGTTTTATTCCATGTGTCAAGTCAGGCAAATTGGGTCCAAATGTTATTGCATCAATGATCTGTTAACATTAAAATCACTAAATATATGCCGTAACTATTTTGCTCTAGGCAACTCAAGGGCTCAGGTAATGTGATTACTGTATGAATAATTGTCCAAAATAACATAAATGCATAGGGTTTTTTGTTAAGTAACATACTTTCGTCGCCGGCCGGCCGATACATGCCGCGCATTAAGTGGGCCTGTCTGTCAATTAATCCCCGGGCCACTTTTTCCCCCCAGTCCGCCCCTGGTGTGACCCTAGATAACAAACTGTCCTTCACTGCAAACATCGCTGCTAGTGCTACAACCCGCTGCTGCAGATACACGCTTTACAACATCAGGAGGATACGTCCCCACCTGACCCAGAAAGCGACGCAGGTTCTGGTCCAGGCTCTCGTCATCTCACGCCTAGACTACTGCAACTCCCTCCTGGCTGGTCTACCTGCATGTGCCATCCGACCTCTGCAGCTCATCCAGAATGCAGCGGCTCGTCTGGTCTTCAACCTTCCTAAATTCTCCCACACCACGCCGCTCCTCCGCTCCCTTCACTGGCTTCCGGTAACTGCTAGAATCCACTTCAAGACAATGGTACTTACGTACCATGCTGCAAATGGATCTGGCCCTTCCTACATCCAGGACATGGTTAAACCATACACCCCAGCACGTGCACTCCGCTCTGCATCAGCCAAACAGCTCGCTGCATCCTCACTGCGAGGGGGACCCAAGTTCCCATCAGCAAAACACGTGGGTTTGCTATCCTGGCTCCAAAATGGTGGAATGAGCTCCCCATTGACATCAGGACAGCAGAAAGCGTACACACCTTCCGGCGCAGACTGAAAACTCATCTCTTTCGACTCCACTTCGAGCGATAGAACTATTAACAAAGCACTTATTACTAATAAAGGACTGGCTTATCTAAAGCCAGTTGAGTAGCACTTGAAATGTTTTTGCTCTATGAAACCTGATGTACTTATATGATTCTGTTTTCTTCAAGTTTGTATTTTTTGGTCGAACGCACTTATTGTAAGTCGCTTTGGATAAAAGCGTCAGCTAAATGCAATGTAATGTAATGTGGCAGTTGTTCTTTTGAGACTGCCATGGTAAGATGGGAGGCAGGCAGGTAAAATTGCTTCAGGCTGTGACATCGCATTTTATTGTCATTTTGGCTGCGGCCTAATTACTGTACAGTATATGAGGTCCGCCTACTTGCAGTCAGTGCTGCAGTATGGATATCAACGGATTATGTTTACCCTTGCATCGCCACTATTATAGAAATAGTTTGACATGCTGTAAAATACTATTATTTTATTTCTTCATAAAAATATTGATATTAATCTATTTTCTGCCTGCTGAATATGAAGCTACAGTAGCCTACAGCCAGCAACCGTTAGCCTAGCTTAGCATAAATAATGTAAACAGGGAGAAAACAGGCTGGATTATTTCTTGCCAGATGCAGTGACATCAAGTTAACCAGCAGACACTCCAGGAAGTCACCTAGTCCATAAACTAACTCTCCATTAAACCATAACTTAACTTTCTAACATTTAAAAATGCAAACTAGACATAGAACATGTTATCTATGCATCCTCACTTGCATAAACCAAATCATGTTTCTTAATAATGCTCTCATATAACCTTGATCTTATTTTACTAGTCCTAGGAGACCTGAACGAAGACTGTTTTAAATCATGCAAATTCAGTCTATTCAACACACTCTGTAAAATATACAGCAGCAGTTCATAACTAAGAATCTATATGTAGTATTGGAAGGCAGAGGAGTATCATTTGGGAACACGCACTGTTCTGGAAAGTAAAAAGACAGTTCATCTTCTTTCTTCCTCCTTTTTTCTTCTTTTCTTTTCTTTTGCAAGTGTTGGTGCTTTATTTAAATCTATGGTTGGACTGGGATTTACCTTAAACAATGTGAATGTACAGTAGGAAAAAGTATAGTGAGTTGGTGAACTTCTATCAACAATGCATGAGGTATAAATCAAACGCAGGAGCAGAGTAAAAAAAAACACCTTGGCACTGCATCCAGCTTGCTGTTCGGAATGTAATCTTATCTAAAATAGCTCAAGGATATCATGGCCGCTGAAGGAAAATACAGATTCAATTGCAAGGGTACTATTTCTAAAGCAAAAGGAATGAAATTCATACCCTGGGCCAATATTGGAAGTGTGCCTGCTTGCAATTGCCTCCGGCTAGGGAAGGCTTCCTCATCTGCAATCCCCTTCTGCTGCCAGGCTTTGCGTCTGAGGGGCCGGCCCTTTGAATGACAATAATCCCAGAGCAGTGCCTGTTGCTGCTGCTGCGTATCTGTAATCACTCAGCCTTGCTGTTAACACCATGAGCGGGTGCTATGGCTCGACCCTGGTACCCTGTGCTGTGATAGAGGGCTTCTGCAGTGACCAAAACACTCATCTCGGGCATTGCGCTTGTTTCGACCAAACATGCCGCTCTAGGTCTCCCGAACCCTCATTTATTTTGGCCGCTTTGTTATCTGCAGAGGATCTGCGGCAGGATGATTGGACACTGATGCGAAACAGACAAGGCTGACCTGTACTGAGTGGGTTGACCTGATCTTTCTTCCCTCTAGTTCCATAAGGGAAAATGGAAAGGGACTTGTCCAAAAACACAACAGCAGCTAATGGACCTCAGCGGCACATCGATGATGGTACAAGATCGGTGAGAATGTGCAGACATTAATAAACCACCCTATCTCATCCTGTTTCCCTGGTCACTCTCTGTGTAGCTCACTCTGCTTACAAGTTTGTACTTTCCCTCTTTCCTTGATCTCCTAACTGCCCAATTCCATCAGCGTGTGAGAAGGCCTTGTCCGAACTCATTTTGGCATCACAATGGTTAGGACCCTTTTGCACACGTCCGGTTGAGAATTTGGAGACTCTCATTGAGCTTGTGGGAATGAAAGTTTCTGTGATAGAAGAGTTGAAACCTTAACAGGCTGTGTGGAGCTGGATCTGATACGCAGGGCCTGTGAGTTGCAAAGTAATGGCAAAATCCTCTGGGTTGCGATGGAGATGGAAGAAGAACATGCTGACTTTGGACTCCTTTCTGCCACATCTGGGACACTTTGCCAGCCCTGAACAGGTTGGAAACTCCACTGTTAAGATCCAATTTCTGTCACTGTATGAGAGGTGGAAGTGTGTGTTATTGACTTTAAGAGACACACTCTCTTTCTCCTCTTTCCCCCGCCACACAGCCCCACGACAGGACATTTCCTGTGCCAGTGAAGCAGTGACATCTTTACTTGAGGCCTATGAACAGACAGAGAGAAAGTGTCAGATGTGTGCTTAAAAGGGCGCAGTTTGCTCCTCAGCAACATGAACGATTCTGTTAACTCAAATGAAGCCAAGAAAGAATTCAAATAGAGAGATGTTAGCCGACTGTGATGTGGAGTGGACTTATTATCTTCTCTCTTAGGGCCTGTGTCTAGATAGCTCCTTTTCATGCAGAAAGGTGCTGGCGCCTGCTTTATGTTTCTATGGCAATATCTTGGCAAGGTTGATCCCTGTTTTGTATGACAGACTAGCTTTGCCCCTCTTAGATTTCATTATTTGTTTGTTTTACCTTTGTGTTTGACATGATTTTTCTTTGCTCTCACTCTCACAGTTCACTTCACCTCACAGGCTGACTGCATAGATGAGGAGCGTAATCCACACAAGGAGATTAAAAGTCACACACTCACCGGCAGCCTAGCAACAACAGTGTCCACCATACTGCTATGCTAAAACAAGCTTTTTTGTTTTCCTTACATTTCTCCAGTGACTTCACCAGCTGCTTTCTGAAAAGTTTAAACATTTTCAACCCGAGGAGCTTGAAGCTGCGCCGCAAAAAGGCGAGATGCCTTTACCTAACTGTGTGTCTTAATCAGTTGCTGTTTCCACTCCGATGCGGTAACTTTAGGGGCAGCACTTAGGGACAGATTTATCCCCTGACATTTTAAAATGTCTCACAGATTTGTCGTCTACACACAGACACAAAAAAACACTAGCCTTTTTCAGTATTGCTTCTTTCTAAGTGAGTTAAAAATACAAAATCAAACACACTTTGAACACGTAGTACATAAAACTACTTTTCTGCTGCTTTTGCGGCATACCATGGAGGTTAACATGTTTTTTTTATCTCTGTTCGAAAGGCAAACTATTTCATCTTCTTCAAACAGCTCTCGTGTTGGCTCAGATTCCCAAGTCTTAAATATCAGGAGAGTTTTACACAAATTTAATTTGGGTACATTTGTTATTCTGTCTCTAGCTTGAGTGTTATTGCAAACCAGAGAAATTGAAATCTGAGGACATCAACTAATTAGAACAGATATCAAACATCATAATAACAATCAATATTTTATTACATAATAAGACATGGAGTTTTTACATAATTAGTTTTTAGTCAACAGTTAAGACAGTGAGATCGCACTGGCTCAGATATCCATAATAGCAATCATTTTAAACTAATAAAGCATTCGCAGAAAATAAAAACAAAGAAGAATTAGTTCATTGTGTTTTTCCGTCGAGCAAAACCATTTGCATCTTCAAGTAAAAATGAACATAACACAGAAACCTTTCACAGCAGTGTGTCTACATATGAAGTGTTTAGTATATTCCCAGGACATAAGACTTTTGGTAAACAGATAAGTTCACCGGGAGCAGTTACCTCATTGATGTTTGGGTCGATAGGCTTGGGAATCTCCGACTGTGGAAACCCACTGACATCGACTATCTGTCTTTTATTTTCTCTTGTAAAGACACAAAATAAAAATACTGTACTTTCGATCCCTGCAGCTCCTGGCTTTAACTAGGCTGCGCACACATACATGACATCCAAGGGAAGGCCACTTCAAAGGGAAACACAATTATCAGACTTACCTACTCATCATGAAAAATACAGCTATCTCGGTCACTGAAAATAGCCTCTCTGCTAATACTTGAACATCGCATTATGCACTTCACTTTATCTTTCCATCATTTATTCCATGCTTAGAGCCATGTTCATTACCACCCATCAGCACTTACAAAATCGTTATCTGGATTTCTGCTGCTCAGACTCTCCTCACACTATCTGCCATGCTTGCCTTGCATATTTTTGATTATTCCTTAACACCAAACAATAGCTTAAATGTTTAGGCCTATTGTTTCAGTAGGCATACTGTAGGAGGGGCTTATCGCTCCTTTTTATTCGCACTGAGCGTAATTCAGTTTTAATACAT
The DNA here is from genome assembly GCF_902827175.1 of Gymnodraco acuticeps. Taxonomy (NCBI): domain Eukaryota; kingdom Metazoa; phylum Chordata; class Actinopteri; order Perciformes; family Bathydraconidae; genus Gymnodraco; species Gymnodraco acuticeps. The sequence goes on from NW_022991180.1 coordinate 5,172,683, forward strand.
GATACACAAAGAGCACTGCTCCCAGTTCAGCTGGTATAAAGCCTGACGTAGCCATTACAGCTAATGAAACTGAATGGCATAACAAATGTGGTAGGCATTACTTTTACTCTTTAAAACAAACTTGTCAAACCTGTCAGGCATTCATTTCGTCTAACAGTGTCACAGTCAGACCTTGCAAATTGACGTCATGTTGCTGGCCCGTTAATATGTTTGCGTACATGGTACAGTTCACATAATACAAGGAAAGTAATTATGTTTACCCCGTGTGTTCCACTTTGAGGTGAGTCACACGGGACGGGAATGCTGCCTTGAACAACAACACTGAAATAGAAGTTTACACATTCATTTCACCCCCATTTTCCTTTGATTTCTTTTTTACCAAGCCAGCAAGTGTAATTGGAGGAATAATAAAAATGTTCTAATGTTGCCACAGACAAAAGAGGGTAGGAGTTTGTTGTGTGAGGGAAAAAGGATCCTGAAGGACATCATAAATATGGCTTGAAAAAGGGGAATAAAACCAAAAAAACTCAAATGAACCCAGAAACAAAGGAGGCAGAGGGAAACAAGTAATTCAAATCAGCCCAACTTCATCTAAAGTGGATGATTTTCTGAAAAAACTGCAACCAACAGAGTATGTTCCTGAACCCAATTACAGAAAATGAACTGCTTGATATTGTTAATACTCAACACAGTAAACAGTCCAAAGATTATTTAGGACTTAGTATGAATATTGTTAAACAAGTTGCACCAAACATTGTAGCCCCCCTAGTAAATATATGCAATAAATCGTTCCAACAAGGTATTTTTCCCAATGAAATGAAAATCGCGAAGGTGATTCCGGTTTTCAAATCTGGTGATACATTTAGTTTTAATATTATAGACCCATTTCTTTACTACCACAATTCTCAAAAATCCTGGAAAAACTCTTTAACAACCGTCTGGAGTCATTCCTCAGCAAATTTAATATACTATGCCCCAGCCAATATGGATTTCAGAAAAATCACTCTACTTCTTCAGCAGTAATTGAACTGGTTGAAGAAATTACCAACAACATTGAGAAACAAATTATTACAGCTGGTATATTCATTGACCTTAAAAAGGCTTTTGATACTGTGTACCATACTGCTACACAAATTAGAACATTATGGCATAAGGGGTCAAGCCAAAGAATGGGTCAAGAGTTATCTGATAAATAGGCTACAATATGTGGACATAGACGAGGCGAAATCAAACAATCTTCCTATAACATGTGGAGTCCCTCAAGGATCAATCTTAGGTCTAAAACTGTTCCTGATTTATATTAATGACATTATCAACACCTCAGACATGTTAAAATTCATTTTGTTTGCCGATGATACCACCATTCTCTGCTCCCATCATAATCTTGGTGATCTTGTTAAAATTGTGAATGCAGAATTAGAAATACTATGTAACTGGTTTTCAGTTAATAAATTATCCCTTAATGTGTCCAAAACAAATTACATGTTATTCAATACAAAGTCTGAGAGTAGAAATGACTGTATTATACGGATTTGCAATACAGAAACTCAACTGGAAGCACCATATAAATTATGTACAAACTAAACTGTCAAAAACAATAGGTATTTTGTATCATACTAAGAACATTCTTGAGGAAAACATACTCAGAACTCTTTATAACAGTCTATTTCTCCCTTACCTTTATTACTGCTCCGAAATATGGGGAAACACGTACTCAACAAATCTACAAAAAATAATAACATCTCAAAAAAAAGTATTACGAATAGTCTGTGGTGTTGGTAAATATGAACACACAACTCCCATATTTAAAAAAACTCAATCTATTCAAATTTGTTGGTATAGTTAAGCTTAAAACAGTACTGATTATGCACAACATTTACCATAACAAAATGCCTACTAACATTCAAAAGCAGTTCCAAACCACAGTCAGGAAATACCCAACCAGGCATCCTAACTGGTTGTGTAGCAAGCCCTGTAGAACAACCATCAAATCACAGCTTATCCATAATCGGAGTTAGAACGTGGAATGGACTTCACCCAGACCTTTCAAGTATTACTAGTCATCAACAATTCAAAACTAAAGTAAAAACAATTCTATTTGCAGATTACTCCAGCTAACACATATTGGATATTCCCAGTATTATTTATATATGCATTTACTTTTTTCTTGCCCTAACTTTTATTTTTTCCAATTTTCATTCGTTTTCTTTATTTCTTTGTACTCCTTAATTTCTATACGTTTTTGACGAAATAAATTCCATTATTATTGATGCTAATGATGATGCACGGGAGGGTACTCCCCATAAGCTATGCTTCAGCCCTCCCGCTTCTACTAATTTTGTTCATTTGTGTGTATGAATTATACGTTTTTGTTTGATTTTAGTAGAATAAATAAAAAAATTAATTAAAAAAAACTACATCCTAATATTATTTTTACATACAACAGCAAAAATAATGCAGTAAACAAAAACAAGTGAATACTATTTTACTGTATACATGGGTGTATTGTATTAGCATAGTAGAGTATGACAAAGCATAGTAGAGTAAGACAAACATGCAACATGTGTCGGGTAACATATTGAAAATAGTCTTCCATATTCTGTGTTGGTAATGTATGTTAATGATGATAATTATAGGCTGCTACATGGCCTTCACAGTCACATAGATGTTATGCAGACTCAACACATTTAGGTGTTGACCAGTGCTCTCCACCACCAGCCTCCACCACTAGATTAGAACCTGTTTCAAAGCAGAGACCTATGGTGGACGACCAACATACATGTTGATTATTCCTTACATTGCTTTACACATCTATAAACAGTATTGTATGTAACACCGCAATATTGTTAAAAATTGTGCAAAAATGTGGACTTTCTACAAAATGTTCTGATTTATGTAGTGATAAAAAGAGCCAGACCTTAGAGCCACAGACAGTACAGGGCAGTATTAAGAGACAGACATATTTTTGGGTTTGGTCTTGTCGACATAGAAATGTAGAATATCCCTATCTTTGAGCGTTAATCTACCATCCAACGTGTCTGTGACAGAGAAAACAGAAACAGTGTGTGTTTTTGTGGGAGACTTAAAGTGACATCTCACAGTGTTCATGCTTGGCTAAGGTAACCATATGCTTATTGTTGCATGCACGGAAACCAGCGATTGAGTAAACCGTTGTGCTGCTGACAGTGCCAGGAACAGGCAGGAGGCCCTGGGACTTACAGCCAGTTAGGGAGCAGACAAGCTGTGCAGAGCTGTGGGGACGTGAGAGATAAACCCATCAGCACAGCCCATCGTTTAAATGTAGCTCATTGAAGCTAAGAGAGAAAAAAAAGTGGATATTCAGATGTGTTCACATGTGCTAGGGTGAGGTACATTTTTTTTCAGACAACTCTTTTAATCCTGGCCATTTGTTAGATAAAGAGTATTGTACAATAGCTACATAATGACTTGAAATTGCTGGGAGGGATTTTCACATCCAATTTCATTTTCCTAGTGCGCTTTTCATTTGAAATTACTTTCTGAAACCACACATGCAGTATTGATCGAGTGAATCATGAATTGTAAGGATGACCGTATGCTCCTTGTTATTACCTGCAGCAGTTACATACTGGTCTCTGTATTAGAGCAATTAGTCAGACTGAGTCAAGCGTGAAGTAATGCCTGACTGTGGGTCACTGGAATGTGATCACATGGGCCATATTCTGTTTAAATTCGCTGTAGGAAAACATACAAGTGGCCTCAATAGTTAATTGTACTGGACATTAAATATGTATCCATACCTAGGAATGGAAATCTTTAACACATTAGCAACAATGTTAATTATCTACCACTGCTAAAAAGTCATGGCTTTTATTATGGGTAGAATACACTGGTTGTGCCTGTGATCATAGCATATAAAACGTGGTATAATCTTACTTACGTACCATTGCCATAATTACTTCAACATTGCTATATTTTTTATAATTTCTTTATTTAGGGAACACAACTTGATTGCTGATGAAAAGTGACTAATTACAGAGAGAACAATTACATAATTCTGAAATCTACCATTCAACCTTTCCTGTAGACATAGTGTCCTTCTTACCTGATAGCAGAGTGTCAAGGCAAAGCCATCAGCTGTTGCTCCTCTCTCGGCTGCAGATATATCCTCTTCTTTCAGCAGGGGCCACAGAGCCAGCTTTCCTGCTCTCAGCCACACATCGGGTAGGCGAGCGCGAACTGAGGTCTTTACTCGAGTCCTTGTGGAAACCCCACTTCAGCTGACAAGGGGGGATCAAGGAGCAAAGCACACTCATAAACAGAGTCAATATGTGTATACAAAGGACCCCGGAGCTTATGTTAGCCGCCTTAGTGACTTAGAGCCAATGTGCTCTGCAAATGAAAGAAAAGCCGAGCACCCGTTATCCTCTGTAAAATCTGTTAACTGTGATGGCGCTGGTGGACAAGCTTCACATGATCACGGAATATCCTAGTAAGATAATTCTGGGTTTAGTAATGCTGGTTTAAGCTGTATCAAAAGGCAGTGAGTCTATTAGCTGAGTCATAGACAGCACAGTAAGGTCGTCTAGTCTTCTTCTCTCCTCCATCCGTCCTCAGAGCCCAGGCTCAGGTAGCAGAACAGGTGACTGGCTCTCAGGTTTCACGCCTTGCCATAACAGGGCCCTGCTACACAAGTTATTTAATGGAGTCAACTCTGCAGTTGCCTTACTGCAGCTGCGGAACAAAACAATAAAGACATGGATAAACATAAAACTGAGGCTGTTTCACCCTCTTTTACTCTTTCTCAGTGCTTACACAACCAAGACTTCCACAGATGTTTCCCAAAGCTACTTTTAAAAGACACGTACATCTTCTGGGGAGTCAGTAGACGTGCATGCGGACAAAAGAACCAAGAGAATAGAGGCAAAACTATAAATAAATGTCTAGATACGGTATAGCATTGAAAGTGCTGAATATTCCGTTTTTTGTTTCTGCCCAGCCAAAGTAGGGTATAGCATAAAGAGCCACAGTGAAATAAATGTATTGTGTCTCAATGATGAATATAGTTACTGAACTAAACCAGTGAAACATTGAGGTATATTTCACTCCTGTCACTACTCAAGAAGACCCACTGTTTATGCTGATGAACACTAAAAGAAGAAAGCTAATGAACAATGATTTACTGTATATCTCCAGCTTTTAATTTGAGGCATGTACTTTTACACAGTCACCATTTTATAGTAGCCTAACGCAGAGAATATTGGATTATTTTTTCTTTATAACAAAGTATTTTTGGACCATCTATTCTATATGCTAGTTAATCATATTCACACAGTAATGCCGCTGCAATATTTAGAGGAATATAATTGCATGTTTTCATTACAATATCAAATGAGTTCCCTGATTTATGTTGAATCCTTTTCTCCATACTGTAAACATGTAGCCTACATTGTAATAACAGTGGCAAAACCTTATTAAGGAAACAAAAATGTATGTACCACAGAAGAACAAATAATTTGGCTTTAAGTTGATTGAACTTTAATTGTTCTCTCTAATACAGGGTGTAAGTGCAGCCTTTAAATGTTCATAATTGAACTGTAATGTGTATTTTCTAAGTGTACTAATTATTATTGTTGTAATGCGTGCAATATTTCGTCTTTTATTTTGAAGTCCAAGCTCACGTCTCGTTATGCTGTTCTCGCTGAACATGAGAAGCACCCTCAGAGTAAGATGCATGTATACTTACAGCTCCGTTAGTTTTGTATTCTTATACATATAAGTTGTGAAGAGAACTGAAGAATACTTCCCTCTGTTACAGAGCATGCAGCCCAACGAGTTTTCATGGTGGATTCGGAGGAATAAACCCGTAATGAGAAAGCCACTTTGTGTCTGCCTGTGCTTCGAGGGGAATTACAGTGAAAACTCGACTGTCCATCGACGCGAGTGTCTTAATTGACGAAGTGGCAACTTCAGAGGATCACGGACTGAGCAGAGGCTGTCTTCAAATGGCCGCCGGAGGAGGAGAAACTACGCATGCACACACAGAAGTGGACGACGTGCGCAGTTTTTAAAAGAGCAACGCTTCAAGACAGAGCCATAAAGAACTTGGACCACTAAGAAATCAAGAGTGATCTGAGTAAAGGGCTTCTTAAAGGTTTGCTAAACCGTTATTACTGTGAGTGCCAAACTATAGTTCAAACCGGAGAGACGTGATGTAAGGAATACATATTTATTGTTACACGTCATATGAATGAAATGATTGCCATGATAATACAACAGGAGAATGTAATGGTGTTTGGCGATTAGGCCCCGGTTTGCAGGATAATCATTCAGGAGGGAAAGAAACCGCTCCGGATGAATCCCCAAAACCAGTGAAGTATGAAATACTGAGATTGAACTGAGTTTCTTACCTTGTAGGGTGGACTGTGGTGATTCTGGGGATGAATAATAATAGATTAACATTATGTATGCGGCAGGAGGCCGGAATCACTGCCGGAGCTTACGGGTCATGCTGAGACTCTGACTGCCGAAATCAGTGCCGGTCTTATCTGAAAACGACCTGAGGGTCGCCTGCCCTGGCTAGCAGGGCTTGGACTACGCCGCCCGAAGGTCGAACGTCCTGCCGAAGCAGGGATCTTGTTTTTTTAACAGACACCAAAGTGTACGGTGGCCCAACGTCCACGGACACCGAGTGTACGGTGGCCCATAGTCCACGAGACCGAAGTCTACGGTGGCCCACAGTCCACGAGGACCGAAGTCTGCTGGGACCAGCCGAGTCCACGAGACCGAAGTCTACGGGGACCCCCAGTCCACACCTGACGTCGCAGGGTATACATTTTACACAAACACATTTGAGCAAGGGGCCTGGGATTTAGATACCTGCTGTGCATGAGATGAAGCCCGTTACATGTAGATGCAGCGTGAGACGAGACATTGTTCCCTGTGGGCGGGGCCCGCGGACTAGGACGGGAATGCAGTTTGAAATCCGGTACCATAATGAGACATGTATACGTGTAGACGTGTTTATGAACCACCACCAGTTATATGCATAGATACCATAGTTAGAGTGCTGAGAGATCTTTGGGAAGCCAGTACGGCGCTGATGTCCGGGTGAATGTAGGTTGTGAAGGCGGAGGAGGACCACCGTCCTAGTTGTTGTAGGGATGAGGGTAGAGAGACCTTGATTAGCAGCAGAGGTGGCTGCACCTATCCTGAAGGAATGTCCCGAGTATGATATAGGTGATAGGCCGGATTTAATGAGAACTTGCTTGAGGTAGAAATTGACGGGGGCCATGACCCTGCGAACCACTCTCCTTGGAAGAAACTCCCAAAACCCACGGATGGGGCGGCATCCGTGAATAACCTCATTGAGTCAGAGGAACGCACGAGGTCATCGTAAAAGAAAGTAACTCCGTTCCAGTGGGCGAGCAGGAGGGACCAGAAACGTAGGTCTGAGTGGCAGCCTTCGTCTAAGAAAACGCAGTCATGGAGGTTGTCGACCGCTGATACTGCGTCCAGGAGGCGGGAGATGAACGAGCGCCCCTGGGGGATGACGTGCATGGCGAAGTTGAGATGTCCGAGAAGGGAGAGCAACTGTTGTTTTGTGATAACTTGTTGCCCTTGAGTAGGGCACTTAGCCCTTGGTTACTCCAGGGAGAATGTCCCTGTAATTGGTCATTGTAAGTCGCTTTGGAATAAGGCGTCTAATGCCTAAATTGTAAATTATATTTTTGGGAGAATAACCCCACAGATCCTCAACTCCGGTGTGTTTCACTCATTAACAACGCAACACAGAGCAACCAGCAACGTTGTCTACAGTAGCCATGAACTCACATGTATTATCTTATTTGATGGGGGGGGTGGAGGCATGGACCACCCGAATAGGTTAAGGGAGGTTTGGCTTTTCTGGCCGGAGGGCGGGGGGGGGGGGGGGGGGGGGGGGGGGGGGGCCCCACAATTAGAATCAAATTATGTGGGAAACACTGTAGTGATTACTAATGTCTAAGTCTAGTGAGCCTACAATTCAGGTTAAGGAAAGTGCAGAGTCCCAAGACGAAGCTGTGGATAACACTGAAGCACAGCAGCTAAGAAGAGGTCAAAGAACTAAAACTCCTACAGAAAAGGGTAGAGAAATGCAAGAAGAACAAATGAAAACGCTCCTACAAAAGTTCAACTACAATTATGAGAAATGGAGAACACAAGTGAAAACAGCTAAGCGGCCATTATCTCAAACAACAGAGTCTTTATCTGAAGATTTGCTTAATGACATAATTCATGATGTCACAAGTTTGTCAGAAGATGTCCGACATGTTTATGAGGATCTTGCGTACAATCTCAACTCCAGACCAGGACACGCGTCGAAGAGTGGATCTGTGTGCAGAGATTTCTAAGTTTGTCATCATCAGAGCCTCAAGTCTCCTGGATGGAAAGGTTCCAGAAGGAGGAAAAGAAAGATTGGCCAAAGCAGGTTCTCTCTTTAACTCAAGCAACCTACACTTCTTCTTCGAAAAGCAACTCCAGCAATCGAACCAGTCTTCTGTGAAACGACAAGAAGCTGCTGCTGCAAGCCAAGCTCTTCTGAAAGTGTTACAAGAACAAGAAAGAGAACATTTGGAGATTTCAGCGCCTGGAAGCAGAAGCTAAAAGAAAGATAGCTGATCAAGAGACTGCAGCCATGAGGCGTTGTTTTGAAAGAGAAGCAGGAGAGTTAAGACGTCGTTCAGAAAGAGAGGAAGAGGAAGCTAAAATTAAAGCTCGTCTAGAAGAAGAGCATGTAGCTCTACAACAGACTCTGGATGACAAACGGAGAAAACATACAGCATTTGGAAGCAGTAAAATATTTCAATGCAGCACGAGCAAGAATGCAAGTGTATGACCAAGAAGAGTCCATTAAAGAAGAATGGAAAGACGTGCTAGAGAGGGATCTGGTAAGTAACCCAGTGCCTGCTCCCACAAGTCCTCAATGACAGGTTGTCACTACTTCCTCAAGTGAAAGTACAGCAGAGCTTGTTAAGGTGCTAGCTGGTGCCTTAACTGCCAACAGAATTCCAGTTCCTGAACCTTCAGTATTCAGATGGGATGCATTGAAATACAATGACTGGAAACTTTCATTTGAAATACTGATTGACCAGAAGAACATCCAAGACAAAGAAAAATATATACTACTTAAGGAGATATGTTAGTGGACAAGCTAAGAAAGCACTTGATGGTTATTTCCTGCTCGGAACCAAATCTGCCTATGTTTGCAGCATGGGAGATTTTGGAGGAGAGATATTGGGAATCCATTTACAATTGCAAAAGCCTATAGAGACAAGCTTCAATCGTGGCCCAAGATAGGATCTAAGGACAGCTTTGAGCTCAGAGATTTTGCAGACTTTCTCCGTAGTTGCGAGGCTGCCATGGTCCACAGAAACTGCCCTCCTTGCTGTCACTGAGGAACTGCACACTGCTAAAGCAGCCTCCCTCTCCTCTGTCATCATCCTTTTGGACCTGTCTGCTGCATTCAACATGGTGAATCATCAGATCCTCCTTCGCACTCTCCAAGAACTTGGAGTTTCAGGCTCTGCACTTTCCCTCATCACCTCATACCTCAAAGACCGCACCTACAGGGTTACTTGGAGAGGGTCGGAGTCCGACCCTTGTCAATTAACTACAGGGGTCCCTCAGGGCTCTGTTCTTGGTCCCCTCCTCTTCTCCTTGTACACAAACTCGCTCGGATCTGTCATTAGCCCACATGGTTTTTCATACCACTGCTACGCTGACGACACCCAATTAATTCTGTCCTTTCCCCGCTCAGAGACCCAGGTCGTCGCACGCATCTCTGCTTGTCTAGCTGACAGAAAAGATTGTCCCACTCTTGACCTAACAATCAACATCGGCACCTCTATTGTTTCCCCAACTCAGACTGCAAGGAATCTGGTGTGATCCTAGATAACAACCTGTCCTTCACTGCAAACATAGCTGCTTACAACCCCGCTGCTGCAGATACACGCTATAACAACATCAGGAAGATACGTCCCCAGCTGACCCAGAAAGCGACGCAGGTTCTGGTCCAGGCTCTCGTCATCTCACGCCTAGACTACTGCAACTCCCTCCTGGCTGGTCTACCTGCATGTGCCATCCGACCTCTGCAGCTCATCCAGAATGCAGCGGCTCGTCTGGTCTTCAACCTTCCTAAATTCTCCCACACCACGCCGCTGCTCCGCTCCCTTCACTGGCTTCCGGTAACTGCTAGAATCCACTTCAAGACAATGGTACTTGCGTACCATGCTGCGAATGGATCTCGCCCTTCCTACATCCAGGACATGGTTAACCTGTACACCCCAGCACGTGCACTCCGCTCTGCATCAACCAAACGACTCGCTGCACCCTCGCTGCGAAGGGGACCCAAGTTCCCATCAGCAAAAACACGTGGGTTTGCTATCCTGGCTCCAAAATGGTGGAATGAGCTCCCCATTGACATCAGGACAGCAGATAGCTTACACACCTTCCGGCGCAGACTGAAAACTCATCTCTTTCGACTCCACTTTGAGCAATAGAACTATTAACAAAGCACTTATATACTAATAAAGGACTGGCTTACCTAAAGCCAGTTGAGTAGCACTTGAAATGTTTTTGCTCTATGAAACCTGATGTACTTATATGATTCTGTTTTCTTCAAGTTTGTATTTTGTTGGTCGAACGCACTTATTGTAAGTCGCTTTGGATAAAAGCGTCAGCTAAATGCAATGTAATGTCCATATCAAGGCATTAGAAATCTTGAATGACTGTAATGAAAACAGGCAAATACTTTCAAAATTACCAGATTGGCTAACTGCAAGCTGGAATCGGAAGGTTACTGAAGTCCAAGAAGACAGTAAACAATTTCCCTCCTTCAGCCAATTTGTAAAGTTTTTGACAAGAGAAGCAAAGATTGCTTGTAACCCTGTCACATCATTGCAATCGCTGAAGCAAGGTGAAGCTGAAAACACCAAATCTCAAAGACAACAAAGCTTTGCAGCAAAGACACAAGTCGAAAACACCGTCTTAACATGTATTCTCTGTAAGAAGAATTGGCATTCCTTGCACAATTGCAGGAAGTTCATGGAGCAAGCTGTTCCAGACAGAATCAAGTACATTCAAGCTCAGAAGCTATGCTTTGGATGTCTCGAGACTGGCCATCAGTCAAGGAGCTGCCACAATAGGAGTGTATGTGAAGTATGCAAGAAGCAACATCCTACCTGTCTGCATGAAGAGCGTACAAATCGAGAAAGATACAAAGAAAGACTTCAACCAACACAACAAGAAGAAAGAACCACAGCGGATATTTCCAACAGAGTAATACTTGGTGAAGGTAATACACAAATAGCTGCTATAATTCCAGTCTGGCTTTCATCCACATGTCAATCAGCAGAAGAAATCCTTGTGTACGCTCTGTTGGATTCTCAAAGTGACACAACATTTGTGCTAAGTGAAGTAGCTGAGGCTTTGGAAGCAAGTAAACAACAAGTCAAGCTCAAGCTATCTACTATGACCTCAAGAACCACAGTTGTAAGCGCTCAAAGAGTGAACAACCTACAAGTCAGAGGCTTTTACTCCGATAAAAAGATTCCCTTACCACCAGTCTATACACGTGACTTCATTCCAGCCAACAGAACTCACATACCAACAGATGAAACTGCAAAAGCTTGGTCTCATCTAGAGCACCTCCAAGGAGAGATTGCACCTCTGCAAGACTGTGAAGTGGGTCTGCTCATAGGGTACAACTGCTCACAAGCTTTACTTCCAAGAGAAGTTGTGTCTGGCAAAGAAAATCAACCTTACGCACAACGTACAGACCTTGGATGGAGTATTGTTGGAAACATGAATCCCTGTCTAGATTATGGAGACGCCATTGGCGTTAGCCATCGCATAGTGACACCAGGTGTAGAACCTTCTCTCAGTCTCAAAACTGAAGTACAGTACACTATGTGAGCCGAACCAAAGTTAAAGACAATCCAGCAGATCATGCCTCTCGAGGTTTAACTGCAGAGCGACTGAAGACTTCAAACTGGTTCACAGGAGCAAAGTTTCTTTGGCAAAAGGACCTACCTGTAAGAGAATGCAAGGTGGGAGAAATCAATGAGGATGATCCTGAACTTCGCAAGGAAGACGGGTCATTATTGGATCGCTTACAGAAATGCTCTGATTGGTCAAGAGCAGTTGCAAGACTGAAACGACATGCCAAAGAACACCAAGGTGTGAAACAAAGAACCAATGAATGTACAACCATTCAAAGGCGAAAGACCAAAGTTACCTGACAACAAGACGTGAGCAGTACACTGCCTAAATGGTCTTGAAAGAAGACTAAAGTTCAAACCGGAGAGACGTGATGTAAGAATTACATATTTATTGTTTACACGTCATATGAATGAAATGATTGCCATGATAATACAACAGGAGAATGTAATGGTGTTTGGCGATTAGGCCCCGGTTTGCAAGATAATCATTCTGGAGGGAAAGCACCGCTCCGATTAAATCCCCGGGGTCTAGATGTAACCGGTCTGGTTTGACGCCACATGTGATCTCTGCGTTGTGTTATGTTGTGTAAATGAGAACGACTTCTTTCTTGCCAACCAGGATTTATTCTCTGTGCAAAACAGAATATAATAATTAAAGCAGGAAATGGCTTCATCAGCTTTCTAACTTCACACTTCTCCTCAGTGGGGCCTGAAGCTAACTCAGGAAAGTATACAGAGTTCTAAATAATACAATTAACAGATATACATCTATCCATGGTGGCAAACCAGTTTTTCCTTGTAAACCAATATACACAAATATAACCATTAATTTACACTTACATAACAAACAATACAATTTACAGTTACAAAATACAAAAAGAATACCCACATACCTGTGCAAAACAGAATATAATAATTAAAGCAGGAAATGGCTTCATCAGCTTTCTAACTTCACACCTTCAGTGGAAGAAAACACGCACATGTTAGGTTAGCATATAGCTAAACTTTAGAAAGCTCCCAAACACTGTTTGAAGCGCTGCACATTATATAAACTACAGTCACACACGGCAAAATATAGATATTAACTGCAAATAGGTTTGGCTTGTGTGAAGTGTAACATTAAACAATCTATTAACATATAAAATACAACATTTATGACACCACTCGTTCCACTTACTTCTCCTCAGTGGGGCCTGAAGCTAACTGAGGAAAGTAGCGCGAGTCTGCAGAAATGTGCCGGTGCCATGAGTACCAAAATAAAACGTACTTTTCAAAATAAAAGCATCTAAAAAATAAAGTGACAGTGACAAGTTTTACAAATAAAGTATGGACAATGATTTTACTGAAATATAAACAAGTGAAGTTATACATTGGTTGCATAGACACTGGTGGTGGTGCTGAGTAGGTGAGACCGGTCTGAAGAAGGAAGGTTTAGCTTTGTCCTGGAGGAGACTGGAGGCGAGAGGGGTGGAGGCGGGTTGCGGTCATCTGCAAATGACAACTGACAGGGAGGAAGAGCAGGCATTTAAGGCATTTAGCATGTGCAGCTATTGGCTGCTGAGGGGTGACGCCCTCATATTTAATGAGGGGGGAAGGGAGCCATAGAGTGACGTGTAAGTGACTCATGTTAGGTCTTCCTTATTGAACTTGCGCTAAAGCTTTCATAAGTCTTTCCAGGGTCAGATAGTAGGGTCAGAAAACTTAAATTACTGGTTAGCCAAACCACATTTGACAAAAAGGGGAAACCCACAATTAGGACTGTGTTCCTTGAAAGACCTGTACACAAGGTTGTTACTCTGCTTGAGGCAGAATAAGGTGTTTAATGTGTTGCCTGAGATTCCATGTTAAGTTGTTATCTACAGGTAATGTCTATTTCAAAGGGTAAAGCGTGTACTTTGTACAATAATCTTTTGTGTGAAATCTCACGAGTAATGTGTGATTGGTGGGAGTGTAGATGCAGCCTTTAAATGTTCATAATTTAACTGTAATGTGTATTTTCTAAGTGTACCAATTATTATTGTTGTAATGCGTGCAATATTTCGTCTTTTATTTTGAAGTCCAAGCTCACGTCTCGTTATGCTGTTCTCGCATGAGTTAGAGAGCGAGAACATGAGAAGCACCCTCAGAGTAAGATGCACGGATACTTACAGCTCCGTTAGTTTTGTATTCTTATACATATAAGTTGTGAAGAGAACTGAAGAATACTTCCCTCTGTTTACAGAGCATGCAGCCCAACGAGTTTTCATGGTGGATTCGGAGGAATAAACCCGTAATGAGAAAGCCACTTGTGTCTGCCTGTGCTTCGAGGGAAAAATATATTACATTTCAGTTTCACGCAGACACATTGTATTCTTATAAGACCACTGTACCACTTACTGTATTGAGCTGAGCCAAGTCTTTTTTTAGTCATTCTTGTATCTACTCCCACCTTGACCTTATAAAACCTTGTTTTCTTATTCTTAACGTTTTTCAAGGGATGCACTGACCCTACAAGATCTCTTGAAATAAACACAAAAAGCGGCAGTTTAACTCAAGTGCTGTAGTCCAAGGGCTTTTGAAAAGTACTTGATAGAAACTGTGAAAGGGTTTTCTTTTTTTCACCATGTCTCCATATATGTGTAGAGGAGTCTATTCTGAGATAATCCTATTAAAATTCTCATGTTGTACAGTTTGTCCACCCTAAATCGTCCAGCAATGTCACTTTTCATTTGAATGCCACTGTTTCAAGTTTCATGGGGATTTGTGCAATCAATAGTGCTCTAATGGAATGCTCTGTTCATTTAAGAAAATATAAGCAATTTATTTTCTCTCTAACCCTAAAGGACCTTTTCACCTGAAACACCATGGGCGTACTGTATGTGCCCTGTTTCACAATGAAACATTTGGATGTATCATTCATAACTGGGTTGATTTAAGGCCATAGCTTGAAAGACAGTATAACGCAGATTTAAATCATAAAGTAAGCGTAAAAGAAACTCAACCTTCATTCAATCACAGAAGGTCAGCTGGATTATGGACTTTTTTCTTTTCTTAAGTTTTTCTCTTTTACTGTGAGGAAGCCTACATGTTCAGATAATAAATGGACATGGATAAATTGGACCAGATTACATATGTTGAGAAATAGAAAAAGTGCCATCTGCAATCAGTGTATCCAGTTTGTGAATATTTGGGTTTAATATACTGTATGGCTGTGAAACCCCTAATCCTTGCAATAGAGTTCATTGCATAGCATTTTAAAGTATGACATTCCCTCAGACTTCATCACATTTCTGATAAAATATTGAAAACCAAAATGTGAACATTGAAAATCTTGACATCTCAGTTTTTTTGGAGGGATACATCAAAGAGAATATTCAGGTAAACTCCAGTTCAGTAAAAACAAATATTTAAATTCTTGACCTATGTCTGTCATTCCACCAAATTCTATTGACTAATAAAAAAACTAAAAACATTGGCCCGAAAAGGAGTTGAAAAAACAGCTCTAAGGTGTAAATTATGTTACAAAATCTCTTAATTAAAAGACATTTTAGCTAAGTTGATAATAAAACAATTCAAAATAGCACTGGTCTGATGTGGTCTGTGATGATGGGTAGAGTTTGGTAGAGAAGGAACTTGTATCAAGTGTTACTATACATTTACCAGATCTTTAAAGAATAGGGCTATGATTGGCGATTTGCAGGTTGTACACGTTGCTGCACTTTTCCAACTACAATAAAAAACCCAATCTGGGGGTACACAGATGTAAATGTTATTTATTTTTTCTCCGTTGCCAAACATTTTTGACTACACAGCAGGCACACTGCCTAGCAGAGCCTGGGGAATCTTCTTAGTTTGACTGACAGGCGGGGAGAGGATATGAGGCTTCACTGACCTGACAACCCTGGCAGAGAGAAGCTTATGAACTTTCACTGAGATTAAGAAAAATGGAGGAACTGCATGGCATTTCAAATGTTGTATAGGTGTTTTACATCAGAGCAAAGACAGTATTGATGACATCGTTCCTAAGCCTTGCCCCTGAAAAAGTCAGTACAGCTATATGTTGGATGTCTCAATGATTCAAATCAGTTACTCGTACTCATGTTCAAGCCTTTGTAAAAAGTGAAGTCAAACCCATTGACTGTATTGTCACCTACGTGTGTGGTTGGTCTCAGTCCTTCTTTAGACATTAAGAAAAGTGACTTTGTTCAGTTTGGTGAAGCCTTGGAGCTCACTGTTGCTTGCAGCTTTATTCGTTCTGCTAAATGCATTTTCATAGCTTACTACAAGTTTGCTTACTTCTGATGGGGTGTGTTGAATGCTGGTAGGGTGAGGTTATTCTATTTTCTCAATAACTAGCACTTCAGCAATTGCTTTAACTCAGCTGATACATTTAACATCTACTTTTCTTTGCAGTGAGGTTAAGCAGCTGTTGTCAACACGGTTAAGACTCTCTTTCTTATGTTATAAATAAATTAAGTAGGACTTAAGTTACATATCTCTTCTTGATGTGAAGAATTTGAAGGACTGTATTTTTCTGCCATGGAGGCCAGGGAGATAGGAAGTCCTAGACAGTGATAATAAGCCTCTTTTTCTAGCAATGTGTTGACTGGGACTTGAGGCACAATCGAAGTGATTCAACGTTAGGTAAGGAAATGTACTGCTTGCCCTTTGAACCATAAATATTACATTCAGAATTGATGGTGACTGTATCTCTGTGTTCGTTGTATAAATCATCCTCTCTTCTCTCTCTTGTGCGAGATCAATTAAACTTTCAGCGTCAGACATCGCGTCGGTCTCCTGGAGGCTTCTTCGATTCTAATTACTGGGCTCATTAAGCTGTCCCTTCACAATTGGTGATATTCTTACAGTACATTATGTTTAGAAGTATATGCCAGGCCAACAGCTCATCCAAAATAAAGCTGGGAGCGAGTGCACGGCCCTAGAGTAGTTATTGTATGAAAGGGCAGTATGTGCAAAGAAAAGAGCAAAAATTGGCCAAAATATGTGTCTTATATTACTAATCTTTACAATATTAAAAAGTGTAGGTATAAATCATTTGTATTCCATTGAAATCTAACTCAAACATTTTAAGATACCCTGCTAATGAGCGAAGTGACACGCATACAGGATGGTACACATAGCCTCAGTGGCAGAAGTAATTACAGTGAAGGTATAAGGGAGGCAGTAGAGCTCCTAATCAGTTTGTCAGCCTTAATAAGGCCTTTCTCCTGCTGAGAGGAAGTAATCTACTGGAAACTTATTTGACTGATGAAGCCCCAAATCAACCACCAAGCCAGTGAATCCATCATATTATACAGCACATTATCCTGGTGTTATTATGGTGATCAAAGAGGTTAGATTACAGAATCTGTCTGTCAGAATTCTGGCAGTGTAGCCGGTGATGATATAGCACTTAGAATTATTTATGATTCTGGCAATAGAAATGACAATTACACTGAGCTCTGTAACACGTCCTTACTAGACCTAAAAGTTAAATTAATTTTTTTTTTTAAATCTTAAATTGAATGCAAAAGCTTTTTTATTAAAGGATGAATTTCATTGAGCTATTACATGACACTTTTATATTGGTTCTGTGAAGGTCAGTCAAGATTTTATGTAATTCTTCTTCAAAATTCAATGTCATAACCAATTTCTTTCCTGTGTTAAAACTGCAAAAACATTGAGCCGATTAAGATTACGTTTTAGTGCCAGATGACGATTCAGAATATCAACGCAGTAACTGCTCTCCCCTTCCCCCCTTTATAACTTAATGCAATAAAAAACACATTGTGTATTGTGACCATGATGAGAATGTACTACTCATGATCACTTAAGCCCAGAGGTTCCACCAATTGAAGGATAGCTGAATGTGCACTGTGACATGATAAACATGCAGTAAAGGGACCATCTGCCCATATGGTCGCGAATTACCTTACAGTCCCAGCTCTATAATGGTGATCTAGTGAGTCAGAGCAGTATAATTATACACTGGGAATGACCCAGTGTCCCATATGGCCAATATTTTTTTTTCAGGATGATCCACTGGAGGTAGAGCTGTTCTTCTGCCATGCAAAACTAAAAGTGTCTTGGCAAAAGACAGATTAATTATAAATTTGCCGGCCGTCTGTCTTTCACTCTCTGTGTAGTTTAGAGTTCTCTGTGCAGAAATATGAAAAGGTCTGCTGTGTATGCACACCCTCACAGGATACGGTGATTCTAGTGACTCATTAGAATGAAAGTGTCTCGTGGCAAATCGTGACAATTGTTTTGCACGGGTAACAGTTGCCCCTGTCCTGGCAGTGTTACACAGGACGACCATCTGCAGCCCACATGTCAGAGAGCGGATGCCAACATGGTGGTGGATAATTGGTGGGGGAGGAGGGCTGGAACAGGGGGCTAAACCGAGTGAAATCAATTTGGAAGAGCTGGACTAACAGTATAAACACATTTGTGTGCACAAATACAGAGTGAGAGAGCATGGTACCATTTACACATCCTCCATGTATTCTGCAGTTTATGCAAGAAGCCTTTAGATAGATTCACTGACTGTGAAGGTCTCCGAGTTATTCATGGCCTGAGGGGAGCCATCATTCTTATACATTTCACTGCACCATTTGCTCCCATTTAACATCACTCATGTGAGGTAATGACAAAAGTCAATACGTAAAAAGACACGAGGAAGCACTACTGTAGCAGGACTGTTGACTGACACAACCCTAATGTACGTCTGCAGTAAAGTGCTGTGCACAATGATTTTGCATTTAAGTAAGCATTTGCATAACGTGTTTATTTTTTGTTGTTCAGAATGACAACCCATTCAACATAGAATAAATCATGACATTATTTCCCATGCCATGTTAAAATGGACTTATGTCTTCTTCAAGGTGATTTTTCTGTATGTAAGCGGCCTATTTGTTGTTTGACATTCTTCAAACAACACTCATTTGTTTTTGAGGTGTCACACCCAGACCATCATACACACACACACAGTCACAAATACATTTGCACCAAAAGCTATATAATACTGAATGACAGACAGTCTGTCAAAACTTGCGAACATCTAATTTGTCTGGGAATTAAAACTGGAAGACAGCGGAGGAATCTCAGACAGCAATCTATCCCTCAGACAATATGCTTACCCGAATTGTGTGAGCCAAATTATTATTTACAACCTGCTGTCAGTACAGAACGAATGAATACATTCGTAAGAGTGCTTCGGACTGCATGAGGCGCAACATTCAACATGCACGTTTTTCATGGATGAATCTGAGGTTATAGATTCCCAGATGAGAATCACCGCCGATCCAATTACATGTAAGAACCCAACTTGTATTATTTAGTGTGTATGCTTTATTTTATACTGCTAATCATGTCTTTTTTGAGAATTTGACGTGAATTTCTATTATTTACAAAATCTTAATCTTTGATGTGTTCTCCCCCCCCCCCCCATTTGACTGGGGTCATTAGTGTTGATTAATGTTGTTTGTTTGGCAGCATTGCAAGCCTAATGTTGAAAAGACACATTACAGTATCTGGTTCAGTGCATCTCTGGGAGGCTGCATGTCAAAGTTGTCAGAACTGGCTTCCAGGGACCACTGCTGATCCCAGGCAACTCGCTTTAATCATCCAACAGCTCAGGGTTGCTGTTGAAAGACAGATAATTAAAAAAGAAGACGATATTTTGCCACCATCTTAAATCTCAATTACAACAGTTTTCCCCCTTTGATCATAATGAGATATTAATATAAATGATTTTGAAAAAGGGTTTAGCAAAAAACAGAATAACCTTCTCCCATTGAAACGTTGCATTCTGTCCATCCATTTGTCTTTTTTGCTCTAGTAATGTAGCTGACAATAATGCTTACATTAATGTGTAAACGTGTTGTTATATGCCTGGATATGCACCAACATTACAAAACCTGTTAACAAGTCTTTGGATTATATATTTGGCAAAATTATGGCTGTCGTCAGATGTCATCTTTTGCAATGCAGAACACCACAGACCACATGACACTTATTACATTACAATGAGGAGGTACAGTATATATCTTCAATTGTAAGAACATTTGATTAAAACGATCATTCTTAGACTAATGATAACCTTGAAGGTAAAGTCAATTTACTTCATAATCACGAGCAGACATTCGAAAGAATACTTTTAAAGTACACAGAGATGAACACTTTTTTTCACATAGTAGATTACAATAAATGCTACACTGTGACTTCTAGAGGCATTAATCAAATTGAGAGTATTGGTACATTTATTCAAGTGCAACTGTTGTCTGCATTCAACAGCTATTACACAATCTCCAACTGTCAAAAGGCATTTTGGGATTTTTCTGCATGCTGAAACCCTGGCACATTGGGCTTTCACACACAATTAACCAACACTATGTTGGCAGGGTGACTTGAATGTATAAATGGGACATGTTAATTATTATAAATACTAATGTTCCGTAACTTAAGGATGTTCAAGAGATGCACAACTGTGGATTATTTTCTGATGTGTCTTAATCATGTTCAGGATATTCTGTTTAAGTATGTACATAAGTAATCAACTGCATGATGCATTCCATAGTGTAAGAGCCACTGGAAATAGAAATATATTAAAGCTTGATTACTGTGACATTTATACGCATGAATCAACATAAAGCCTTTCAAATGCTCTGAGGTCTCGATCTATCACACATAGAAGTCATTTGACAAATCTTACAATAAGGAAACATTGACATCTGAGATAGGAATGAGGGCTTACAAACTAACCCAGCTTTTACACACTGTAAGCAGTGAGGTGTCGCGGGGTCACACAGTGAACACATCTGTACACAGTGTCAGTCAAGTGGTACTATTAGCAAGGATCAACACTGCTAATGCAAAGGTCAACATCGAACAGCTTTATGCTGCACAAGCATTCTAATGTTAATGGATTTGCTAATGACATTGTCAAAAGAAGTATATGAATACACCCACTTAGCCTTTCACCAGCACTTGCCTCGTTGTGTAATGTTCTGATGATCCATTGAGAACATTGGTGGTAGTTTCAGATATTGTGGTGAAAAACACACAAACAAACTTGTTCTCATTTCAACATATTGATAAAGGAGGCCCAATGAGTGATACAGTAACCTGGAAAGCTGTGAACCTTGGAACTTATCTGGGTTGCTCTTACTGTCTAGAATTATAAATGATTTACCAAGAGCAAATCTTAGTATTCAATTTATCTTGGTATCAAAACCGTGCACCTTGAATTATTGATACACCAGCTCTATTTTAGCTGTTTAACTTTACCACATCAGACATTTAATCACAGGGGTTACTGCACACTTCTTTGTTACAGAAACAGCAGCAATTCCAAACTTCATTCTTTTACCGACTGTCTTTTTTAGCGTTGCCCTTAACTTTAGTCTCTGTGACAGTTAATTCGAAATATGTAGTTCAAAAAGGACAAAGAGAAAGCATTCTCTGTCCATCCCAGCATTTGTTCATAGCTAAGAAAGGCATCCTACTCTAGTGCAGAATGGATACCATCTAATCCTATCAAATCATCCTCTAGCTTTGAATAATAATCAACTTGACAGTGTCCATTTAGGGGGCTGGACTAGTGAATGTTGTTCAAAATAATGGACAGGCTGGCTTAGTGGGGGCTGTGTGTCTGCACGCCTGTCTGTTGTTGCCCAGTACAAAATGGAAATGACCGATAAAGATAGATGATGATGTTCTGTTAAAGTAAAAACGTTAAGTCTTTTTCTTTTCTTCTGCTGACATATATGTTAGAGGCGTGATTAGCAAGGTCTTTGTACCTGTCTGGTGAGACATCTTCAGGAGAAATACTAGTGTGTGGATAACAAGGGAGACGGATAAATTGTCTGTCATAGTTTTTCATCCCTCTCATTGTTCAAAAGAGTCACAGTTTTCACAGCTGAGATAGAAAGATACTGTATATCAATGACATGCTAAGGGTCCTGCGAACAAATGTTTATTGGATGGGTTGAAAAATGCATTAACATTAATCTTTTAGAATGCCTTAAATTATTTACATATTTTAACTTATATAGCTGCTACAATTGTGTTAATATGGGGGAACACTCAAGCCACAGGAAGCGGTAAGCAGATGTTTTACTTTTAATCGACATGTTTTTGCTATTGATTCATTTGAATTGTCCTCTGTGGACATTATTCATAATTTGTTCACAATTTTGGCAAATCTCACATTCACTATTTTCTCAAGATATTTTTTGGTATATTTGCCATATTTTTGGCTATCATTTGATAGTGATAGCTTGTATGGAGAAAATGGCATACAGCAAAGGACCAGAATCAAACCAGGGATGCTGCGTTTACGGACTCGGTCTTGACACTTAGTGCACAGCTCTACCAGCTATTGCCTCTCCTCTTACTCCCCTGTTTGATGCAGGCAAGCGGCCTTGTAGCTCCACAGCTTTGTATGAACCTGATGAGTTGTTGATTCGGCTTGCCCAAAACATTCATAAAACAGTGTCTTCTTCAGATAAGAACAGGACCAAGCTGACATACAGTGTCAGAGAGCAGTAAGGACATCCGTGGTTCCATCTTATCAAGTGCAAAGTTCCCTGGAGCAAATCAGTCCCTGCTAACAGCAGAGCTTGCTTTTACTTTTTAGGAATAGTCAAATGTAAACATTTAGATCAAAGAGATAGTGTTTGACATCAGTTCAAGCTCTCCAGTTTTCTCCTTGTGTTCGAAGTCATTGCTCCAAACGTTTCATCACAAATAATAAAACATTTTTTAACTTAACTATATAGATTTTATAACAACATTCCTCTAAAGAAAGTCCTATAATTGACCTGGTTTATTGTAGATATTACAGTGTTGGTCTACACTTAACTATAATGCATTATGTGAACAAACCCTAATTAGACCAGGTTTAGCCCAAATTAAGCATTCCTCTGCATGCTGTAGACTAGAGGGTTAGCTCTAAATCTCAGGTGTGATAATTCTCATAGGCAAAGTACAGTCAAGATCTTGACAACGATTAAAACCAAAGTCTTTGGAGTTTGATGACATAGAAAAAAAATAATGTGTACATCCATAGAGCAATAAGTAGTGTATGGAACAGCACTTTCTTTGTCACTACCAACTTTTGAATCACATGATTAAAGCCAAGGAGAGCTGTGTGTGTACTGAGGAGTGAGTTGCTGTGAAATTGACTTTTTGTTATTAGTCGAATTTTGGGTAACAAACTGGAATCAGACAACATTTGAACAAGTTCCCCTGAGGATAGGACTGTC
This sequence comes from Gymnodraco acuticeps, assembly GCF_902827175.1. Classification (NCBI taxonomy): domain Eukaryota; kingdom Metazoa; phylum Chordata; class Actinopteri; order Perciformes; family Bathydraconidae; genus Gymnodraco; species Gymnodraco acuticeps. The sequence continues at coordinate 5,195,886 of NW_022991180.1, forward strand.
AGACTTAAACAGGCTTATGTTTGATTCTCCTTAACCTTAATTTGCTCAGCTTTCTTGAAGCCAGGATGAATCAGCATGAGCACTTATTAACTCTGCCATAAGATTATTTGTTTGGTAGTGTTGTGCGTGCATGAGTTTGTGTTCCACTCTCTGTCTGTCTATTTCTAATCTTGCATACACAGGACTCATCAGTTTGGCATTTTTTAATTACATTATGACTGTTTGCTTTAGGACTTCTCCTGTTGCAGAGATTGCCAGCTGTTCAGTTACGTTGGTACCATCTTTTTTACGCTTACAATTACAATATTTTTTATTTGAATAGTAGGCTACATTTGACACATTTTTGAAGAGAAATAAATATGTATATTAATCAGAGAAATACTTATCACTATCTTGTTGAAGAGAGGTTTACATTTTACCCCCACATATATTGGTACAATGTATGATGAATTGAAAGGAGTGTGAATGTTTTATGCTTTAGCAACATAATGTTTATCATAACAGGATGGATTAACTGCTATGTAGTGTCTCAGAACTCTATGCCTAAATTACATTGAACTCACTTTAGCCTGGCATGACAGTGTGTTTGGGTTTGGTTTTCTCAACGTAGCTACCAAAAGGTTAACCTGTTAAGGGTGATCAACAATAGCTCACAACTATACACAGTTATGTTCAAACTGATCAGATCAATTTAAGTTTACTATGCTCTATTTTAAATAACCTAACCCCGGACAGGTCATTCGAATGAAAGAGAAAACATAGGATACTGACTTTTTTCTTGCACTGTACACATAGTATCTACCCTTTAAGTTGAAAGAAAAACAAATAAAAACAAAAAACATCAATACCAAATATATAAAAATATCAAGACCTCTTTTAAACAATGAAAAGTCCCCTTTAAAATAAGGAGAGCTCAAATAATGACCTGAAAACTACAATATATACAACAAAATGAGCTAAGAAGAAGAAGAAGAAGAAGAAGAAGAAGAAGAAGAAGAAGAAGAAGAAGAAGAAGAAGAAGAAGAAGAAGAAGAAGAAGAAGAAGAAGAAGAAGAAGAAGAAGAAGAAGAAGAAGAACCTTTACTTATAGCCTACCTTAATATTAATCCACACAATTTAAACACTTTCATATTTCTTTGGCAACATTTAGATTTCCTTTTAACTAGGCTAATTATAGGCTCTGAACGCACATTGGGCTCCCATCATTAGGAGAGCAATATCACAGAAATGCACACATGAGTAACTCACAGTTTGGTTTCAGTCCTTGAGAAAAATTTGGTGTCCTAAAGAAGAACCAGCAGGCAGTGGAGATAAAGTACTCCAAAAAACACGTAGGCCTATGGCCATTTTTGGGTAGCAGTGGCGACTTTTGATCCAGCAATTAGACGTTAGCAGTTAGTCAACGTTAGCTTAGCAGTTAGCACAGACACACTCAATGATTTCACTCTAATCAACTGATATTTAACAAGAAGTGTGTGTCCTGGTCTACTGAAAACAGATGTCTTCTGTTTGGCTACATATTTACCAGGCTAAACTACCCTGGTGTTTTACATAATGGATGTACATCACAGCATGTGGGTCGTGTTATAGTCACAAAATTAATCTATTGATTCGTGTTCACCAACACAATTTCACAATTGTTTTCGTGTCACACAGAACGATTTTAAAAGCAATGTAAATAATAACAAATTAGAAGGAAAAAAGAGATTAAAAGAAAATACAGATTTCAGTATTCTGACACAGAACAATTTTAGAAGCAATGTATGTCTATTGGTAGTATGTTTCGTGCCTGCACCAAATAATAACAAATTAGAAGGAAAAAAGATGACAACAAATACAGATTTCAATAATCTGAGGCTCTTTTCCCCCATTTATACATGTACATTATACAATTTAAAATAAAAGGGATAAGGTTAGGCTTAGGGTAAGATATTGAGTAAGATTTTTTTTTTATAAACCATACAGCTTCTGGTCTTCCAAGACTCGACCGGACAAAAATACCTGATGCAGGCACGAAACATACTACCAATAGAAATACATTGCTTTTAAAATTGTTCTGTGTGAGACGAATTTTTTTTTGGTGAACACGAATCAATAGATACAATTAATTTCGTGACTATAACACGAAATGCCGTGAGACTGGGTTGTGTAGGCTTACTCCTGTTTTTTTCCCCTATTTCTTTGTGTTTTCTTTCACCCTCCCTCTTCCTGACCTACAACCAATTATCACAGGCACTAACTGATCCTGACAGGAACCAATCATCAAAATAGCTGAAACTAAATGCACAATTAGTGTATTTGTATAGTTCTCCCCACTGTTTGCCTTCCCATTTGTGTTCAATTGGTATCCAATTGTTACCTCGCCTACATTGTTTATGATTAAATTACCTTAATTAGTTTCAAAATGTTTTTTTCTTTAGTTAATCACATTAGGCCAAATCAGTTAACTTGCCTTGCCGGATTATTTTCCTGAAGTGTGTTTATTTGTTTTAATCCATTACATTACCCCACTACACATAATATATAGATGTTTGGAGAGTTGGACCATTAAAAGTAGACCTATGCAATTCTGGTATTCACTTTTAAAAAGTGAAGTATGGACAATTAAAAAATGTTAATCTTATTCTCATACAAAATGTTACACAACCAACACTCAAAGGAGGAGAAAACATGAAAGGTCTTTCTCTCTCGTTCTGTAGATCTGCCAATTGGATACCATTCCTTAGCCTCCAGACAGTGTGGATGTGGGACAGTGGGAGAGAAAAGAAAACAAGTTGGGAAGTAACAGACAGTGAGCGAAAGAAAGACAAAATGAAGAATGACCGGATAAAGGATTTGTGACTGAAACAGAGAACAAATCTACAAGAAAAACTTCAACACTGCTACACCCCCTTTCCCACTCTGAAGTATAACATCTCTCCACAGATGCTGGCCTGATTCCTAAAAGTCCTTTTTAACAATTGATCTACTTCTCCTGTAACAGATTAATATACTGTCCTTTGCACTCCCTGTGTCCGTTAAACTTGGTCTTGAAATGAATTTGCTCACCAAAGCTTTCATCCCTCCACCTCTCTTCTGTCTCTTTGGAGGGTTAAATGTTTGAGAGATTGCTAGCTGTGGCAGTGAAGCATACTGGCAATGGGAGGCAGAAACTGAGGGCTTGCATGATGGGTGGTGGGGGAGACAATTGATCTATGTTACTGTGATACAGCGGTTTGACAAAACAGCTCCCACTCACAGACGACAAAGCAGCCTCCACAAAGCATTTATGGAACCGGTGTCGCCATTCAAAAATATATCAAGCAGTTTTAATGTATGCATGACAAGAAAAGTGCCAACTCATGCTTAATGTATTATGATATTACTAGAATGATGGTGTATCTATAGATATGATTTGTGATTATAGAGTTTTTTTTTTGGGCTTTTCTTGTTACTAAAATCAGCATGATTTGGAAACAAATCTAGATATTAAGAAAAATAATATATTCTATATAACATACTGATATGGTATGCAATGAAATCAATATTTTCAGGCACATCAAAAAGAACAATCACCTATGTAAAAACAGATTGAACTGAAGGAAACTGTCACAACCATTTTAAAGACTCATATTGGTACACACAGGGCCGTCCCTGGCCAACATGAGGCCCCCGCCCCGCGCAAAGTTATATGATGAGGCCCTCTGTTTCGCGAGCGTCGACGAAGGGGGGGCCGCATAAGCGCATTTTCGCAAGATGAGGCCCCCTCCGCAAGGTGAGGCCCCACGCAGTCTGCATGATCGGCCTGTAGGGAGGGACGGCCCTGGGTACACATCCCTTTATTAAACTAATTAATGCCATAGCAGTCTGCTCCTCCATAGTGACATTAGTATGTGCCACTAGAACCTCACAAGCTAAATTAAATAGCTTAATTTGTATCTTTCATCTTGTTATGAATACAGTTTTGCATAATCCCATATGTAATCAAAGTTGTGTTTTTTTCAAACTACAAGTACAAATGTTAGAGCCTAAATTATTAGAAAATATAGTGGGCTGAAAAAAGAATAAATAAAAACGAAATCCTCAATGAACTTTTCTTGATACACAAGACATTTAAGACAGTTGTCCAAAAGGTTAATTCGTTGTGGAGAATCAACATGAAATGTTTATTTTTTTGCAATAATTCAAACTAAAATATAATCACTATTATTGCAATAAGGCGTATAGCATAAAGTGCAATACTCTTATTTCATATATTATATTGCAGCAGATTTAGTTTCAGTTTCTTTCATCAAAAACGGAAGAAATGGGAAGATGTCCTTTGTATTGCACTGGGGAATTGTATCTATTCTCTGTGAACTCCTTCCTAAAAGAAATGGGATTGGCTCTTTACTGTTGTGATTGTGCAAGAAGAGGAGGTGACAAATTCCCCAAACCAGGTTATATACCCTATTGATATCAGTGTGTCACATGAGTAATTCACTTCTCTAAGCAAAACTCCCTCAGTAGAGTACAGGGCAGATCATATGGAGACCAACAGCAGAGAAGCACTTCAAGAAGACTACGATGCATTTGATATCTCTGATGAGCTTGGATTTATCCTAGAAGAGCCACTGGTATGTTCAGTTGTTCTCTTATTTCTTCTCACAAAGGAGATCTGAAACAAGGTTGCAATATGTTATGAAAAAACAAAACTAGACTGGATATTCTGTATTTGCTTACCACTGAGGACTATTTCCTCTTATCCATCTATTGCCTTTGTTAAAGTATTTTGTGTACAGCACAACTATTCCCTCTGTTCTGGGACTCATAATAATGTTTGTTAAGGAAGATTATAAGGGATAATTGATCTGGAGAAGGTCTGTCTCTTCTTAAGCCAACCATATGACCAATATTTGTTTTACCAATATAATGGCTAATTTGGATATACTTGCTTAACTCACTTCTTCTTATCTAAGGATATACCAGGAATTAGTATATAATTAGTATTAGTATTAGTATATAATCAAAAGATCAGTCGATAGTCTAGAGAATTGTAAACGTTGCAAGACATATATATATATATCAGTCAGTATGGATGTTAATTCTGTGTACTGGCGAAGCCACACACAGAATAGTATTCCACTAACATACTTATTAGTGTGAATGTTGTTCAACAGTATTCCACTAATAATAATAATAATAATAATAATAATAATACATGTGACTTGTATAGCGCTTTTCTAGAAACTCAAAGAAGCTTTGACAGAGAATAAAAAAACAAAATAAAAAAACAACAAAAAATACAAAAAGAGATAAACAAAACAGAAAATAGGGGGGGGGGGGGTGTCAGTGGTTGAATGCAGTGTTGAACAGGTGGGTTTTGAGTGATGTTTTAAATGCTGTGAGGGAGGAAGAATCTCTGATGGATTGGGGTAATGAGTTCCAGAGGGTGGGTGCAGCAACGGAGAAGGCTCTGCCGCCCCATGACTTGAGGTTGGTCCGGGTGGGGAGGGACAGGAGGTTGGCAGTAGCACAGCGGAGGGAGCGAGTGGGAGTGTGTCTGTGGAGGAGGTCAGTCAGGTAGGATGGGGCCAGGTTATGGAAGGCTTTGTATGTCATTAGGAGGATTTTGTTCTGAATTCTCTGGGGGATGGGGAGCCAGTGGAGCTTGATGAGGACGGGGGTGATGTGGTCACGGATTCGGGTGTGGGTGAGTAGACGGGCGGCGGAGTTCTGGCTGTATTGAAATGTATGTATGTATGTATGTATCTATTGTTCTTCTTTTCTTTAATCTTCATCATACATATTGCTGTTTATACATTTGGTTTACTTTTCTTTGAAATATTAAGCTTCATCACTATTTTACCTACTCTTCCAGTTTAACATTTCACTTTCAAGTTTTTAACAAAGTCATTGCAATGCATTTGAGCTGCAACAATTTGTATTCAAATCATTTAACTTTTATGCATTTTTCCACTAAGTTCACCAACAGACTTATTTGGTTTCTGTAGCTAAAAGCAGCTATTAGGCCATTCCCTGTTTTCTGCTTGGTTTTTGTTTTTTTCAGTTTTCTACTGGCTCCCCTGTTTAAATTGCTTTCTCTGTCTGATTGAAAGCACCAGGCATTCCCTGACATGCAGTTCAGAAATAGAGAGAGTGAAGAGCTGATGATGTTACTGATTACACTCTACATGAAAATCCCCATTGCAAAGAAACATTTTAAAACATCAAAAGTCATTTTATTGTTATTATCCTTCAGAATCACCTTCCAGATCACTATCAGGTGTGGTTGGACCTGGCAAATAATCTCACACATCTGATAAAGTCACGTAAACTACGGGATCTGGTTCACAAGGTGAGAATGGGCAAAGCCTTTTTAATGCAAATCCGTAATAAAACCATTCATGTAAATGTGAAACCTACAGTTTCATTTGTGAACTCTCTTCACTATGAATGAAAACGGAAGTAAAGAAACAGACAATGTGATCACAATCCAGATGCCGGTGTTGAGTCCCAATCTCCTGAGCAACCATCGAGAGCTCAGGCTGGCTCACCTGGCGCTGGGATTTATCAGCATGGGATATGTATGGCAGGAAGGACAACAATCACCTGCTCAGGTAAAACACTAAATTGCAAAGGAATCAGGGATGGTTCAGAAAAGATGCGCTAAATCCTGACATCAACATGCTAACAAGCTAATGTTAGGATAGTAGAATGTTGTGCCCACCATCTACATTTAGCTTGTTTGTATGTTATCAATGGTTCATTTCATTTCAAACCTTTATTTAATTAGTTAATCAGTACTGAACCAAAAGTGTGGCTAATGGGAATGCCATTCGTTTTGCAGGTATTTGGTTTTAAGGCAAATTCATTTTAACAATTTTGATGGGGCTATATGTCAGGTTAATCATCTTATTAGAAAACATCATCCCTAATCAGGAGTTTCTGTTCTAAATATTGGTCTAATCCATTGAGTAGTTGCCAAGAGTACAAGTTCAAGCTTTTACCAAGAAGTAGCATTAAAGGAAATGTCAGGGGACTCTTCAAAGTCACTAGGATTCATCCACTTGGCACCAAAGTATCATGGCATCCATCCTTTAGTTAAGATGTTTCAGCCTGGTTCAAAGTGGTTTACTGACCAACAGCCATTGCCTTGGCTATCTAAATACCCTTGGCATGGCTCAAAACCTTTACAATCTCACTAAAACATCACCAGATTGGGACTTTACTATTATTCTTGTTTGACAGATTCTTCCTAAAGCCCTGGCTTTGCCTTATTGGCTGGTATCTGATAGGCTCGGCCTTCCTGCCATCCTGACTTATGCAGATTCAGTTTTATGCAACTGGAAATTAAGGGATCCCACAGGGTGAGTATTGCTGTTTTATTGCCCTATTTAATGACTTGACTTCATGTCGCTATTCCACAGACACCATTTTATTATAATAGTAACATTACAATAAAACTGTACATATCTCATTTTCAATCACTCAAAGAGAAAAATAGCGAGGGATTTCTCTAACCACTGGATGCGCTTCTCTTTTCGTTTTAGGGATATGGAAATTGGGTGAGTAGAAGGAAAACAGAAGTCACTATCACATTGTTTCAAATTGCTGAAGTACAATTTGACCATGATTTTGGTGGTTTGGTACTTGTGATGTTCACATCATAATATTTTCTAAACATCCTTTTCAAAAACAGGAACTTGGATTTGATATTTTCCTTTCCTGGTGGGGAGAGTTGCAGGGGATTTTTTATTGTATCTTTGTTGGTCGAGATGGCTGCGAGTTCAGGCATTACGGTTAGTTCTGACTGCTGTAAAACTTTTTTATGTTAACTCTTTCAGAACCTCGGCCCAATGACATCTGTCCATGAGTAATGTCCCTTGTTTTTTAAGATACCATCTAATTCCTGTGTGTTTTTCACTTGTAGCTAATTGTTTTTAAAAACTCTAACCAGGGAGCTCTGGAGGTGATGCACGCCATGAAAATCTGTGACCTCAGCAGCCTACAGAGAGGTCTCGTGAAAGTGACTCAGTCTTTGAAGAAGATGAAGGAAACTTTCAAACTTATGCACAGTAAGTTTGAATTAACAGAGCAATCTCAATTGAACCAATTAACATGCTGTGTCTGTGATGAAGGTAGAGAAATTCAAGGTTATTACAATAAATGGAATTGTGCTCTTTTCAGATCATGTGGATCCAACTGCGTTTCATGGAACATTGAGAATTTTTGTCTCAGGGTGAGTTTAAGGTCCGTGACAATATGCTGCATGCTGAAGTTATTCATGTTCTTAACATTTATTTCATCTGGTGCTGATAAAATGATGAAATTCCCTTCTGCTTCTACCTTCCTTTTGTACTTTTCTCTATTGCTGCACTATACGTTTAACTGAATAAGGTGAAATGGTATTGTGTTCTTCTTATTTGCACAAAAAAGGATGTTTATGCATGTGGTTTGACCTGTTTAAGGTGGCGAGACAACCCCATGCTTCCAAGGGGGCTGTTGTATGAAGGTGTGAGCAATGAGCCAATTTTGTTATCAGGCGGAAGTGCAGCCCAGAGTTCAGCCCTTCAGTGCTATGATGCGTTGCTCTGCATCCAGCATGACGATGAGACAGGTAAAGATGCATTTCCCTCAACCTTTGACCCATCTGATGCTTCTCATGAATAAATCACGCTGTTTGTGCAGTCAGTTGATTGCTCCGACAGAAAGTGTTTCCAGGAAAGGTTCAAAGTCTCTTTTTCTGTCCTCATCATTGATTCGGTCTATCTAGGAGCCTTCCTGACACGCATGAGGGAGTACATGCCTCCCGCCCACCGTCGGCTGATTGAGACTCTGTCTGTCTGTCCATCTCTGCGAGACTTCATCCTGTCCCACCCCAGCTCCGATCTCTGCCAGGCATTCAACTCCTGTATCTCAGCGCTAGTAGATTTAAGGAACTACCACCTCAAGACTGTGGCCAAGTACGTTATTTTGCCCGGTTCTCAGGCCATGGGCTGCCCGCTGAGAGGTGTTGGCACCGCGCTGAACACCACAGGGACTGGTGGATCCAGCTTCATGGTCTTCCTCAAGAGCACTCGCAATGCCACTCAAAAAGCATTGATCCAAGAGAGGCCATCTGCGTCAAGAGAAACCGAAATATGATTTACATTACAGTATTAATTATAATATGCACATTATCCAACACCTTTTTATACACTACGCTCTTGCTGTTCTATTTATAAATGGAATAAAAGTACATGCTGTTTTTTTTACCTCCAGTGGTTTATCTTTGCGATGTGGATGTGTACTCCAGGGTGTCAGTGCACTGTGACATCACTATTGGGTGTGGCCTAAACAGACTCCATATTTGCCATATTTCATAGGCCACTTCTGCCATGCAGAACATCATGAAATAAAAATATGGAAAACCAAAATGATGCTTAATCACAATTGACAGAATGTAGATTTGTTTTATCCCAAACTACAGCTTCTTATGTATTCTTGGCTTCCATATATTATAGTCCTCGATATTAATGAATAAACTTCACTGTACTTGACACAATATTTCATATGATCATGTAATATCCTTGTTAAAACTTTTACAGACAGTGCTACAAAGTGGAACTACATCTAGGGATGGATTTAATTTATTCTTTTTATCTGTTTTTGTTAAATAATGTATAATTTTCAGTACCTCAAATCTGTACACCCTTGAATCTTCATACTATTTTTCAGAGAAATGATTTGAATGTTGAAATAATGTAATAAGAAAATAATCCCACATGCTTGAGATTAAGAGGCAGATGGCAGAGGAAGGAGAGAAATGTAGAGAGAACAAAAGGCTGTGGTAACAAAATAGAGGAAGAAAGTGCTGTAGGAATGATGGAGGACACTGGTAAAATAAAAGCTAAAGAGAATCAGCTGAGGAGAATGAAAGAGACAGACACTGTACGGTGGATCAGGGGGTGAGAGGGATGGATGTGGGATCAGGTCACTCAGATTGATGGCCTGGAACCCGTCTCGCTTCCTGGTCTTGACTCTTCTTGCGATTGAGCACTAATCACATTAGAAGGGAGAAGAAGGAGCTCAACCACAATACAGCTGCTGAGCCCTGGTCATGGTCCAACTCTGCCTCACTATAGCACAAAAGATGTCAAATGTGGACTGCGGACAGCGGCTGAATGCAGCTCTGGCTGTAACTACACCTATTCCTGGTGTAGTTGTCTGCAGTCACAAAGAGTTGCTGGCTCCGGTCTTTTTCTCATTTTGAATTCACATTTCAAATTTGACCCTCAATGATACTGTTGATGTAAAGTGATATAATACGTTTACAAGATGGGTAGTGCTTTGGCTAATGGTTTGAATTAATTAAACTGTGATTCTGGCATATCATATGTTGTCACATCACATAATTTTGGCATGCGGACAGCTCTCCAGTAAATACTACGATACCCATGAGCCTCAGCTTCTGTTACTATGGAGAAGAATCCAAGAGGTACAAATCAGCACGTTGAAGAATTCAAAATGCCCTTTGATCATACTGTAGTTCTTAACAAAGGGCAGCGCTATAGTCTCGAAACCAAACCAACATGAAAACAAACACTAAAATTGGTCAGGCGTCAATGGCAGATTGCAAGACTTTTTTTTTTTCATTTATTGCACATCAAATTATTTTAAACTGAAGTGATGAATGTTTTGAGTCCTAGCTACCTTTTCTCCTGATCCTCCATACAAGCTTGTATTATTTTAATTTTTTTAACACTGCTGTTAATCTTTTTGTACTGATGAGTCAAGGAGGAGAGTTCATGCCAATATAACTGTAGAAGTGCTACAAATGTGAGTCACGTAACATTGATTATGAAAAAATGAATGAAAAGGACTTGATCTCCCAAAATAGCTCCTCACTTAGTAACTCTATTGCCTTTAGCTGTCATAGACATAGGAGCACACTGATGCACTTTCAGTTGAAAATGTTTTAATCGAGATGTAGAAACAGTAGAAAAATGCATATTATTTCACATAATAACTAAATTGCACTTTCTCAAGGTACAGATCTTTGCATGGAAATTGGTGACCTGAATGCTGCAATCTACTGCGTGTTCTAACGATGGGAGGCCAGTATGAGTCTTCCTGACATTTCTCCGACATTAAACAGTACCATAATCTACATAAGAGCTGCTGTTATAAAATCACTTTAAGACTTCAGTAAATACCTGCTTTGTTCGGTACCATTGCTACATCATCAGTGTTTTTTTTTTTACTTTACCAAAGCTGGTGGCTACAAGTCTTTTCTGCTGTAAGATTGCTACCATACTCCATTAGCACTGTATAGCCCTTCTACTCTTGCAAGTTCAGTGAGCAGTTGTTTGTGTGGGTTGTTAAACAGATGTTTGGTGTTTTGTAATGGTGTTCTGCAAATTGAAAAAGAAAAGAAACGTTCTATTTCACAAGATGGAATGGCAAGATAAATTATTTTTACAAAACACACTTCAAGTGTAAGCCAACTGGGCATGAAGCAAATTGCTCAGAAGTAGATTCGGTTCAAGACGTCACATCAGAGCTTTACTGTGACCCAATGAATGACTGATAGGCAAGGCAAACTCTTAGCAGACTTATATAGATATGTCAAAATAGCCTTTACTTTTTGTTTGAAATTCAAGAATAAACTCCAAAAAACCCAGACACTTTCTCAGATATAATAGAAAATATTCTGCCTTGGAATTAGTCAAAACATTATATATGTTGGTAAAAATGTGACCTAACTCAAGATATTTTTTTCAACAATTCGACCTGCTTCAAGAGCAGGTGCTCATACATTTGAAAATGTCACAATACTTTGCTAAAAACAAGCAGATATTCTAAAATAGATTCTGATCATTATGTGTCAGTGTAGCCAGCAGAAAAGGACGGGATGACTGAGGCAAAGTTGGCTGGCTAGTTGTTTAGTTGCACAGTGAGCTAAATGGAGAGAAAGATAGAAAGGCAGAGAAAGATAAAGGGACATAGATTGAAAGAGAGGGAGGAAACAGGGGTTATTAACAAATGCAGGCAGACATTCAGTTGGACAGACAAACTGAGCAAGAGAAAAGGAGGAAGAGGAGAGAAGAGACAGGGTAATAAGAACAGCGCTGACACACTGCCATGTACTGAACGGTATTTCAGTCTTTGACGCATTTTCTTCTCAATAGTCAAATGTTTGTGCTTTGCCGTAGGTGGGGCTGATGTCCATTCAAAAGGTTATAGCTTCACTTAAAAAAGGCCCTCCACATGGCGCCTCCTCTTGTGGCCAAGCAATATGCTCTAAAGGAATAAGATCAAAAGTGCATTGCATTGGAGAAGGCAATAAAAAGACGCGCATATAAAGTGAGAGGTGCAGTATTGAAATAACATCCAACTTTACACAGCTAAGAAACATATGTATCCCAAAGCTCACCTAGTTTTTTGCAGGTGTGTGTCCATCTTCTTCAGCGAACAAGCCAAGAAAAGGTTTGGCAGACCTTAAATTGTTATTTGTCTCTGCTGTCCCCTAGCTGACATAATGTGCAGTCTCAACTTAGATCCCCAAATGAACTGGTTTCTGTCCTTATGCATCCTCATGTGTTGATTATTCCCTCTGAATATTCCCTCATCCCTTTAGAGAACAACAGGGGTATTAATGTGCCCAACAAAAAGGCTGTTTCCAAAGCCTTCATGTATTATTCAAAGGAACCAAAGTTTCCAACGAGAATGCTTTTTGGACTCTGTCTTGGACTTGCGCTTGGGGGTGGATGTGAACACTTCATTGGAGTAAGGCAGAGCGGGGCATTGTTGGCTATCCAGAGGGTAAAGTCTCTTAATCAGGGGCTGTATTTTATCCTCCTGCAGCTTAAAGTCCAGCTCCACACTGTAACACAAGCAAAACAGGGAGAATTTTAGTACATATATGTACATTATTCAGTTTAAAATTGAACTTTAAATGTGAGGATTTCATGGTATATATCTTGATTGCCAGTAAAAAGTTGTCAAAGTAGACGATTTATCTTTTTTAGTAGTGTTAACATTCATGAGTCAATTATTTTAATACTGGTAATCCACTGATGTCCAGATGAAGGCTGGGAGGGAGGCAAACAGTTCAAATGCACTGACAGAAACCCTGGCAGCACACATGTCTTGCGGCACAGATCTACATTTCACAGACTCCTCCGAGTAATAGAGTTCCTTTGCATCCTCCTGACATCTTTCATGCATGCAGTCAAAGGGCTTTTCCTGCACAGATTATACTTGCATAAAAAAAAAGCCAAAAAATGGGTTGCTCTTGACATCAGACGTTCACATCCGCAAGTGTAATCCCAGGCTGGTCATTGTATGATTTTGTTACGCCACCTTAGTTGAACTCTCTCCCCGATTAAATCTCTCAGGCCTGGGAGAAATGTGAGGCTTAATCCTTTCCAAATGAAACCATTGAGAGGCCAAGCAGATCCTGATTAACTGCCTTTATTCAAGCTAGGGATAAATGCATTATTATACACCATCTCCTTTCACTTTATTACTATTGATTTGTTGATTTGATTCCTGGGGTATGCAATAAATATTTGAGAGCATCCGAATGGTACTAAAAGAGAATGAATTATCTGCTTTGTGCATGCAACAGTGACACTCAACCTCACCTCAAAAATCAAATGTTGCTTTTTGGCATTTTTATTCATCCTTTTTTAATATTAACCATTACTCAGGGCACTGCTTTTAAGAAGCACAGTGAATACTACTGCTTACAGCTTATTCTTGTCATTCAAAGTCTGGAGGATTAAAGGTGGAAGGGAGAACTGAAGCTGCCGAAAGAGATGACATCTGACATGTCAAGGTCAAGCATGAAGTCCTCTTCTTGTCTGCAGGCACACAAGTACACGTTAAAGTACTAAGCTTTGTATGATAGGGTGAGGGCTTTGATGGGCAGTGTAATTAGTTAGCTCAAGTATATTATGTATTCAAAGTGACAAAATGAATCCTGGGAACTGTCCTCACCCTTAAGATAAGTGTCGGTTAACAAGAGAGCTCCAATAAAGCCTTCAGTGGAGAAACTCGATGGAGCACTGCATAGATGTTTGGAAGGCTTTGACTTTTAATGAATCAAACTCTGGATCAAATGTACAAGAGCCTGCATGGGTTTGTGAATTTATATTACAAATATGTTTTGTAACTGCATCCTTTCTTTTTCTTATGTAGGGTTTCCTTATCATACTTCGATTCAAATCCAACACTTGAATCCTTGACAATGAGAAGGTCTTCGTCCTGACAACATTTCTGTTTCTTGCAGTATGTGATGCAATCGTTTTACAACTTTAACTTATACATATTATTGTATATTATTGCTAGTTCAGAATGCAGCTGCACGTCTTCTCACTGGCCATAAAAAGCGTGACCACATCACCCCAATTCTGGCTTCATTGCACTGGCTTCCAGTTCAGTTCAGAATAGATTTTAAACTCCTTTTATTTGTTTTTAAAGCCCTAAATGGGCTGGCTCCTGCCTATATAGCCGAACTCCTCCATCGCTACACCCCAGGCAGAGCCTTAAGGTCGGCTGATCAGCTGCTGTTGATAGTGCCTAAGACCAGGCTTAAAACCCGAGGGTATCGAGCTTTCGCAGCGGCTGGCCCTAGGCTCTGGAATACTTTGCCCCTCCATGTGAGGTCGGCCCAGACCCTGGGATTTTTAAATCAACACTTAAAACTCACTTTTTCTCTCTCTCTATTTAGTTATTTATTCATTTATTTAGTTATTTATTCATTTAGTTCTTTATTTTAATATTTATAACATAACATAGGATTTCATAAAGTATTTTTAAAATAGTTTATACATTATTCGAATATAGGAATAGTAGATATGATTACTTACAATATAGTACCTTATATTTCATATTTTTTCCCTTTAGACCCTTGTGGTTTATTCTTAAAAACCCTTACACACCCCCCATTTTCCCTCTGCTGGTCTATGGCCTTGTAGAGGGTAACGGGGTACAGAGTCGCTTAGATAAGCGGGGGAGTGCATCTGACGAAGAGATAGGTTGTTGTGCTCCCTATCTCTGTTTCTTATCCTATATCTAATAGAACTGCTCGGGTCTTGATAGATTGAGTGGGGAAGTTCATGAGATCTTTCTAGAGGGTTATTGTATCCAATGACCTTTTCCCTCTCTGTCTGTGTCTGTGTATTCTCTTGTTCCGATTAACCCAGCCAAATCTTTTTTCTTGTTTTGTATCTATATCTACGCCGGGATCCGGAGTCGAGGCTGATCCTCTTGCTGTGGTCCTGTGTCCTGGATCCTCTATCCTGAGTTCTGGATTAAGTCGTGGACTTCGGGTCGTGGCTGAACCTGTCTCTGCGGTCCTGCCTTGGGTCTCGTCATGTTGCTTCCCTGATGGCTTCCACAGGATTGTAGCTGACATCCTCGTGGATTCATCTTCTTATTACAGACACATGCATTTCCTAACATTCGGTCTATATGCTGTAAAATGTATTATCTCTTCGATTTACACACGGCATCTATTGCACGTCTGTCCGTCCTGGGAGAGGGATCCCTCCTCTGTTGCTCTCCCTGAGGTTTCTCCCATTGTTCCCCCTTAAACTGTGGGTTTTCTCCGGAAGTTTTTCCTTGTACGATGTGAGGGTCTAAGGATAGAGGGTGTCGTTTTTCTCATACTGATATTCTGAACAATCTGTGCTGTTGTATTTGCTGTAAAGTGTCTCTACTGTAGGCTATTTTTATTCTATGTACAGCACTTTGGCTCGACCAAAAATCGTTTATAAATGTGCTATATAAATAAAACTTGATTTGATTTGATTATCCATTGGTTAATTTAAAATTGTCTATTTCCACCTGGGTGAAAATAACTACACCACAAATATCATTGTTGACTATAGTCACCCGGGTGTAAATAGCATTTTTGACTATATCACCAGGGTGTAAATAGCATTGTTGACTATAGTTACCCGGGTGTAAATAGCATTGTTGACTATAATCACCCGGGTGTAAATAGCATTGTTGACTATAGTCACTCGGGTGCATTACATGTCACTTGTTAGACGCTTTTATCCAAAGCAACTTACATACATTCAATACTGTGTGCAGTCCCCACAGAATAAGAGTATCTTGCCCAAGGACACAACGATATGCTGACTGCAGTTAGACTCAAACTTGCTCTCCTCGATCCGAAGACCAGCGCATGATCCCACTGAGCCACACCACAAATAGCATTGTTCACTAAACTCCCCCGGGTGCAAACAGCATCTGTCATTTAATTTCCTCCAGCTTCATCTCCATTTGTATCTTTTGTTGAAAAATGTGTCTTTGCAACTGCTGTTTAAAGAATGTTGACTTGACAGAAAGCAGACCAGGATCACAGTGTGAATACCCTCAGCAATTATTAAGCAATAAATCACTTGGCATATCACTGCAATTACTATACGTCGTGGACAAATGCCTCGGTGGGAAGCCGGAGGCAGCACTGTTAGATGTGGGTGGCTCTGGGGAGCAGGTGCTGCAGCAAACAAAAGCCCTATATCTAAGATCATCTCTCTACACAAACAGATTGAAGCGGCTGGAGACGGGGGGATTTTCTTTGGCCTTTAGCAAAGCAGATGAATCATCTCTTTAGCTATGCATTGTGAGTAGCTGTTGTTGATCAGTGGCGAGCCGTTTGTTTGTCTGTGGTCGTGGTGTGCTGAGCACCGTTCAATGGTTGTAGTTCCTGGGAGGGATTGTGCTGCTGTGATGAGTCTTTTTAGCACAGCATACTCTATTCATTCGGCAGTATATACCTGCACAGCCTCTGTTCTCTCTCCGCTGCTGCCAACCTTTCAGCGTAAAGTCATTTCCCATCTCTTGATTTCCCCTTTGGCCACTCAAAGTTCAAACCCTTCACTTGACAAGATGAGTGGTTCAGACCCAGTATAGTGTAACATCCTCAGAGCTACATGACAGGGCATAGTAAATTGAATCACTGGAGACTGACAGTTATTTCCTCCAGACAGACAGGCAACAGTTGAAGCAGATACCTCCCACAGGTTATGGAAATCAGATGCTGGGATTCTTCAGCAGTCATGTTTCTCTCTTTTCAGCCATTGCTGTTGTCTATTACATAGCATTCTGCTTCACAGAGGCTCAAAGAAAAACACGATCTCATTAATGAGAACAAAACAGAATAGGCAATCTTGACAATTGTTCACCAAAACAACCACGGCTCCTCCATCGCAGCGTGGGATACAAGTGCTAATTAGCTCATCATATTGCTTTGCAGTTGCCTTTCCCTGAACTTAACTCTTCTTCAAAGTCATTGTTACTTCCAAATTGGAAACAACTACAGAGTGTACTTTGATTCCAGTGCTGGTTCTTATTCAACGCAGCATGATAGGGATAAAATGCTTTAACGCTTTGATCGGATTTTGTTTGTAACACTGGGTTTGTATTCTATGTTGACTCAGTGGTGGGACACATATAATTGGCAACGGATGCTCTTAGAAATCTTGTTTGATATACAGAAGTAGATAACAAGGGACTATAAAGAGCAGTTTCCATCTTGTTTTTGTTCATTAAGTATACTACAACCCCTATATTGTTTTTAAAAACCTTCCTCTAGCAATATTGGTGTATCAGTGCATCAGATTTGATCACAATGGGGTCCAACCAATTATCATTTATTTACATTTTCCAAGTAAGAAGTTAACTTTTTATTGTTTTAATACATTCAATGATAAAATGCTAAATATTATAACTTCCTTACTTAGATGGTAAAAACAATACTAATCATCAAAATAAACAAATGAATGTCAACGGAAAAAAACAAATGGAAAAATATAGATGAAAAAAAAACCGAATTCAACATTTGAAAAGATTGTATGTGGAGGATCATAATTCTCTAATATTTAAGACACACCAAATTAGAATGAATTTTGAGCAGATGGCAAAACCCAGTCGTTCATTTTGTTCATTAAAAGCTAGAAGCATCTGAAAATGGTATCAATCTTAATAAAGATCCACTAATCTTACTACTTGGAAGAAAAAGCCAGTGGGGATCAAGAAGAAGATGTTAACTTATTTCTAGTAATATGGGTAGCAAAAATGTAGCAAATTACAAGCTATTGGTTAAAAGAAAACTGTTATGTTGAAATTGAAGGACTTGTGAAAAATATATTTGAATAAAATCCCATAAAAAGAAGAAAACAAGTTAATGTAGTTAAAGACAGATGGGGAATTCACAACATAACATTCACAACATTCTACTCTAAGAAGATTGTGTTATGTGCTCTGTGAGTAAAGTATACCATACTATTATTTTTAAATGTATTACAAAAAAAACCAAATGTGACAAACAAGCGTTTTGAATTTGCTACCACTTTTTTTATATCCCTAGCTTGCCTATTTCCCATTGCACTGGCAGCTGAGGCTCATGGGTAATAGTATTGAGTCCAGTTCGCCATCCCAAAATATGGACAAAACATGCATTATTTTGTTGTTAAATGGGTGAAAGGACCCTTTTTGACATACCTTTTCTCCTGATGTGATAGACAGTAGAACTATAATTATTTCCTTAAATGATCATCCATACAGTCTTTCCATTCCTCCATTTTATTCGCCATATGTATGCCCTATTTGTTGCAGTGATGTATGAGATGCTGCAGTATATCGAGGGTGGGTGGAGACTGTCGGGGGGGAGCTGAAGTATGGATGAGACCTGCCGATACCTGAGCTTAGCAAATGCTCAAGTCCTGAATTTATCGAACACACTGGAGGTTGTGGACTGCTCTAGAATGAAGGGCTGCATCTCAGGGGAGTCAACCTCAGTTAGAGTTGCACCATGCAGTTCCAGTCTAACCATTTGAGGCACTGACTTTTCCAAGCCCTATTTCAATTTTCCTAATGTGATTTCTGCTGGCCGTTCAGCAGGTTAATTCACTGTGATAATAGACTATTATAATAACAGGGATGCTGGTAATGAGGGGAGGAAGTAGCAAATGAGATTAAAAAGGCACATCTGACATCAAGAGCTGAGATAAACAATAAATAAATGCTTTTATTTTTCCTGTGTACAAACATAATTCAATCTTGGAAGGTTTGTGCAGCTGAAGAATAATAAACAGCACTATTTAAGAATTTAAGATATTTATGACAACTGCCTTGGCAAAGACACAGAGCACCATGATGGAGCACTACTACACGACTTAATATCTAATCGGGTGATCGGAAATAAACAGCGTTTAATGATACAGACCGCAGATGAAATAATAATCTTCCACTTTATTACTACTCCGCAGAGTGTGCCTTCAATGTGATTGTATTACCGTACATGCTTTGGTTTAGTGTCAACAGACTTTGCCATCAGAAATTGTTGGTAGTTTGTTCTGCCTCACCGACATAGGATAGGAGCAGTCAGGGGAAAAAAGAGAAACTCAGCCGTAGGCTTTAGGAGTTTTTTTTGCTCCTCTACGTAGGGGTATTATTGTTTTAGTCCTACACATTATGAGGCTATTAAATCTATTGAGTTTTCTTCTTAGTTAGAGGAATCCTAAATGCATTCTCTCGCCACAAACAATATTAACCACAATAAGTCCAGTCAAATCATATCCTATGACATTTATCGAAATAGTTATACATATTCTTACATAGCCAGTCTGCCTTAACCCCAAGATTGAAACCCTCACTTACTTACAGTAATGATATTAAACCGATACAAATAGGGAATACAAATAGAAACAAACAGACTCACTGCAGTAATGTTAGAGGTTGGCTGTAATACAGGAGTACTGCGCATACAATTAAACAAAAAAAAAGGAAGCCAATCAACACAGGATAAGAAAAAATGAATCTGCTTTGTCACATCTGTGACATGTGCATGAATCATGAAAATATGAGGATCTATAAATTACAAAGGTTAAAATCATCTGCTGTCAGAGTAATCATACCATTTGTTTGGCATGAATGAGACATTTCTTTTTATAACACTAAGCATGGCCTTATTTACTTCAACATCTTGAGAAGTGGTATGAACAGCTGGGTGAAGGAGTAGGTTGAAGGTGAACAGCTTTATCCTATTTAAGTGAACTCCATCTGTCTCCAAAACATAATTTAGTCCCACATGTCTTTAAAGATAGGTAAGCAGACAAGACTTGAAGGATTTTTTTGTGAGGTCAGACACTAGGTCCTCAGGAGAGTAGCTATTCTTCCTCCCGACACCTGCCAGTGTCTCTTATAGCAAATCAGATTCAGATCCAATAATATCTTGTTTTGCCCAGAAGTGTCGAGTTTCTCTTATTTCTTCACATTGGACTGATTCAGGTTTAAATCTGTGCTCTCAGTTCGCTGGTGATAGTGTCTGTCGTTCTGCAGCCCTCTGTCTGTTATACTGTGGTGTTTTTGGAGAGACATTACAGGAAAGCATTTTGTTTCTATTTTTGACTCTACCTGGAGCAACAACAGACCAAATATCCTGGTTTGTTGCAGCAGGAGAAGAACATAACATATTGTTTAGTCATGCTCCTTAGGCGAGTCGGCAGCTCATGTCTGGGTCAGTTTGGGTGTTAACATCTAGTTAGTGTTCAAAAGTGTGAAGACTAGTGTGAGGTGCATTGTAAGGTTACAATTGTTGCTCCAAGTTGTTTTTTTATCCTTAACATAATTAATAAGCTTTGGGTCCTACATTTAAAATGAAAAAAAAGTAATGGTGTAAATGGACCAACAAATATAAGCTATATTACAACAGTTGTCGTCTACGAAAATGTTGCAGCAAACAAAAACAAGGACAAAGTACCATATCACTCACATTTGATCAGCTCTCAGTAAAGTCCAGAATCAAAATTAAAACTCAACTACAAAGCACTAAATGGAAAGGCACCATTATACCTACAATATATTTTAATCCCCTATTGACTCTCTAGGTCTCTTGGTAACTCCCGGAAAACAGAGCTCCGGAACCAACTGTGTGCAACAAATTAAAGAGCTTGTTGAAGACTTTCTTTTTTTTTAATAAAGCCTATACTTAGAGCTGGTTTTAAATGTCCCTATGTGTGTCCTCCTTAGTCTTACACCTTATGGTATTTTATGTTATTGTTTTTACTGACTTTTTGTTGTACTTTCTCATTTGAATCTGTTTTGTGATATTGGGCAATATAAATAAACTTTGATTTGATCTGAACAGAGGTGCACTGACAAAAATAAAGAATGGTTTGACATGAATCAAGATACCAAAAAAGTGCCTTGAGAGTGTGGAGCAGATCACTGAGATGGGGGAGGTTAAGTAGACGTGACAGCTATGGAGATAGACGAGGAAATACATTTCATTATAGATGGATTTTAGAGTGCCGGGTGCAACAGAGGAGGTTCCCCTGGACAGTACCTTTTATGAAACCCTGCAGCATCTTTTGAAGTATAAACATTTTGGGTAAAATATGTTTTCTTTGCTTGCTTATTAGCTTCTAGCCCCAACACGTTGGATATGAGGCGTTATCATTTCAGAATCAAACACGTTTTTTTTATTTCTGTGAAAAAAGTCAGATAATACACGAATTATCATGCTACACTTGTATAGGAAGGAACAAATCTGTGAAGGGCAATAATTCATTATCCCCTGTATCTGATATGAAATAGCGAGCCTGTCATATATAGTGTTGAAACACAATCTAGGTCAGCTTGAAACAATGCACTTGTCAAGGGAAAACAGAGATGAGGATCCTTGTAGAAAATGCAACATAAAGTTGAAACCGTAAAGAACATTTTTCTTTCTTTTGGAGAAATGTCCATGAGTATGTGTCCAAATTAGTTTATAACAATAACTGTTTTAAATATCTGAAATTAATCAATAAGAATCCAAAAGAATTTTCAAAATTTCCATTTTGTAGAAACAGAAAGAGAAGCATAAAGCAGAAGTTTGGAAAAAATATCCTGTTACGTTAGCATGTATCGTATTTAGAAAGGAAAGGAAAGTTTACATCAATGATTTTGTGCTTTTTGAGCTACTTTCACTTATGCCCATTCGAAACCCAACCCCAAAGGTCCAACCGTAGAGAGTGAAGTGTTTGGTGAGCATTTTCCAAACAGCTGTCTGTTTCCTGTTTTAGAGAACCGGGTAACAAGTGGGTCCAGCAGAAGAGGTTTCTGGAGTGAAGTGACAACTAAATTAAGGGTACCGTTTGAGTGGATTCCCGCTTCTGAGCCTTTTTCCAGCTCGTCACACAGAGCACTTACACCACACAAAACCGCGGCTATACTGTGTATTGTTTTTCAAATCAAAAGAGTTAATGCATCATTTGTTCTTTAAAAGAGAATAGCGTTTTATGGGTTGTAATGAAATTCAAGGTCCTCATATACTGTGCAACAGGGACCACTGTGTTTTCCTACCCTATCTAATTCACTTTCCACTGCTGTGTATGATTACTGATTTATTACAGAGAGGCCATACATTCCCCAGAAACCTTCGCAAATGATAATGGAGGTATTATCTATTTCATCTTCCATTGGAGAAAAACACGCCATGGTGCAGTACATCACTGCCATAGCTGCATATTTAATTATTTTCATAGCCCTGATGCTTATTTTATCATTTAATACTACACCCAAAAGCTTTTATTTGCATCAATTGAATTGATTAAACCGTCTTGCCTCTGACTGTCAGATCCAGATACTACATATCCTTATACATTTTCTAAACAGAACACTGCACCAAATACTCCTGGAAGCATCCCTCTTTCACACTGAATCACATAATCAAACAGAAAACATAATTTATTGCAGCATTAATGAAACACTGGCAGTTAAATAGGGCCCACCTGTAAATGATGCATGCGCTGTTTCGACAAGTGTCACAATTTGCTGTGTCTTGTCCTGTTCGGTAGGTGAGCCTGTAAACAGAGAGATGAAAAGATATATGTGATCTCAAGTGACAGGCTTTAGCATTCATATTTCAACACCTTTGGGCATCAGGTATCACACATCATTTGTTCAGCTTGGTTTTTAGACAGTGTTGTTTACTCGTAACAGTCGAACGTGCAGCAGGGGCTCTGATCCTGCAGTTCTCTCAGATTTGGTTAATCAAGTGTGTAGACTTACTGATTTTACATAACAGGATTACTTAGCTTTGCCATGGCATAGTTATCAAATCTGTTCTGTGTCTATTTGCTGTGCAATAGGAAGAAAATAACAACTAAATGCTTCATGAATCATATGTAATGTGAAATCAATACCTTAACGTTCTGCGCTATGCTGTATATCTTTTTTTATATTTTCCTCCAACTTAATTTGCTTTAGACATAAAACATAAGCGATTAAAAAAAGCAATCAAAAAGACAAATTGCACCTGCTCTGTTCATGGGATAGGTACACAGACCTGAGGGGCCAGTGTCTTTACTGTATAACAGTTTTCATTTGTTCTGTTCAAAGACCTTCACAAAGGAACAACCTCAGCTATCTCACGACAGAGGTTTATTCATACATATGTCAAACGTGACGTGTTAAATACAATGCCTTTGGTGTAACACTCCTCGTCTTTCATATCGCCAGTTTTTCATTTATCCTCATTTGAATTTACCATGCAGGTCTGCATCATGTTATGTGCACTATAAGTCACTGCATGCAAAGGCAGGCGGCAGTGGTGTGGGGGGGGGATACGAGGGGCTGTGTTAGAGCCGCACATGTTCTATAATTGCTTGCTGTCACTGCAGCCCCTCACTCTGTAGGATGACATGTGGAGGTGTCACACCGCAACGATTCACCCTGACATGAGAGGTGACCTCATCGGGGGAGAGAGAACAGCGCGAGGATCGAGAACGCTGATGGGAGCTCAAGGTCAACAAGTTCATCCATCCTGCCCTATTCCCAAATGATGTCTCTGAACAGCTGTGTGCAAGGACAGTAACTCAGCGCAGTGACAGGGTCCACTGAGTGCTGCTGCTGCCGGCCGCTCATGTACAGCCTTGTAATTTAAAGAGCTTCTCTCTTATAATCAAAGGGTATTGACCTAAATTCATAATCACTGTGTGTACTCTGCACAAAAACACACTCCCATTATGGGTAAAATGCTCATGACCCAATAAAGAGCTGTATTAAAAAGCACCCATTGTCACAGAGGAAGGTTTCATAGATGCGTAAAAAATAACTGCACCTCTGAGAACGATCAAAACGGTCAGGTTTTTTTAAGCTGAACGTTTGTTGGCACAGAGTCACTATCTGTGTGGTTTGCCCATGTCAGCTGTCCTGGGATCTGTCCTGCCCTTGGCATTCCACTTTTACTGTCCACACCCCCCGCTTTTGTGTCTGCTGCTCTGCCTGCCTGAACACTGCATAGCATTTTGCATTTTTATCGATAACCTGTGAGCAAGAACTCAGCAGGCCACACTGTCTCATGTGGTATGATGTGCTTCAAACATCGGGTTTGTCATTCTACATTAAAGACATGTTATGTATATAGTATACATAGCAGACACAGCATGTCTTTCTACGATGCAGCATAATGACAAATGTTGCATTATTGCATATGAATAACAGTACTATGGCAATTGTATTCAAACAGCATGAGATACAGTGTGCATGCATCACACATGGACATATTATTGACATATGGACTGTTGTTATCATAACGAGGTCATGCCACAGAATAATAATCTTCTTTCACATAAAAAAACAACAACAACATTGAATATGGAGGGTTATACAATGCATACTCTGGTCATGTATTCTGTAACTGTATTATCCTCAATACCTAAAATCATGTGTCAGCAAACCACTTCCTGTTAGGTCTGGAAAACCTGATGAGATGATAAACAGATGACAAACATGCATTGTTCCTGTTTACAAGTCAATGGTGAGTATCTGTTTTATGCAATATTATTGTACTAAAGCAGATGTGAAACAGCTGTCGAGCAAATGCTTCATTTTGAGTTCCTGTTGTACTTTTGCAGAACATTTTCTGTTTCATTTTATTGTCTCATGCGGCACATGAGCGACAGTAAATAAAATCGGCCAAAAATGGAGAAGTGGGATATTTTGTAATAATTTGTAGTAGTTATTTCCAATGTAAACAGTAAAGTGAAGACAACATTGTGCATACACTCTTGCAGGACCTATATGCTTCTTGTCATTGCATACATTTTAAAGGATTGGCTTGAAAATCACTGTACATAACTTATTTATCCCAGGTGAGAACAGGGAGGCTTTTAGTTGGATTATTTTCAAAGTGTATCATTAAAACAGGCTATTTGACTTCCATGCAACAAAAGGACGAGTATTTGGGAATGCATTGTGTAAGGCAGGCTTTGCATACTGTAACTGCACCTCTCTAATAACACTTAAGCAACACAACACAGCAAGGCTCTATAGCAGGCTCAGTTCTGTGGAGATGAAAGGCAAAGCGTTATGAGCCAGCACTAATTGAGCCTTCACAATCAACTTCCACAGAGCCACACTGGGGTGCCTTGTACTTCACTGGATATGGTTAAGGCTTAAATACAATTTGGTTTGTGTTGCTCTGAGTTTTTCTGCGACGGAGTACTTAGCATTGATTCCAATTGCACTGCCGTAGGAGTCTGGCTGTGGGAATGGCTCGAGGACTTTATGAAGCTTGTTACTGCGTTTTCTCCTTTACAGATACGTCTTTAATGAAATATGACACATAAAGAAATAATAGAGAAAACTTGCCCTTGGGTTAAGATTACACAGGAAGACAGTATTCCTGCATTGTGCTGTTTATTTGAAATGCTACATAAAGACTTGATGGTTGATCATCCACTAGCGCCACCGACAGATCGATTTTAATAGATTTTTTCAGATTAATGCTGTCAAAATTATAGCGTTAACGGCGGTAATTAATTTTTTGAATGAATTGCGTTACAAATATTTAACACATTTAAGGCATGTGCAGAATGGCCCGCCCCATACATCCCACCAGTGGCAGCGCCAGGGTATGGCTGGGGTAGGCTACACCCATACCAAGAAATGGCTTAGCCCCACCATGAAAAATTATGTTAAAGTAAGCCAAATAAAGTCCGCCAAATAAAGTCCGCCAACTCGCGCCGAGAATTGCACAGACAGCAGTTAGTAAGATTGATTTCAGTAGCCACTTGTCTGGAAATACCAGTCTATGGGAAATACCGAAGACCAGAAACGGGTTTGAAAACTTTTGTCACGTAGTGATCGTCTTCTCAATAGAACATCTTTGATAATGTATTCTGGCCAATCAGAATCAAGATAACGGTGTGGTGTTGTTGCAGGAAGTCCCGACGGAGAATACTTTTGCTGTAGTACAGGGTTGCGTTCCGATAATCCAAAAATCAGCTCCTAAATTCTAACCCTATCTCCTATTCCTTGACCTCTGAGTGAAACGTCACGGGGTTAAGGGATAGTGGATAGGACAATTCAAAAGGATTTAGGAGAAGAGACTGCCGGGTTGCATTCCAATAGTCCATTTAGCTTAGGAACCTTCCTAACGGAATGAAATGACCCGGAAGTACGTCACTGGCAGCCATGATAAGTGCCGTTCCAATTCTCCAAATGAAAGGAAAGGAGGTTTCAAACTTCCTTTATAACCTCCTTTAGCTTAGGAACCACTGGACCTCCCTAACCGAAAGGAGAGGAGAAAATGCCGCCCCACAATGCATTGCAGCCGCAGCATTTGCCATCACAACAGTCGGCCGTTCACGGAAACAACCGATTATGACCGAGAAATGATATCATGAAAGTTACGGTGCTTATTAAGCATTTTAAAACGTATGTGGTAACTTGCCAAAGTGCTTTTTTCTGAACGTTCATCAGTATTATAATCAAAAAGAGAAATATGAACGTTAGTTTTTACTGAAATGATCAAATAAAGTCAACATCTCACAGTCTTTACTGAGCTGTGTGGGTTTGTTCAACTTTTAAAAGATGTTTGAATGGTGATATACACAGTGATAGATGTTAAGGACTAACGTTTATAATAAATACATTTGTATTGATTTTAAGATATTTTCATAGTTCATACAATCATACGTATTGGGATCATTTGTATAAATGTGGACCGGAGGGAGAGGGTGACGAGCATAAGTTTCACTTTCCTTTTTTATTTCAATTCCAACTTTGGTCATGAAGAATATGTTTCTCTGTTGTCCACGTTCATAAAGCATAAAGCAACAGCATCAGAGCACGGTGCAGAGTCTCTAGATGACTTTACAGTAGTCCCTCGTTCTTATTGAACATCCATGTTGTAGTCCGCTGTATAGAAAACTGTAGTTTCCATAGTTTCCCCACAGCAGCAGACGCACACAATGACGTCCGCTGGCGCATCATAAACACGTCGGATAGTGAAAGTGCATTCGGATTCTCTAAAGTACCGTGGTCTCTTCTCCTAAGTCCTTTTGAATTCTCCTATCCACTATCCCTTAACCCTGTGACGTTTCACTCAGAAGTCAAGGAATAGGAGATAGGGTTAGAATTTAGGAGCTGATTTTTGGATTATCGGAACGCAACCCGAATGCACTTTCACTATCCGACGTGTTTATGATGCGCCAGCGGACGTCATGAATGTGCGTCTGCTGCTGTGGGGAAACTATGGAAACTACAGTTTTCTATACAGCGGACTACAACATGGATATTTTAATAAGAAGGAGGGACTACTGTAAACTCATCTAGAGACTCTGCACCGTGCTCTGACGCTGTTGCGTTATGCTTTATGAACGGGGACAACAGAGAAACATATTCTTCATGACCAAAGTTGGAATTTAAATAAAAAAGGAAAGTGAAACGTATGCTGTCACCCTCTCCCTCCGGTCCACATTAATACAAATGATCCCAATACTTATGATTGTATGAACTATGAAAAGATCTTAAAATCAATACAAATGTATTTATTATTATAAACGTTAGTCCTTAACATCTATCACTGTGTATCACCATTCAAACATCTTTTAAAAGTTGAACAAACCCCACACAGCTCAGTAAACACTGTGAAATGTTGACTTTATTTGATCATTTTAGTAAAAACTAACGTTCATATTTCTCTTTTTGATTATAATACTGATGAACGTTCAAAACAAAGCACTTTGGCAACTTACCACATACGTTTTAAAATGCTTAATAAGCACCGTAACGTTCATGATATAATTTATCGGTCATAATCGGTTGTTTCCGTGAACGGCCGACTGTTGAGTGACGGCAAATGCTGCGGCTGCAATGCATTGTGGGGCAGCATTTTCTCTTCTCCTTTCGGTTAGGGAGGTCCAGTGGTTCTTAAGCTAAAGGAGGTTATAAAGGAAGTTTGAAACCTCCTTTCCTTTAATTTGGAGAATTGGAACGGCACTTATCATGGCTGCCAGTGACGTACTTCCGGGTAATTTCACTCCGTTAGGAAGGTTCCTAAGCTAAATGGACTATTGGAACGCAACCCAGGGGTGCACATAACTGGTACGCAGGTTATGTGCGTAATCTGAAATGCGTACCGTCACTTGTGTCACAAAGCGCATTTGCGTACCGACGTAGGCTACTTGTGAAGCTTTTCCAGAAGGCGGTTAGATCACCGGACGACAGAGTCGGTCTCCGTGTGCACAGACAGGGCTGCTGTTAACGTCGGTCTCTACAACGGAATTGTGCCAAAACTACGCCAACCGGCTGCCGAGGGAGACTCCCCCCCTTCACTGGAGAACTGCGCTAAAACAGCTGATCACAATGTTCACACGGTTCACACTCTGTGGTCACGAAGTACTCCACTAGCCGCCGCCGCCGCCCCCCCGTCGACTTTCCTGAAGTACTTCCCCGTTGATAGAAATCGTAATGAATTAAGACCCCACGGTTTGATGATTGATAGGTGTGTGGGCTGTCTTTCATTTTGACACACAGACAAATGTTATAATAAACATGTATGTTAAATGGATATATCCGCCTTCTTTCATTTATCTTTCCATTCCCACAACAATATACATAAAGAAATGGCATATTTTGGACATAGTTCGAATGGTGATTAATCATGATTAATTAATTTTTAAACTGTGATTAATCTGATTAAAATTTGTAATCGTTTGACAGCCCTAATTCAGATATATATCAACACTAACTTTAGCACATTCTTTATTATTATATTCATAGTTCCAAGAGAATAAGTTTGTGGGATCAAATGATTTTTCTATTAGCAGAATCATGAGGTGGACTTCTCTGGTTTGTTAAGAAAATATCTTAAAAATATTGAATGCACTGATGTACAGTTAGGTAAAGACACTAAGTGTTTGCAGAGGACCTTTCCTCAAGCACCATCACAAGGCCAACATATCTGTTTATTCAATTATTTGGTTTGCCTTCAAATACATACATACCCGGCATTCTCAGACCTCCTCTGTTCTTGGTTCTAAATAGCAAGTTATAGCATGCTGATATGCTAAATTTGATGGTTAACAATATACATGCTAAACATCATCATGTTACAATGGTCATTATGAGAGCATGTTATCATGTTGATGTGAGCATTTAGGTCAAAGAACCACTGTGTCCAAGACATTGATAGCCCTTCACATCACACTGTGAACCATGCATATGTGTATACAGTTTGTTTGGTTGCACTGTAAAGCTAAATCTACTCACCCTCCTCTCTGCGCTTCCCCTTTCTCCAGCTCCTGAATGACTCCTAGTAGCACCTTGATGGTCTCTTGGCTGGAGTTGATAAGGCTCTCCATCGCCTGCAGCTGCACTTTGATATCCTTGTCTTCAGATAAGGGCATTATCTGCTGGCTGCTCCGCATGCCTGGGGCTTGTGTGTCTCTTGGAGGAAAGCCCTCGTCCCCCCCAACTGTTTGCTGAAGTTTAGAGGAGGCTGATGCATGCCTGGTCCGACTATGCCCTTGTGACTGCACTGAACATTTGGCACTATGGGGAAGCGTCTGTGACTGCTGTTCGTTTAACTGTGTACCCTTTTTCCGTTTACAGCTCACAGACGGGCTTCCTAAAGACTCCACCTGTGTCAAAGAGTTCCACGCAACAGGGCCCGCGCCCCTCGACTTGTCCTGGGAAAACTCTGAGTAAGCAAGCTGGCGCTTTGAGGAAGTGCCAGCGTCCGTATCTTCTTTGGGTAATCCTTTGTGTTTGGTCCTTGTCCCACAACCCTGGTACTCTGTTTCTCTTTTTGAAGCAGGGCTACCCTGATGGCACTCTTCCGAGAAATGTGAAGAGACAGGACGAGAGGGTCCATCCAGACAGTTGGCACGCAAAAGCAAATCCTCCGTATCACTGCTGTCATCAGTGTGGTGAAGCAAAGCTTTAGTTTGCACCACAATCTTACCCTTGTACTTTGAGGAATCGCCAATGGGTTGTCCATCATCTACTACTGCCTTTATATCGCTCAAAAAACCATTATTTTGTCCTTTATAATCTTCCACCAAAGCAGTATGTTTGAATGTATGTCCTTTTTTCCTCTCGAAAGGGAAAGTCTTGTATCGCTTATTGAGGTCCGGCGAAGTCTGGACCCCAGTGCTCTTGGTCACGTTTGGAATAGAGCGTCTGCCGGGCATGGTCATATACTTTCTCTGTGTTACTTTGGAGGAAATGGATCTGGAGCGTTTTCCCCGAAACTCATTCTGGGCCTCACAGATATCCCTAAAACGAACTTGTAAAGCCTTGTTTCTCTTCTTCACCTGTGGCTTGCCTGATTCTGGTCCGGACTGTGCATCAAGGCTGTGTGAAGGGCCTGTATCTGAATCGGAGTCATCTGAGTTTGAAAGAACAATGTAGTTGGCGTCTTCTTTGCTCACCATATTTTCTGAAAGAGGTAAAAGAAAAATATAATCAGTGTTTGTGTGTCCAACCATAGTTAGTGGGGAAATCAGAGAGGATCTAATCCCCTTAGTAAGGTACTGTAAAAACATGTTTCCTCTGAGACCATACATTTAAATCCTGGTAGTAAATTATAATCCTTAAAGACACAATATCTGATACAAATACATGTTCCACGATTCAGAACACATCATTTATTAATATATATCTTGAAATGTGACAAAAGTGAAAACATTTAAAACCACTCAAGACTGAAGAAAGAAAATCAAAAAGTCAAACCTTCGAAATGTCACTACACTTTGGTTTGTTTTCTATGACTATATTAAATGCTTTTACTGGCATCCTCTGTCTTGACATATAGAAACAAAAGGACTCAATGTAACTAATCTTCAGTATAGGTTTATGATACGTCCACCCATATTTCCCGCATTTTCTGCAACACGTAACATAAGCTAAAACTCTTTAATTGGAAACCCAGCTCATTGGTTACTCCAAAACGTGCAACTGCTAGTTACAGTACGCACTATAGTTATTTATGAACAAGCATGCCTGCCAAAAATTCTGATAATTTGCTTCTGCACACCTTTTTGGAATAACAATTTTGTGTGCTCCTTGCTCGTGTTGACACCTTTCAGAAACTCTATGCGTTGACTTGTGTCAGATGTCAGCCTCATTACATGCATTGAGCTTGAAGCACGGTTTTGCTTTAACTTGGGGTGTTATGCTGTCAAGTTGCCATATCACTGATGTGTCTTATCGGGCTAAGTATTTGCCGGTTATCTTAACATATAGCAGCATATTTAATGTGAGTGCATGTCATTCAGGAGATGTTTGTATGCTTGACAATATCATTCAACTTTAGGAGTGCCAAAGCTCGCGGCTGCTGTTGCTGCTTTCTCGTAGGTGTGCTTGTGAATGCTATCTTTGAGTAGCAGGCCTTTTGTTTTTTATCTGGTATTTGTTTTACAAACGCATCGTGACTAATTTATGTTATTTATTTATATAGTGGTAGAATAGCAATACTCATGTTTCAGCTTTAAGTGATTTGTGCTCAGTTGGATTTGTGGCCTATTTCCCACTCTGCTCATATCATCTCTGGGGTTTCCTATTGTGTCACTGAAGGCTTAAGGGAGAACCGTGCACATGAGCTTCAGTGATTTAAACACACTGCAGCCCTTCCCTTGGCTTTATGAGAAACTCTTTTGTCACAAATACAGTTTATTTTCATTTTCATTTTACCCACACAGATCATATTCGGCTATACATTAGGAAACGCTCGTACTCCAACAAATGGGTTTATATGACAACTTGCTCTACTGTTCTTCATATCATAATTACATCTAAACGTCTGAGCTCCAGTTCTGTGCTCCACACTGGTACACTCAGCCCTAATCAGTCAATCTCAAGCTCCTTGTGTACTCACCCACTTAAGGTCATCTCCTTATCAATGCGACATAACATTTCACGAGATATATATTTTATGCATCCTTCTGCACTTAGATTGCTTGATAGTATGTTCCCCGCAATGGTTAAGCGTGTTTTCTTTTAAAGGAATAGCTGTGGGGCAGTTGGCTCACTATTAATAGGTGTTTGGTAAATAATATATTCCCCTTGTGGTCTAAAGTAGATGGCAGAGGAAATGACTAAACAGCAGCCCATATGTGCAGCACTTGGATCCCCCTTTAGGCTCTGAGTCTAAACTCATAGGGAGGAAATGTATTATCTTCCCTTCAAAATCGGCATTGCTTAATTAATGGCTTGAAAGGACTTGGACATATCTGTAAATGAGTTTTCACTTGAGTGTAGAAGGGTTAAAGTCTCCAAAATATATCTGCCTATACTTCTTAAGCCCATGGTTTACAATAACATATAAAACAGTTTGCTAGAAATTTCAATAATTGCTTGAAGCCATTAAACCATAGTTATTTATAGATCGGTAAATCAATACAAATTATAACTTCTTGAGCTTGAAAATGCAGCATTATGAAGAGTGAGAATCGATGTGCTTCTTTTAAAAGATGTATCTGCTTTCACCACTGTCATAGAGTACTAAGGATCTACCAATCATTACCGAGTGAATATCTCATTTAATTAGTAAGTACTTTTTCACTTAAATTCATCATTATCAACAAGATTCAATCAAGTTTTTCCAATATATTTTACATGTTTTAATGGGACAGCTTGATTTACTTTGATTATGTAATAAATAAACTGCCTTTGATCAAACCAAGAGGCCAAAAACCTCTTTGATAATGCATAATAGAGCTCGCTGCTGTAGTCACTCCCCATGCAGAGTATCAAATTAAGGTCCATATGATCAAATGAGAAATATTGCATTTTCTGTCTCATCCGTGATGAAACACATTTCTCAGCTGGAGCATGAAATATATCAAGAAGCACAAGGAAATGAAATGATGTCTGATATGGTTGAAAGGAAACATCAGGAGGAGCTGGTTAATCATTTTCATATGCCAAGACGCCACGCAATAAATAAACTCAATGAATCATTTATTACCACACAAAAGCAAGATATTCATGGTTTTGCAGCTTTTCTTAAAGTGATCATGTTTTATCATTGGGAGACATTGTAAATCCATCAATGTGATTGTTCCAGTTGGGGAATTTATACTGACGAGACATTTCCTTACTGTCAGTTTAACGACTCCCATGAAATTAGTGAAAGGAGAAGCTAGATGAGATTAATGTTAATTTTTGATCTGCAGTCGATGTACATCTGCAGTTTCGAGTTCCAGTGACGTCATAACCAAATAAATGATACACACTTTTTAAGGATTGCAAAGCTATGCTATGTGACCCTGCATCGTTTTTAGTGGTCGTGTTCATACATGCATACAGTATGAGCACTTTAATGTTTGTGTGAAAGGGTGTGTGTCATCAGAGTGTGTGCACAAACACACTCTGGTGACACACATACCATGTATACATGACTTCAGGGGACATTATATTGACTTACATGCATTTCCTGGAGACTTATCCTAACCTTAACCATAACCAACATATGCCTAACCCTAACCCTAAACCTAACCAAGTCTTCACCCTAAAATTAATGATTCCCCTTATGGGGACCTCCATTTTGTCCCCATAAGGGAGGCGAGTCCCCACACGTGACTGTGTACAGATTTAGGTCCCCACAAGTATAGTAACACACACACACACACACACACACACACACACACACACACACACAAACACACACACACACACAGCGAATGATAATAAAATGCATATGGGGTTATTCATTGGGAGTCCTGCCATGTGTTTAACCTTGCAGACGGTCCACTGTAACCTAACTCTCAGCCCAAACTGTTAATGAAATGAAAATATTTAGAGCCAACTGTGTTTCATCTCACTTCCTATTAATGCTGGGAAAAACTCATGCCAACAACAGTTTCTAGTGTCACTTCAGTCACTGCGATGGATTCAATGCCAGATGAGAAAGAAACAACAACAAGCAACTAGTTCAGTCTCATTGTGCACGGACAATATGGTGTCATGCATTTACCCACAGTTGTTTTGAAATTTGGAGCAGCTGAATTTTATTCGGGGTGGTATTTGTTCTGAAACATAGATTAGTATGCACTTTGATTTTAGCGTGAGATGTTTGTCAGAAGCATTTCCCACGGATAAAAGGGAATTTGTTTGAGGCTGATCCACATGTGATCATGCCATTTTACAGTCACATGTGGCAATCTAACACTCCTGAAAAGGTAATCACATCTGCAGGAAGTCTCCTCTAAGCCCATACAATTTCTCATGCCGTCATGTAAAGCAGCTAAATGGAAATTCACACAATGGGAATCAAGAAAAGCAAGGACTTATTACTGTTGGAAGTCAGATACACATACAGAATAACTGAGACAGTGACGCGACACATGAATATATTTGGATGGCTGAGTGAGAATCTCCTTTGCATCGTCGTTCTCCTCCTCCTCCTCTTCTCAAAGCATGCTATATCTCTGCTAATGACCTGAGGTCCTTCCCTGATTTGGCCTCAGCTATCCAAAGGATTATGAATAATGCATTGACTCTAAAATTGCAAAAGTAATCCTCTCAAATCTCCTTATGTACCCTGGCAGAGCACGTTGTCTGTTCCAATTGCCCCTTCAGTTCTTCACGCTAAAATGCTGCATGTATAGGAAAATAACACCTTTCACTACAGTATCATGATCGATTTATTATGACCAAAATGTTGTAGAAACGTGGTTGTTTGTAAATAATTTTAATAGGGGAGTTGAATCCATTTTCCATGCCATAGCAAGACTACAACACTGCTGACTCATGATTTATGCCCCATCGCATAGCAAGGAGAAAGAGGCAGCTTTGCTTGGATCGCCTTACATCCCTGACAGCCCTCATCAACGCGATAATTACAGAAGTGCATCTGTAAGATGATTTACATAGCATAACACTGTTTAGCCACTCTCATTAATGGTTACGTAATGTTATTATAGTGGCCTTAAACATGCCTCTGCTGCACAATCAATACAAACTGAGTGCATCATCAATGGTAATGATGGTCAAAGCAACAGCTCATCAATTTTGTTATACGTTCTAAAACATGTGTATCACAAGTACTTCACTCTTCATTACGATGCAGGTTGATGCTGTGCTTTATGCATCGTAGAGTACGCATTGTTACTCTGCAATGTATCCATTTTGTATGAGGATTTTTTTCTCATTATTTGCATAAATTACAGAGCGTGACATTGCACCAACTTAGCACAAAGAGATATTGCAGCCTTTATCCAATCCATAGGCTTCGCGTGCATGTGAAGACTTATTCATTCCTACTGTGCAATAGTACAGTATAGGTTCCGGCCCCTACACCCTCCGCGTTGCAGTAATCTTTTCCCAAACACATCATCACGCTCTTCTTCCAGAAACAATGTAAGCCCCTTTGTTCTCAGATTTTTATATTATCTTTTGTTCAATTTTAGAGAACAATCCAAGGCGGTTTCCACATCTCCACAGTTATACACACCATCTTATTCCAGCTGTCGTCCAGAACTTGGTGTAGCTATCTGGGCTGCCGGCTACACATGTGAAAGTTTTTCATTATGACATTGGCTTAAAAGATTTATGACTGAGCAGCACTTTCTTGTATGGGGAATAGTGGGAGGGTTTAAAAGGGTCCCATCCTTATTTTTCCTGGATGAGAGCACTAGATGTGAAATGGATCCTTGGGAAGAGTAAGTTTGGAGAGGCTGATATGCAGAAGGGCATTTCAGGTTCTTTTCTAATCACTTGCTTTGCAGTTAGTGTGGGTATCTTTCTGTTTAAACCAAACGGAGAAGAGCCACCCTGCCTGCATCATTTCAGAGGTTACATCCCTGGTGCATCACCCTGATGAGTTCATTGATTAATAAGCCGTCGGGCTACGGGCACACATGTGTACTCAGGTGGATGTGATGATTGATTCAGGTGTAGTGTAGAAGGTGATTTATAAGTGAAAAAACTGGAGATAGACAAGTGTCAGTGTATTTGTCACCTCAACGCCGTACCCTTTCAGCATTTCCTGTAAATTCAGGTAGTCAAGCAATGACATGTCGAAAATAAGGGGGACAGAGACGGAGAGAGAGAGAGGGGTGGGAGGCGAGGGCTACAAAGACTGAGAGAGAATATAAGTGCAGCTCTGTATGTGATGCAGCACCAAAGAGCTTCCTAGATCACACATGTCATTAGTCATGATAAGTCTGAATCCAGCTTTCATCAAATTCAGCCTTTAGTAGCACATCACTCATCGCATACCAATTTGTCATATAGCCTTCGCCACTTAATACTGTGGGTGTTTTCTAATGAATGATCATCACTCCCTCAGCCTTTTAAAGCACAACATGTGATAGTCTATTAGTGAGCATTCATCAATATTCTTCACCATAAAGCTCAGAGAACACACAAGTACAGAAATCTCGATAACCAGCCTCTGCATCGTCAGATTAACACTGCATGTCTGTCAGATGCTGCAAAGACACACGTTATAATAAGTACATAAATCAAATTACATCACCATTCATCCCCATTTTCAATTGTGGAGAAAAACCTTGACGTGCTCTCCTGATTAGTCATTAAACCTTTCAATGCTTGGATGCAGAAATGCCCCCTCCCTAGGGGATCATACACATGCATGCATCACTAACCAAAAGTCATAAATCATACATGCTTTGGATATCAACTTTAATTTAGATATGATTTTTTTAAAAAGCAGACCAGATGAATCCCCGACTCTTTTCTTTGCAGTACCTGTGAATATGTGTGCAACTCCAACAAAAAAAGAGGAAACTCTTACCTTGAGAAACAGATCAGAGGTGCAAAGGACAAGAAGGCGCAGATCCCCTGTAGAGCCAGTGTTCATCCATGTATTCAGAGGGTGCCAGGGTGCCGTCCAGCCACTGGAGCAGCTTTCAAAGGCTGCGGGAGGACACAGAGAGAGGCAGCCGGCGCAGAGACAGCTGGAGGAGTTGTGGCACATCCGGCAAAAGATTCAGGTTATCAGGATGAGAAAAGGAAAAAGCAGAAAAGACATAGCCTCAAAAACCTCATTTAGTCCTCACTGATATCCCCCTTTCTGCCTTTTACTCTACTCTCCTTTTTTACACCTCATTCAAGCACCACTGACACTCATTCCCTCTTGTCTCTGCACTCACCGAGAATAGGCACTCACACACGCAGCGGAGATCTCCATCTCGCTGTGCTGCTGCTGTTGCTGCAATCCCTGTGCATTCGTGATTGAGTGTATGTGTGTATGTGTGTGTTAGAAAGACAGGGAGAGGGTGGGCTGGTGGGTGGATGGGTGGGTGGATATGGCAAGGGGAGGAAGGAGGAGGAGGAGGTGGAGGAGGAGGAGGAGAAGGAGGAAAAGGAGGAGGAAAAGGAGGAGGAGGAAAAGGAGGAGGAGGAAAAGGAGGAGGAGTGAGGGGTAGTGTGCTATGCGAGCTGCTGGGGAAAGTCCAGAGTCGTTGAGCTGCATCATCGGCGAAGACCCCTTAACTTGTCCTCCACAGACTAGCTCCGGTGACACTGAGCTGTTATATAATCTGAAGGGCTTCGGGAGGCTGCAGAGAGGGGGGGGCTCTGAAATAATAATGCATTGTGCTTTTAATTGGATGTCGTCGTCCCCCCCCCCCCCCCCCCCCCCCCCCCCTCACTTTCATACATCCGACACATTGTGTATGAGAGGTGGCAAAGGGGGCTAAATCGAGCAAAGGAAAGGAGAAGTTGGGAACAGACGAGGCGAGGAGCCAACAGGGCGGCGGTGTTAATGAGAAACTGAGACGAGAGAGAAAATGAAATGACGAGGAGCAGTAATAGAGACAGTGAGACAGAGAAAGAAATGTACCTCATTGGAAAATGGACAATATTGATTTAGCAGACTTCTTCCTCTTATGAGTTCAAGGCTTAGCCCATTGGTGTATAAAGTCTGATTATTAAAGCATACCTGTAGGCCTACTGTCTAATGCAATCCAAAACATACTGTGTGAGGCGTGTGGTGCAGTGGGTTGTGAGTTGGTATTCGGATCAGGAGGTCACAGGTTCAAACCCCACTGCAGTCAGCATGTCGTTGTGTCCCTGGGCAAGACACTTCACCCCAAATTGCTCCTGTGGGGATTGTCCACAGTATTGAGTATGTAAGTCGCTTTGGATAAAACCGTCTAACAAGTGACATGTAATGTAATGCTGGCTTTATTTAGTCAATGGGAACAACATGATACAAGTAACAAAGATGACTCTTTAAAGAAATATAAACTATATATTGTGCGCACACAATGTTTATTGGAATAAAGTCTAACTTGTCTTGTCCATGATTCAAACAAGTTTTTATCATGCAAGAATAAGGTCATGAAGCGACGTTTGGGTCTATGTGTTTGCAAAGCTAACATTACGGAGTTAAAACCGAATTTTTTTGCAGTCATTTATCTGTTTCCATTGGTTTTCAGTTCTGCAGTTTGCTTTAAAAAGGCTCTTGCGACTAGGATTTATATCTCTGTGCCTTAAAAGGGCAGTATACAAAACGACAGGCCAACACTAAACAAAGAGTGTGTCCCCTCATGTTGTTTCTATTTAATTGTATTTCCTTCCCTCAGGCCATCCAGCTAAAGTCACTGGGGCTTTTACTTCTTTATCACGCAATGTATAGTTCATCTACCATTCATTTATAGGATATATGTACTGGTTATATTGTTTACATTTTTCTGAGACTAACTCATGCTCATACTGTTTTATTGTTTACAGTTTTATCATCTGAAACCCTAACAAAATGTATTTTATTGTATCCTAATAAATTGTAGGCACACAATAATTGTACGTGTGTATGATTGGGACAAATAAACGTGATTTGATTGGATTTGTGTACAGTACTCAAACTATAAACCTCACAGGTTGAAAAGCTAAAGAAAACTAAGAGTGCTGGCAGTAAATTCAGTGATTTAATCCATTTAATTACGTGGGGAGACATACAGAGTTTCATTGTTTGACTCTCTGCTTCATAAGATTGCCCCAAGAGATGTTTGTTCTAGTCTTGCCAATGTAACTTTCACACTGATCCAAGTTTAGTTATTTACTGCAGAACGAATACCACAAAGGCTCTAAAGTTGTATATTTCAAAGCACTGTTTGTTTTGTATTTATCTTTGATTACTGTAGGTTAGATATGTCATAAAATGGATCAAAGTTTAACCATTCATTTCCTATACGAGCAACCTGTTTCTGTGGAGGAGAAACAGTGTTTTTCTCAGTGATCTGCTGACTGCTGTCGTATTGATTTAATTGTCTGTTTTCCTCCCAGCTCTGCCTGCTCATAGACCTATGACAACAATTTGACTGTGTGCCCACTGCTTGAATGCAGATCCAACCCACCACAAACCACAGACCCCCCCCAGTCTCAACACCAGCTTAATCTCACTGTGCTTAATGAGTGGAACAACACAGAGCTGACAACCAGGGAACCCCCTCCACCCCTCCACCACTTTCCTTAATCTCTTCTCTACTACATCGTTTATTGACCTGCCAGAGGCTGTGGGGGGAGTGTCCAGATTTATGCAAAGAAGCCTGCATTGCTTTCCGATGACTGTCAGCTTAACCATTCATTATAGTTGGATCCCTGAGGACAGATTGTACATGCAGAGACTTTAAAGGGGTTGCAGGGAAATGTGTACATCAATGAAAGTAAAAAAGAAGAAGTGTGAAACAGCTGATATTTCATAAGAGAATAAAGGAGAATGTTCAGGTGCAGAAACAAACACTATTCTATTTGTTCCCCCCGATTGATTTCCCTATCTCTGTCAAGTCTCACAGGTGAAGGAGAGTTTGCAGTGTCAAATGCTTCCTTCAGATCCACAGAGCATCCCTGTGCGAAACAGAAAGGTTTCATTAGAATATGAAAATACAAAAGCAGTAAACATAAACTTTGATCTTTTATCTAAATTATTCATGAGTATTTTCCTACTGTATGCAGCAAACACATGGGGATCAGAACAAGTATGATCACTGCGTATATCCACAAACATGCATAAACAGGGACTTCCTCACTATGAGAGGATGCTTCACACCTCCTGATGGAACGGGCTCAATGAAAATGTTTGCTGAATGATAATTGGAGCATTGGAGACACCAACACTAAGGTAACACCAACGAAGTATTGAGCACAATGATCACAGCTGAGGAAGTCACAAAAGGATAGTTGCTGTTCTTAGGGCAACTGTGGCTGCGAGGGAGTGCGGTCGTCTTTCAACCAGAAGGTTGTGGGTTAGATCCCAGCCCATGCAGTCAACATGTCGATGTATCCTTGGGCAAGATACTTAACCCTGAGTTGCTCCTGATGGCATGGTCAACGGTGTGTGAATGTGTATGCATGTTAGTGCATGTCCTAACATACACTGCTCTGTATGAATGGGTGTGAATGGGTGAACGACATGTAGTATGTAAAGCGCTTTGAGGGGTCTTAAAGACTGGATAAAGCGCTATATAAGTACAGTCCATTTACCATTTATCTTAGTCTTGCAAGTGGAAAAGCAAAAACATTGCTCGGTCCACTTATTTGGTGCAGACATTGCCATGAAGCTTTCTTCTAACATTTCCAAAGCATGAACCTAAATTCTTCTTGCACCACCAATAGGTCAATTCCCATATTCCGGATGGATCGGCACAAATGTTGTACAGATACTGTATACATTGGGAGTAATGGACTTTGTAATTTCCAGACAGATTCAAGAGGCTTTCTTTCTACTGGGTTATTTGAATCTTTTGTTCTCCAAATCCAATGTGGAAACAGGAACATTCAGACAAACTAACAATACCTTGTTGGCTGCATGCCTTGAAAAGAGGGAAGTCTTCTTGTTTTCGTATAACTATATTAAAAAGGGGCCATGTTATGCTCATTTTCAGGTTCATATTTGTATTGTGTTTAAATACTTTAATGTCCGAAAAGTGCTTTATTTTTGCTGCAGCACTTCTTTTTACCTTCTTTTCTAAAACCAGAAGCAGTTTTTGTGTCAGAAAACATGCAACCATGCCAAAATAAGATGGTGATAATGGTCAACAACCTACAGAACATCACATTTGTAAGTCATTGTGGGCATGTTAGAGGGCTGGGGCTAGGATTTAACCAAAGCACAACTTTGTCTAAGTACAGCTTGCTAGCATCCATCTCTACTTGGAGTAATCATATTATTTGTGAATTTACAACAAATGCAGTAATGGGGATACACACACAAACACACACTCACACACATACTGTGTGCCTTGTGGTACACAGATGGTGGACATTCTCAAAATTGCCCTCCTGTTAAATGATATTGTCCTGGTTGGGGAGATAACACTTCTTATGCATTGAAACTGCTATATTTTAAGTGCCTTTATACAAAAACAGCCACTGGTTTTATAACAACAAATAGCATTAAAAACAACATCATTAATCACTATTAATGTCTTTGGAAAATTGGCTTAACTATCTGTAAAAACTCCCACAGAGAAGCCAACGCTAATGCTGCTTAACTCATTTCCATTATACAACACAGGCACGTAAACTCAAAATAAATAATCAATGTAATATAGAATTGTTACACAACCCTTTGTTTCCCTGTTGGCTGCAGATGATTACTGAGTAACTATTATGGAGTATAAAAACAATGAGAAATCAGTTTTTATATAATAGTGTTTTGTAGTGTAATATCTTAGCGTCCCTCTCATCCATAACAGTGACACAACTCTATTAGAATACAATCCAATTTAAATTATATATGCTCATCTAAATCAATTTGATCAACATGTTTTATCCCTGCGTCTCTGACCCTCAGTCACGCTTTGCTTTTGCCTATTTCATTGAGAAAGTACATGTCTCTTATGTGGCCTACTCTTGTTTGAGGACTTCTCCGAGTAATTGGTTGTCTGTGAATGTATTTGCATATGCACTGTGTTCCCAGCCCTCCTGAGACAACATTCAAACACAGCTAATCTGGCTTTGGAGACTTAGAGCAGCATGCTGTTCTTTGGATCAACAAACGACTCAAAAGTAGTGAGGAACCAATCTGTTCAACATGTTTTCTGTCAATATCCCTTTTAAGTTAAGATAATGCTTGAACTAATGAGTCTCAGAGAGTTAAATGTTTGCACACTATAACTATACGTTGACTAGCATATAACACCATTTTTTTTTTCTTTTTAAGGTCACTTTTTAGAAAGATAATTTTAATAACAATTAATCAGTGGATTTTGCATAGCTGAGACTAACGAGAAATGTTAGTTTTCAGGTTTGTGGTCATAAACAAAAGTATTGGACAAATAGAAACGGTGACCTCAGGTTGTTGCCAGAGGAAAAGGCAGGGGATCACCAAAGTCAGTATGGTTTATTGTCTGGTAAACTTTTATGTTTACACCTAAACTGGATCAGTCCCTTAAGTAGAGTTTAAAATGTTTGATTGATTGCAACTTTGATTTGTTGGTGGTGAAAGAGTAAAAAGTCAGAGGATCATCAGTGCCATTAAAATGTATGTGAAGGGTCCTCGAATATTTGTGGAAAAATTATTTTGCAACCCATCCCATAGCTGTCAAGGTATTTCACTTTGAGCCACACATTTCAACCTCAGAGTGGCGCTAGAGGAAACGTCACGGTATCCCCAATGTTTGCATAATCCTCTGGGGACAATTAATCTGCTTAAAATAAAAAATGTATGGGTTTAGCTTGTGAGATATTTCAGTCAGGGCCAAACTGGACTGAGCCAATGCATGAATATAGTGAAATTAAATGCCACATTTAATTTATTGTAAACTAAACGCACAAGCATTTTGATTTGATGCAGGATATGGCGGTTCATCACTATTGTATAATAGTCCCAGCCCAGATTACCCTGCCTTTATCTTTTCTTGTTATTGTGTTCAATGGCATTGCAGAGGGGCCACTTCAATATTTGCACATTTTGCAGCCTCAATATTATTTTTAAGTCTCTGCGGTGGTGCGCACATGCTGCCCGCAGTGCCTAGAGAGTCAAAGTGACAGTCTCTTGGGGTGGGAGAGCTCTACCTCCTCTTCCATCATTAAATACATAATGGCCCAGATTTTGTTTGCTCTGAGACTGTGTCAACACCAACTGCAGGCTCAGGCCCACGACACACTTCAAAGTGAGAAATGATCTCTGAGCCTCAGTGATGCTGGATGTTTCTTGGTTCCCATTTATCTTTACACGCGCTACTTCAAAACTGGAAGATGAGGTTTCCATTGCAGCCCATATTGTTGCGACTAATCAAGATATTTTCAGATATGCATTAGTATCAAATAAATGTATGCATCTCAGAATAGCACAGAGAACAGAACCAATTATGTGGAATTAGTAAATAGATATGCACTGTGCGCTGCTCTGTAAAATAAATGAACTTCGAGTAATATTCAGCGTGGTAGATGAAAATATGTTAATCACACATGTGTAGATAGGACTTTAATATATCTCAGCTAATTTAAGAACTCCAGAAAACCACTCTAAGAGGGCATCAGTTGTGACTCACCAAATATGGCTTTGAAGTTTCTTCATGTGTGAAGATGTCATCTCTGCTCAGCCCCATTAAAGCACTGTTACTCATCAGTTTTTACATCTGAGCTCATATATACTTCTCAGTGGTAGCTAACCCCACTGGCCATTTAGTGAAGCAGACATGCAGACCGCGCTGTGTGTGGCTGGAATATCAGGGGATTAACCCCTGACACAGCATCTATGAGCCATGATTTATGACACTTTATTGCTAAGGAATGCAATATTCCCACACAACTATTAGTTAACTTGTATATAACCCCAAGGGCTGTATCAGCATGGGTGCGTTTTTAAATTAGATTTAGTATGTCACCCAAGACCTTGCAAGCATGAAGGCCATTTCCATTCAGTGCTCAGAGCATTGTTATCTTTTAAATATGTAACGTATGACATTCATTTATCGGCATTGTTTAACACATTATCCCTTGTTTGAACAACACTATTGGCTTACTGTTCTTTACTATGAATGAAAGGTGAAATAGCCAAGACCTACTTTTCTTACTTTTCTGATTACTTTTTATGTTGAATTGTGTTTTTCATGGATCTGCAGGTTACTGAACTATAGGCTACTCCATTATCTAAATCTACCATTCAAGCTTTTTTGAATGTTTTGTTTT
Organism: Gymnodraco acuticeps; assembly: GCF_902827175.1. NCBI lineage: Eukaryota > Metazoa > Chordata > Actinopteri > Perciformes > Bathydraconidae > Gymnodraco > Gymnodraco acuticeps. The sequence continues at coordinate 5,240,229 of NW_022991180.1, forward strand.
AGATGAGACCCAAACAAGAGATTGGCTTCAAAATTGCCGTCATTGATCAGCTACTCGCAGCAATTACTTTTCAGGGCAAATTACATTGTAAAGGAAGTTGTCTTCTCCATTTTCTAGCTCCTAAACTCAATGGAGTGTGTGTGGAAGGTACCACTTTCTCTCAAACAGCTGGTGTTTGATTACAAATAATACAAATTAATGAAAACACCGTAAACGTATATTCTAATTTCTATGCATGAATACAAAAAGAAAATCTCACCATGTCTTCATAGCAGTTATAGTATTCAGCTCACCATATGGACGTCCATGTTTAACTAGACATGCACGCGCACACACCATTCACATTCACATCACAGACTCTATAGAATCATAATATGCAGTCAAGGCATACACAGACCTGCAGACACACATTACCTGGAACAGAATACTTTGCTGTTAGCACTGCAGTAGTATAATATAAATTCTAATCACGGTGGTGCATGAATATATCAGCTATTCTGGAGGTGAAACCACTTCCCCCCCACCTTTCTAACTGACTTGGAAATCCTTCATTTTATTTAAAACCTCCATCTCTTTGCATTCTTCATTTCACATGTAGCCTACTCAGTACCAACACTGTCCTTTGCAACATAGTGAACACTAATCTTCTGAATGCACCTTGCACGACTACGTTCGATGGAATAATTTCCTGATTGTGTCTCGTAGAACCGCTGTCCAAGGCGGCCCGGCTGAATCGAAGCAGATTGCATTGAGGACTTAATAATGACAGTTTTGAATCACTCCCCGAATCTGTCTCAATTCATAAACCCTTGAGATGAAACTGCAGCTCTGTATTACTGTAGAAAATCTGTCAGATATGTCAAGAGCAATAGTAGCAGTGCTTACTCATCGTTGGGTTTGCACACTGGGCTTTTGAACACCCTCTGCTGATCCTGCCACAGACTGGACTCAAACTGCTTATGGAAGAAATCTGAGAAGTAGCCAAGGTGACTTATTTTTGCAAAAACATGTGTACACTACTATGAACTGTGACATAAGGCGCATTCACACTGCGGTACTTTTCCCACAAAGGTTCATGTGAACTTAGTTCATGTGAACTCTTTAGTTCGCATGAACTAAGTACAGATCGCGTTCACACTGGAAAAAGTCCCTGGGGGTGGATTAGGCAAATGAAGCCGCTGACGTCACTTGTTCTTCTTCTGCTTTGGGTTTACTGGCAGGCCGCAAACCACTTCACGGCGTATACTGCCGCCCAAAGTCCCCGGCCGGAAGTCCCCGGAGTTGGGGACTGGCTTCAGTAGAAGCTGCTGGGACTCCCAGCAGCTTCTACTGAAGCCTTCCGAGTAAATCGCCAGAACGCCGACACCTCCTCATCTCCACCGCTGCCATGTTTTATTTTGTGTTGCCATAAGTTAGTCTCTCTGCGTTTCTGCGCTGGGCTAATGCTAATGCTAATAATGCTAATGCGAGGATAATAAAATGGCGGCTTCACAAAACTTTTTGGGAGTTTTACGGGGCGTGGTTTGCAATCCTTCCAGCCAATCAGAAATATAGCTCTTTTCTCACAAGAGAGCCACACGAAAGTCCCTGCTCTCTAGCAGGGACTTTCGTGGGGGTAAAAAGGTTCACATTAACTAATTTTAGTACCGGCTCTTTTTGGTGTGAACGCGATAAAAGAGTTCACATGAACCTTTGTGGGAAAAGTACCGCAGTGTGAATGCGCCTATAGGAAAGGCTGCTTGCTCTTAATGTGCATCTGTCAATCATTCTTTACCTACACATAATTTGCAATCCAGACACATACTTTCAGGTCCACATTTTCCCTCCAGCTGCTGTGACTCAGCAGAATACCAGCCAATTACATTTTTGGGGGGCTGGGATCACATATTCAATGGAAGGCTCCATTCTGATGAAAAGAGATCCAAAATCAAAAGTGAGTATTCCCTGCAAAGTAAATTCAAGGAACTGGCTGTAGGCTGAGCTAAAGATCTGTCTCTAAATGGATTGAGGTAATTATCGCTGTGTGACACTGGTTGCAGTTAAATTGGTTATTCAAGGTTGAAAGCAGGAGGTTTCCAATTATGTAACCATAAAACACTGTTTTCCCTAGCCTTTGCCTCTTTCTTTGGCCCCCACAAGCAGGGGATGCTTTTTTTTTTTTACAATCAGGTGTTTTAGACAGAATGATCTATAGACTACGTGAGAAAAGGGACACATTGAATACTGTTCAGAGATTCAAGGCTTTCTGAATGATGAAATATAATTCGGAAAGCACAAATTGGAGTCTTGCTAAAAGGTAAGATTTGGCCCATCAGAGATATAAACCCGGGATATGTGACTTTAAGCCTTCCTGCTAATGTTCCCCGAGTGTTAGGAAGAGGAAGAGTGACTTGTTGAGAGTTGTGCTTCAGGAATAATGGATTTTCTCCACAATATTCTGTATCCAAACAGCAGGCATTGTGGGTTGTACAATTATAGCATCTCCGTTGTCAAACTGATTTTGAGTGTCACTCTTTAGCCTCAAGGAGGTGAGAGTGTGTAACATGTGGATATAGGAAAGACATAAACATGACATTTTAGTGGACAACTTTCCAAGTTGATAACATTGATTTAGTTTTTAGAAGAGATTATTATGTGCTGCAGTTTACAAAGCAATATTTACGGATGTTCATTCCAGTGGTAATTTGAGAGTTTAAACGTCATGCATTAAAAATGAATGTTTTTCTGTTGAAAACAGAATTCGCAAGGAATTTACTTGCTACCGTATACATCAAACCCAAGGGCATTCTTTTTAAAAACTGTGCTCGTCAGTGGCGGCTGGTGGAAAATATTTTTGGTGGGGCTGTTGATATAGTGAGTAAAAAAATTTTTTTTGGGAGAAATTACCCCTTAAATTAGGACTTCTGGTGATGTAATGGCGCGTTTCCAGTGCAGCGCAGAGCTCGCTTTAAGCGTGCCGAGCCGTGCGGGGCCCGTTTTTGGTTGCGTTTCCACTTGGCCTAGTACCGGCTAGCGGGTCCTAATTCACAATTGTTCTGGCCCCATAAAATCGTGGTTCTAGGGCCAGGAACAACCAGGCTGAGTCGGGCTGAGTATGCTAAACTAGAGAGAGAATCGCTGGCAAGGGGGCTACAACTACAACAAGAGAACATATTTGACCGTGATTTAATTGTAATACACGTTTCAAAATGATGCCGAAGTAACAACATACTGATACCGGTTAGTAAAAACCATAAATTAATGCTTAGACAAGTCTGCAGACAGACGGCAGGCGAAAAACCCTTTTAAAATGCGTGTTTTCTAAATGGAGCTTGGCTAAGCTAACGTTATATATGCTCCGACTGTCCACACTCACAACAACGGCCTATACAGACATAAATAAACCAGCGACTGTATTCTCCATGACACAGGCAGTCTGTGGTTTGTACTTGTTTAACTTTTGTCTAGTTTCTGAACAGATCGTATCTGTCCCCGGCTGTTTGAAGAGCAAGCATGGGAAACAAAAGACAGCATTTACCTGTTTGCATCCAGCTAGCCATGCCTTTCTGGTGTACCAGCTACGTGAGAAGCCTCGTTGATACGTTTTGTCTTTTTCACGAGCTTGCTGCGATATATACAAATCGGGTTGGTCCGGTCCAAGGTCTTTAAGCAACAGTTTATCTCCCAAACTTCTCCTTTCGAAAGGATTGGAGATTAGCTCTTGAACGGAATTGGGCGGGAACCGAGGTCCGGAGACTTCACCTGTACATGAAGCCATCCTCATCAACTACTGCCGTACTGCGTCACCCCACCGGATACGAGTCACTCACAGACTGGACCGGGCGCTGACATTGGCGCCCGGTGATCATCAGATTTGACGATGCTGATTGGCTGAAATTATGTTTCGGCATCATAGTTTACAGATAGCAACAGTCAGCTGCTAGTGGCTGCTGCTGCACTGGTTGAGGGCTCCTTTCTTACCGCCCAGACGAGAGAGGGTAATGACCATAGACTGTATATATAAAGGTAATGACACATGGGCAAGGCCAGGCAGGAAACATGTGACTTATCAGTAACTTTAGACATCATCGTAACACAATTTTAAACGAGATTTTATTGTAGATTATACATTTTACTGATACCAATTATATAATATTTACCTTGTTTATTAAAAATAAAAATAAAATATATATTTTTTTAAAATATATATATTTTTGTATGTGGGAAGAGGTGTGGCGGCGCCCCTAGCGCCCCTATGGGCGGGCCGCCACTGGTGCTCGCTGTCCAAAAATGTTTTAATCTGTGTAGATGATCATTGTGGATGCATATCCAGATATTTTCCATCTAATTGTTCTTTCTTTCTTAACAAAGTACTGATTTGATCTTTGGGAACCCTAGTTGCTTAGAAACAAAGACAATGATCCACAGATACTTTATAAATACAATTCGAAGTAAACAAAAAATTTGTGCACCCTAATACATTATTAAAAATATACACCAACTCCAAACACCAAACACTTTGGTCTATATCTCGTCCAGGAAGTTTGTTGTTTGTTGGGAATTGATTGAAGAGTTTTTCGTGAAAGGAAAGAGGATGTTGGACGGACAACAAAATAGACTCCGATCAGCTGGTGGCATCTTCCCGTGTCAGGTACAGCACAGCAAATGTCAGTGGTTTCTATAACCTGCTCTTCTTAACAAAGCTTCTCTGCATTGCACTCTAGATCAGGATAATTAGTATTAACTTATTGACTTTTGTTTTGTATTCAACACTTGGGTGACCTTTAAAAACAGAAGGCATGGTTAAAATGAATGGCGTTTAGAAAACAGATGGTTAGGGACATCGGTGATGGGGTTTATTCTCTTAAAAAGGGCTGTAATGGAATATAATGGGAACATTTCTGTGTAAAGAGATTCTGAAAGTTTCAGGACACAAGATTTGCTCACTTTTTGTCCTGATCCATTTATATAAAAACCTGTCTGAAAATGAGCTGATCAGATTTTGGCCACATTATGATGTCATAACGGTTTTTTGGCTTGTGTAACCATTAGCCAATCACCAACCAAGGTAACACCCGCCCACCTTATCACCTGAATCTCCTCCTAGAGCACCATTGTGTTCTTTTTAACCAAATATCTTTCAGAGGGGCGTGGCTCCTTATTTTCATCTAAAGTAACAGACAGAGAATCAGCACTTTTGAAACAGGGCTGAAACAGAGGGATTTATGGGATGCTGCAATGCATGATCTGCATGTTATTTAGAGCCAAACACTTCACAGACATGTTTTTTTTTTTATATATCTGAGACTGTTACGGCTGCTGCCTTCTTGGTCCTCTTAACTGTGCTAATCTGTGTTGTATGTAAATGAGCTGTGTGATTGCCCTGACGTGATTGGCTGCCATCTCCTGGTCCGCCTCCTGAAGATTGTGATTGGAGCACGCCGGGCCGACACACTCCAATCGCAGCGCACAGCCGGCGCACACCTGCTAGAGATGACTACAAAGCCTGGGGACAATTATCACTCTGGAGGCTCTGACATGTGGACAGACTACTTGGTCCTTGGACAGATCTTATTAGCTGTAGTTAAACTTGTGTGCCCATCTCCGTGTGATATAGGCCCAATACCAAACCACTCCCTCGACCCTACCCCTCCGTGATGGAGTGAACTCCGTCTGTAGCCAGACTCGCAGCTCAACGAGGCTCCCTCCTGTCAGATGGAGGGAGTAAATACAGCAGCAAGCTTTGGGACGGCCTCCCCTCTCTCCGGCAGAAACAGGAAATGCCGTAACTGTATGTAACAACGGTTTCAAATCAGCATCTCTTAGACAAAAAGTTTAAATTAATAACTCAAATAAAACTCCAAACATCTTTCATTGTGTTTCAAAGCTCTTTTAGTTTTAAACCTGATGTTTATAAGCTTCACAATTTTACCTTTTTCTAGACTAAACACAGGTATGATCCTAAGTTAAAAACATATGAGGTGATCATGAGGTTGTTAACATCGTAGTTTATCAGTGGATGTTTGCTGGAACTACTTTTTAACAGCTTGTTTCCCGACGGACACACACAGCGTGACTCCGGTCCGGTGGAGACCGGTGTCACTACCCAATCCGTCCCCCTGCCCGATCGGTACTGCGCATGTGCGAGATGGTCCGCCATATTGGAAAACTCCGGACGGCAACCCAAGATGGACACGTGACACAGTGGCTTTTAGCAAAGCTCAAAAAGAAAACTCGAGAGAGATGAGTTATTGTTATTACAACGTGACTTCACTATTATTTAACAACTCTTTTTATTGGGTTCTTTTAATTGGAGTTAAGTACATTGTCAGAATAAGTGAGAAATGGATTTAACTTCTGTTAGATAGCTATCATACTGAATACATATTTACTGTGAATGTATGCAAAAATGTATGGCATATGGCTGTCTAACAGAAGTTCAATTCATTCCTCACTTATTCTGACAATGTACTTAACCCCAAATAAAATAACCCAATAAAAAGAGTTGTTAAATAATAGTGAAGTCACGTTGTAATAACAATAACTCATCTCTCTCGAGTTTTCTTTTTGAGCTTTGCTAAAAGCCACTGTGTCAAGTGTCCATCTTGGGTTGCCGTCCGGAGTTGTCCAATATGGCGGACCATCTCGCACATGCGCAGTACCGATCGGGCAGGGGGACGGACAGTCACTACCCGATCTGCAGCTCGACAGATCGGGTAGTGACAACCCGATCTGTCAGCGGGGTTGCTGACTTGAGACAACCGGTCTCAAGTCAGCATCGCTGCGGACTCGCTGTTTGAGGGCTTGATAGCCCACTCCCCCTCCACACCGCTCCACACTCGTTGCTTTGGAACAGCCCTTAATATGGCGGACCCTCCGCGTGAACGCGCAAACGCAGGGGTAGGCTGTAGGGGGCGGTTTAGGAATGGGCCATAGTGTATTAGACAGCTATCATACTGAATACATATTTACTGTGAATGTGTGCAAAAATGTATGGCATATAGCTGTCTAACATAAGTTAAATTCTTATTCTGACAATGTACTTAACCCCAAATAAAAGAACCCAATAAAAAGAGTTGTTAAATAATAGTGAAGTCACGTTGTAATAACAATAACTCATCTCTCTCGAGTTTTCCTTTTGAGCTTTGCCAAAAGCCACTGTTTCAATGTTGTCCTACTTGGGTTGCCGTCCGGCGCTGTCCAATATGGCGGACCATCTCGCACATGCGCACTGCTTTTTTTCAGTTCTCATCTTCTAAACTTTGGTTACCACAATCCTTGTGGGTTGTGTGAGACAGATTTACAACATAAAACTTTGTTGAGGGCGGCAGTGATCAAAATCACAGAAAGAACAAGGGGAAAGGGACTGTTTTTGGAAGAGCAGGCGGTAATAGTCCAAAATCCTGCAGGAGCAGGTCGGTGTGGGATTAAGCCAAAACAGCCCTGCTTAAACCTCTATCTCCTCTACTTAATGTATAACAAAAGTGAATGCGTGCTCAGACTCCCGATCAGTAGCCCAGATCATCTTTCATACGTGTAGGTTGCAACAGTGATCCGCATGCCACTCCGTTTTCAAAGCACACGCACACAAACAACGCCATACTTGCATTAGTTGCATCTCACGCCACTTCTCTGATCAGCTGTCAACGAACATTGTGCTTTTTTGGAGAGATCTCTCATTTATTCAGCAGATGTGGGGACGGGAGCTGCTGGATGTCCCTCGTTGCTGCATGCACACGTGACCCATTAGGCCAGCCAAGAAATACTGGAGCTGCTCTAATTGCCTCTTGCTGTGCTGTTCTGTTTCTAGAGTTTCATCTACCTGCACTCACTCATAGAAGTAAACACTGCCAGAATATGCCGTATAGGATTATGAATGTCAAACATGTTAAACTAATAATCATCAGTTAGCTGTGAATACCAATTCTCTCATCATATTTTTTTTTGACAAGAGTCCTGCCTTTCAATCCTTTAGATTAACAGAAAAAAAGAGCTTATAATTACAGAGCCTGGGGTGTGTAGCACAAAATGACTGTTCTGTACACTGTAATGTTATGTGTCCCCCCTCCAGTTGTGGTGCTTGAATTACACACATTCAGGCAATAATGAGCAACTATCAATACACATTACACAGCCTTTAATATTTATAACATGTTGTATCCGGTTAGAGTCAAGAGTTTTGTAGCAGGATAGCCCACAAGGGGGAAAAAAACATGTCTGTGCCAAAAATGTTTATGTGTATTGTGCAAAATATAAATCCAGAGGCTATTTTAGTTTTTAATAGGCTCCCTAGTTAGAGTATCTCTTTTCAGTCACAATTCCACTTGCTTCCCTTATGGCTGCATTGATGCAAATGAAAGGCAGGCTTTTCATTTAGTCTGTGTTGAGTAATAGCCCACTGAGTGAGCCCTCCTAATTGTTCCTGTCAGGCTTGTAAATCATGGGAGTCTACCCTCCTCTCCAACACACACAGCCTCTTCTCGCATAATCCTATTAGGCACAGCACTATCATATAGAAGGGAGCAATATTGCTTACAATGGCTTTAACTTTTTTTCTTTTTTCTAAATATTTCTCAGTGGGAGATATGACAAAAACAAATCCACCAATTTGCCAACTCTTTTCTTAGAAATATCTTCACTTTAGGTTCATGACAAGGCTACCTAAATCAGACTGCTTAGTGCTTACATATAGTACAATTAATGAGAACATAAACCTGTCTTTTTCAAGTTCGATGGTAGTCGATTGGTTTCCGTATTTGTATCCATTCACGTTTTTGTGGACCTTGAATTGACGACCATATACTACTGTGTCGCACTGTATCCTTGAGTGTAAAGTTGAGTATCCAACTGCTGTAAAATGTTGTTACATTGTTGCTGAAAATGATTCAGTAAACAGATATTTTAGAAGTTTTAACAAATTAGAAATCTCATCATGGCCTTGGTCATGATGAAATGACTGAGCGGAAGATAATCATCAAGAATAAAACATCCCTTATACTGTGCTACTATGTCTAACCCCCTGATCCCACCGGAAGCGTCTGCGCCGCGCTGCGACCGCGCTGCGACTGCGCCGCGACTGCGCCGCGACCTCCTCCTGTGTCATAACCCACCAGGCGCGTTTCAAAACGTTGCGGAAGCGGAGCGTCGTGTGTGCAGCCTCGCAGTTGTTGGATGAACGTTCCACTTCCTGCCTGCGCCGCGCTGCGCCGCGTCAAAAATAGGATTCATCCTATATTTTAGAAATTCCTTGCGGCGAGGAGCTTCTGGGACGCTTCGAGCCGCGGCGCAGCGGGTCTGGTGGAATAGCACCCATTGACTAGAGTGGCCGCGATCGCTAAAAACTCCGCCGCCGCAGCGCAACGCAGCGCAGACGCTCCTGGTGGGATTAGGGGGTAAGGAAGGGCTAAAGGATTAACCATTCCTTTCCTAAATCAACTCCCCCTCCTCCCTCTATCAGTTTTAAAAGTCATAGACCACTAAAGTCAGCTACTATGAGGGACTTTCTGCAGACTCACTGATGCATGAACATATCAGTGATTCCCATCTAGTGCAAACCAAAAATAATTGGATGGAATTAAAAGATTTAACAGATTAAACCATACAGCCTTGCACCTATAGGTGGGGTGTAATAATGGCATGACCCACCACTAGCTCCAGATGTTTGCTTTTCTCTTGACCTACATCAAGTTAAGCTGATCCAATCCCATCCTGATCAGTAGCCAGGAAATTAAGTTAGACTATGGCCTGTCCCAGACAGTTTGTGGCAGGTCAGTTTGTCCTCCTGTTAAGAGCTCCAAACACTTAAGCTATTAACCTTTTTTTGTTTGGACAACCAGGATGAATCACCCCATCTGCCAGTATTCTCATTACAGCTTCCCATTTTCAATGTTTTTCTTTAAAGTTGCGGCAAGATTGAGGCTACTCTTTATCGTTATATGCCAAACGGGAGACAGACTTAAAAATCCCCTCAAGCAATCTCCTGGAGACAGGCATGTGCTTGGACAGCCAAAGAGAGCCAAATGACTCCATTTCCAGTCTATGAGCCAATTGTGGACAAAGCGATTGGATGCCAGTGCTGATGTTGTTGCACTGGGTTTGTGTTATAGCTGCTGGGCTTAAAGTCATCTCTGACTGCTGAGTTAACAAACAGAAACCAAGACTACAACCAACACACATTAAAAAACTCATAATTGTAATATTTGTTAACTGCTTTTGTGGGGAATACAATTTGATGTATCTAAAAAGGGTGAAATATCATTTAACTAAACTAAAGACACAACATTTAACAATAGTGACAATAACACTGGAGCTCTGAGGTCTCTGAGGAAATCACGCTGCTCACATACCTGACGGTGAGAGGTATACATAATATTTTGACATGGATTAACACTAATAGTATTTATCCCAGTCACAAAGGCCTTGAGTACCGTAGCACTTTTCTTAGACGACTGAACAAAGACACATTTATTTGAAATGAAAATCAAAACAGCTACCTGCTTAGTAATTACTGAGCAAATTACAGAGATGTTGAAAAAGTTTATACAGTTATTGAAATGATTACGTGGTATAAAATTCATACAGCAATGAAATGCGCATAAGATTAGACAGAAATTGCATATTTACCTGTTTATTCCTGAGAGCATATACTGTATGAGCTGCAAAACAGTTTAACCATTGAACATGTTTTCCTGAGTTTTCATTATTCAAAGCCCAAAGATCAATACATTCACTTTATATTCACATACAGTAAAATTCCACGTTGTTTGTCCATTTCTAAAATGAATGTTTTTAATCCAATTGATCACAAAACACTTACTATGATTCCCTTAGTAATATGCCTTGTATAGGTTGTACTGCCAACTCACTTTGTTCCATTTTTATGTTTTGTACAGTACACATAAAGTACTATAACGTACATTAATCATGCACCGTTTACTTATTTGATATTGGATAATGTACTTTACAACCATTTCTTTCAAAGCATCCCATTTATTATAACTTTTCTGATCACATGAATTGAGACCTGGTTCAATTCACAATGCATTTAATTATTCTATACTGTCATGTAAAATGTAGAAGTAGCCAATATACTGTATTGGAGACATGCAAGCTGCTTTTTGTGGGTCTGAATGTTTGACAAAATGTTGATTATCCTTTCAGAACAGCAACTCACTTCACTTTGCTTTTATCAACTCCCAGTTGGTTTATGTGCCTCGTGTTCGGTGTAATGCCATTACACCCGCCAGTAAGTCCATGAGTCTGTTGATTGAGAGTTGGCCTGTGGTTTGATGCTTCTTCTATGGAAAATACCAGATGGTGTATACTGGTATGAATACAGCCACTCAAATATGTTTCTTGGCATCAAAAGGCTAAGGCAGAACAGATGATTGCCATATTGTTTTTGACTGGACCCAAGGGTACTTTCAAGGACAATGAATCTGTGGGGACTTCAGCTAAATGCATGTGGACAATGATGGATGTGTGTGTGTGAGATCAACGTGACTCTTTAACATTAATTGATAACAGCTACGTGAAAACATTTCCCTGCTCTTTGAAATATTTAAGAAGCACAAAAGTAAGTCTATTTATGCAACCTGTAACATGCAACAGCATTTATTCACAAAGTGCCTATGAATACTAAATGATATCTCATTATTTTGTCATAGTGAATGTGTGCAACACACGTCATGCTATTCTCAATAAGACTGATAAATCTCTTAACGAGAAACTGCTTTACATAATTTGACTTTCCCTAATGAGTCTTCAACTATAGAGATTATTTGTATTTATTTAATTTGTGTCTGATTCTCATTTACCATGTGATCAAGTGGATATGGATAGAACAGGGTTAATTGTATTTGTGCAATTGTCCAGCTTGACACCACTAATAAAATGCAAGTCTATCATTCCTTGCTTCATGCTTCTTTCAGTATATTGTTTTTCAGAAACAACAAAAGATATGCAAATATGTACACTCTAGAAAATTGTTGTTATCCCACTAGAGGCAACGTAAAACATTTAAGAAGCCTACCAGAAGCAGCTCTCCATTTGTCAAACTGTCACTGAAAAACGTATTTGAAAAATCAATCATCAAAGGCATCATTATCGTTATCAGTAACACCTGTGCTTTCAAAAATGTCTGCCATTAAAAAAGTCTTATTCCCAATCAAATGCTGTCCATACTATAACCTGAGAACAGGTCTAATCAACCAGAATATCAGGAACAAGCTGTGCAGGTTTGCAGAGTATATCGAGCCAGAAACACACTTCATGTTTTGTTTTTTTACCTACAGCAAAAATTATAAAAAATACAATAGAAAAAAGATAAGTGATGAGTTCAGAAAATGTAGTTGTATGTAGTTGGACAAGTGTGAGCCCCAAAATATGTAGTGTGGTATGGTCAAACCAATTTCCCCCCCTTATTGCTTACATACTTTGCAGTGCAGGACAGAATAGGTTCAGCATAAACAGCTAATGTAATTCATTAGTTTGGAATTTGTGCTCAAAATTCGTGTTCATAGCCAAGTGGCAGCTGGTATTTATATAAGAAACCTGAATGTTATCAGTTAATGCAGTATGAGTTAATGAGAAATAAGTGGTTTACAATAAATATGAAGACATAACTCTTTGTATGACTGTAATCGGCTAAAAGTCTTTTACCGTTTGGTAGTATATAACACGACTTTGAGGTTGTTCAAGGATCAGTAATATTGAGAATAAGAAATATGAGAGTATATCAGAGGGCGGAGGTTTAACACTCGCTGTGGGTGAAGGGTGACTCAGCCAGGCAGCAGGCACAGCTGCAGGTTATCAGGTTGATTAGCAGTTGGATAAATAGCCTTTCTCTTGGCTGGGCTGCGCACATGCACTGGCAAAAAGGACAAAATTAAGCTGAGCCTTGTTACATGGTGTTTAGGTTCTCGTGTGCTATCCAAACCATGCTTATGTTATGCCCAACTGCTCTGAGCCCAGAGATCAATTCCTGTTAGGCTGGTCTTGTGTTTTTTAAGTACCATAGACTGTGCCACAATACATAACAACAACACAAAGGGTACTAGTTTCCTTCCTTTGCACTAATTTGATGGAAAAAAGTACTTTTTCCAAGTGGATGGAATCATGCATTAAATAACCCTTACTAAGAAATTGCTGCCCATCTGGAAGGAAAAATCACTAAAGACAATCACTGATTACATTTATTTTTGTCAGAATGGGAGAAAATAATTTCTTCCGACGATATTTTACTATTTAAAAAATTCATGGGCCAGAAGCTGTTACATTCTCAAGAAAAAACATTGATATTGAATTTATAACAAGATCAAGGATATCTCTCTGAAGTAAGACTTATATCCTCCAGTCAAGGATTTGGACGTGTTTTTAGTTACTAATTTAGACATTGTGACCTTTGTATTTGAGGTTCTGCTGTTCACGTTGAAAGCCTTGGTGTTTAATTCAGTCAAATGTCATGAAGGCATTAACAGTTCATATAAACTTGTGACCTAAGATTTTCAACGACATCATTACTGTGTAGCTATGTTAGTTTGACAATAAAGAACCTTGAACCTTATGAGGTTAAATTGTTAACATAGGTTCATGAGCATGGCCACGCCTAAAACTCCGCCTCGAACCACGGCCACCCCTACTTATATCTGGCAAAACTTCCAGACACTGCTTGTCTCCACCCTTTCAAAGACTGACAGCCAGACCGTGATTCACGCCGCGCGTCGTCACGGTTCAAACAAGCTAAACGCTACCTCGAGAACATTCAACTCACCATGGATCCCGAACTGCAGATCAACTCACCGGAGTCAGATGAAGATCTCTTCGACATCGGCTACCCGCCATCCACGGTTCAGAAGTCGGATCTAAGCCAAGCATCCGAACGGAGCCGCGTGCGCTCGGCAATCACGGCCCGTCCACACTACAGCGTCTGCAGCGTCGACAGCTTCAATCTGCCCATTCACTTTGAATGGGGTGACGTCACGTTGCCGCTTTTTTTCGCCGAACTGAATTGTGGGTAGCAGAGCGGTCCGTCTCCGGCGTCTCAGGCGTCAGAAGTTGAACAATGTTCAAACAATGTTCAACTTCTGGACGCCGGAGACGTCGGAGTAGCCAGCGCCAGCCAATCAAATCCCGTTTCGGAAAATCTGACAGATCAAGCCTTAGCCAATCAAACCGCGTCTAAGCTGGGAGAGATATCCCGCCGTTCATTTCTATATTTCAAAAAAAGATGGAGGAGAAACTAATTATCGCCGTAGCAAATCACCCGGTTTTGTATGACCAGACCCTCTTCACCTACCGGGATACAAACCGGAGGAACCAGGCATGGAGGGAGGTGGCAGAGACAGTGGGTGAAACTGGTAGGTTTTCGCCTGTTTGGGGAGTTTATATATATATTGCTCCCATAAAATCCCCGGGGGTTTTTGCTTTCTATGTCGGGGGCGGGAGATACATGTGATTGGTTGTTGGTCGCGGTGCTTGAATACAATCCCCAAGCTTCAGACACGCCCAGCTCCAAGCTTTTTTTGAAGCTGTAGTGTGGACGCTCCGTCAGTGTCCCACACACCAGCCGCCACCGCTCCCACTCACGCTCCGCCAACGAGATACCTCCAACTCCAGACAGGTCCCAGACTTCGTCTACTCCGCCAGCGAGGGCAAACAACCGGGGCCACAACAGGCACAGCACAGCCAGCTCCAATCTCCCCACCAACGGCAGCCTGCCTCATTAGCAGCCCCCGGCCACTTGCAGCGGCGCACTCGACACACCTCTCAGACGGAGCCGCGCTCCGAAACGGAGCCCGAACTCAGGAGGCGGACAGTCATTCAACTTGAACGTTTCCTGAAAGAAAACGGCATCCACTTTCACTGAAATGACAACAAGGCAAGACTGTTCAACCTCTACAAAGCCTACAGCAGCACAACGGCAAGAACAACGACACACACAGCTCTTCCTGCTCCAGAGCCAACCACCGCGCGCACCACGGGTCGTGACGTCACAGGTCTCCGTCCTCCTCCACGGACACAGCCCGACTCACCAGCACCCCCTGGTGGGGGTCGTATTGCCCTCTGTGCCTGCTCTCTCTGTGTCTGACATGTCGCAGCTCATGTCAACCTTTCTCTCGTCCCTGTGCTCACAGGCTTCACAAAATCCCCTTGCACGTACATCCCTTCATCCCTCCATCCCTTCTTCTTCTCTACCTTCAGCAGTCCACAGCAACCCAGCTTCTGCTTACCTTCCTCCTTTAGCAGCTAACCCCGTAGCAACAGCGTCTCACCTAGTAACCCATGCTACATGCTAACCCATTTGCCGACTCTTACCCAGTACCTTCTTTTCCAACTGGTCTATCCTTTCCCCCTCCCCCTCTCCCCCTCCCCCTCCCCCTCCTCCTACCCCCATCCCTACCCCATCCCTTCCCCAACACCCAAAAGTTTTTCCTCCCTGTGCAACCAGCTACACTCTAGCCACAGCAACACCACCCATCCAGCCAGCCTCCTCAGTCTATCGCCCTTCCCCCGTCTTGCGCCAGCAGATTCTCCTAGGTAACTACGTAGACTTAGCTCAGCTACTACAGCCATCAATCATCGACACTAGCCAGCCCAGGAAAATGCAGACCAACTTTGGTTTAGTACAGCTGCGAAATCCATCAGCTCTGAGGTCTAAGGACTTAACCCCCGCAGAGTTCGCCCTAGCTTTTTCCCTTTACCGCAACGTAATCTGCTTAGTCTATCCCACACGCAGAACCGAGTTAGACAAGTACCTCCTCATAGAGCTCGACATGGCCTTACGCTTCGGAGGCTCAAGTTTTTACACCTACCTGTAAGAGAATATTTTCATCTGATCTGTTTATAGAGTTTCTTATTGTTTTATAGAATCTGTGATACTGCAAACATCTGCTTGTAGTCAGTCAAAGACTCCTGTGTAGGTTGAGGCTTGTCTGGATATCTTTGAGACAAGTAGACTATTGTCTCACATCTGCTACTAATTAGTTATACGCGGGCTTTCTGGGAGCCCGCCTCTCCTCGTGTTGGTTAGATGTTTTGGTGTCTTTTGGTTCAGAGATTACCTTGGTGGAGCACAAGGACAGTGTGAAACTAGGATGATTTCCCGGCCGTATGTAATTGTCTGTCTCTCAATAAATATCAGTGTATTGACAGGTGAATCCAGTTTCCCTCATTTGATGATGCGCTCAACATTGCTGCAAAGAAGTTTTTACTTCACACTACCACGTCCACTTCGCTAGCCAAGCCGCTGGCCGCATCAAGCAGTTCATCCAGGGAACGTACTGGGGCGCTCTGGACTCCAAGCTTTACTCCCGCATCTTCGCAGCAAGCGCATCCCTCTCTTGCCAATTATGTGGAGCCCCCTCCCACCCAGCCTCAGCATGCTCAGTCAGCGCTCCACCACCTCAAACACCTCACTCACTTCCTTCTCCATCACGCAACGCCTCAGACTTCAACCGTCTATCACCCGCAGGGAGGCAGGATGGCGTGTAACTTAATCGAGTGGCCTGTGTTCATCGTCCATGACATACGCCTGCCCATACCATAACCCCACCACCACCATGGGCCACTCAATTCACAACATTACCCTAACCCTAACCCTACCCCTCACACCAGATGCTGACTGGTTTTCGGACCCCCCCAGACCCCCCCCAGACCCCCCCAATAAAGCAAAACTGCACGTTTCAGAGTGGCCTTTTATTGTGGCCAGCCTAAGGCACACCTGTGCAATAATCATGCTGTCTAATCAGCATCTTGATATGCCACACCTGTGAGGTGGGATGGATTATCTCGGCAAAGGAGAAGTGCTCACTATCACAGATTTTTTCAGATTTGTGAACAATATTTGAGAGAAATGGTTATTTTGTGTATATAGAAAATGTTTTAGATCTTTGAGTTCATCTCATGAAAAATGGGAGCAAAAACAAAAGTGTTGCGTTTATATTTTTGTTCAGTGTCCGAAAATAACCGAGTGACACGAGTAGATTTTAGCCGAGACCGGCGGAAAATATGTCTCAAAATTCCGTGTGTAAAAAGACGATCCACAAGCAGAAATGTGAGATCCACGAGCAGAGATTTGAGATCCGCAAGCGCAGTTTTGGTCGGCAAATACAAAATGGATTCACAAATGCCTGATCGAAAGTTGTCAATGTTAAAGAGATAATCACAGATCTTTTTTTTATTTGTGAAAAATATTTAGTGTATTTGCAGATCCGTTTTACATTTGCACATTTATTTGTGAGTTTGCAAACCTTTTAAATGCATTTGTGGATGGTGTTTTACATTTCCAAATCACATATTTACACACAAATTATTTTTATGTTCACACAAATAATTATGAGACATATCTATGCCCATATATTACATTCCGCTGGCGCTGCGGAGCTTGGCTTGTGGTGCGTTCAGGTGATCCTCGTGAAATAGGAAATTGCCATCATTTGGACACAAACAGCCATCCACTTGTAAACACTGAGGACTGAGGAGGATGTTGATGCGTGCTGTGGTGCTTTTCGGGGCAGAGATGATTTGGTGGAAGCACAGGACAGTGTGAAACTAAGTGACCTCCCCGGCCGTATTGTTTGTACTGTGTTCAATAAACTCTCAGTGCTTTGGCTAACGACGTTCCAGACTCTTTCATTCTACCTCAACATTGCAACAACAGAAGTTTAACTTCACACTGGCATTCGTTGTTTACATCTTTTAGTGGATATTGTCATTGATCCAGCTTCTGACATACACATGGTAAATAAAGTCACTAATTTTCCGACTTTATGAGAGATGACAAACACATGGATGCACATTCCAGGTTTTTCTTCTTTCAGGGCCAATGAGAAGCAGAGTAGGGGCGGATCTTCGCATAATTAAATATTGCAGCAAGCGCCAAATTCGCACACACCAGTGAGAGCAATCGTTATAGTCGTCCACATCTGATGAAGTGTTTGAAAATTCAAGTCAAAGATATTGTGATATTTTTTTTGTTATCCATATCGCTCAGCCATATTTGGTGTGTTAAGCTGTTCATGTTTAAATGTGTAATGTGGCATAGATTGTTTGAACAAGTTTGGTGTGATAAATGAAAAGCACCACAACCTCAGAAATTAAGATATTGTTCTTTGTCCAGTATTGCTTATGCCATAGATCAGTGATTCTCAAACTTTTTTCAATAATGTACCCCCTGATCAGCACAAAAACAATTTGTTAGGGAATAAATGTCTATATAAAGAGGTACAGTACAGTGCTGCACCATCGGTGTCTGATTTATTAAAACAACAATCTTGTAACTGAGACACACTTAAATGCTACATTTCAAATGTTTACAATCCATCACTAAATTCATGGCAAACCAATTTTAATCATGCAATAACACTAAGACGACATTAGTTGCATTGAACTGATCTTTTTAATAAGTTGTACTTACAATATAGTGAGAAACATGGGCTTGTGCTTCACTGAGGATCTTTGTTATTCTCAGTGACAGGAAGGCCACTGCAGTTATTACACTTCGCGTTTTGAAATATGTGTAACTCTGTTAATATAAAACCCACACTGCTCAAACTGTTACATTTCCTAAAATTGGTTTTTTTGTTGTTGTCATTAACATAAAAATAAATCTCACGTACCCCCTGCAGTACTCCAACGTACCCCTAGGGGTCCGTGTACCACCATTTGAGAACCACTGCCATAGATAATAAGAGACCAGATAACAGGGGAAAGAGACGTTCCTTGAAGGAAGAGGGAGGGGGTACTCCCAACAGTGTCCTCACTGCTCAGGGACCCCCACCTTGTTACCAGTTCCAGGGCAGTAACAGAGTAGAGATTGCACACCTACCTCAAGAGTCAATGTCATGCATATTATCAGTTATTCTGGTCCATATCCTTTAGGAGAGTGTGTTATGATGATTATCAGTTCATTTTGTGATTATCATTAAAAGAGATGTTAATTCTTGTTTGAATTGTGTCTTTTACTGTCTTTACCAGCTGGGAAAATAACTTATGTTAACCACAGAGCTGATGCTTGAAATACAATTTTTTTCTTCTTGCGATACTAGTGCTTAAAATAAGGCTTTTTAGCCTTGAAGTGGATGTTTTATAGACAGGTCCCTTGTATCTAGTTAAACATAACTAAAATAAAGACAAAGTTGCTTATCAAGACAAGGCAAGTAACATTTACTTGAATTAAGTCAAAAAATCTTCCATAGAAAGCACTAGATAAGCTATTTAAACTCAAATCAAGACAAACTAGATTTAGAATCTAAATATAAGATTATTACACTTGGTTAGATCTGCAGTTTTTGCAGTGCAACAATGTAACGGTTGGGTGACTTGATATGTTGCATCAGAGACCTTGCAAAAGTTTTGTAATTTTTGTGTATCCTTCCCCTCACATTTGTGTTTTTTCTAGTCTCCAAATATGGAATCTGATATCTAACACACAGTTATCGATCGATTACTTTTACAATCATAAATGTTCTTTTAATACCTAGAGCACTGACTGTCAGAACTATGATTTCAATGTTAATGCCTGGATAAACTAAAGAAAGAGACGTTATGTTATTCTGTGACATGGAGGTCCCGAGATTGTCGAGGTGTATATACTGTCTCATGAAACATTGGCACTTTACTCACAACACTTTACAAATTGTGGTAGCTGAGAGTGTTCACATCAGGAGTACCAATGTTTTTACACTCTTCGCTGGCAAAATAGGATTGAATTTAACCCTTTATCTTTTCAGTTTTAGGCTGGCTTTTTTGTCAAATGCAGACATGCAGTAAATTGAACTCTCAAAGTTCTGTAGAAAGAGAATACAAAAAGGTAAGACAGCGAGACGAAGAAATATGGAAAACTGCCAAAGCTTATTTTACTCTTTCCCTTTTGGTCCTTGGCAGGTATATATTTCATAATGCAGGGATAGAAAGGAGCTCAGTGTAGCATAGATGGGCAGGCACCAGATTGTCTTTAATTGAAAGTTGATTTTACTGAAACGTGTTTTTTGGTTGGTTGTTACATTTAAGCAAGCTTGTCTTTTTCTTGTGGCGTGTGAGTCAATAGTCATGCAAGAAAATCACATTTTCATTTTGGCACAGCTGTGTGGCATTCACATTCTGTTTTGATTTCCAAAATGACAGTCCCAAGAGATGGTAGAGAGCTTTAGACGGTTTATTCATCTACCAAATATTTGTTTGTTGAGTCCTGTGCATGACCTCTCATAAGGGAAAAGGCATAAACTGTAGATAGGCAAGCCGTTTGTCTGAGTCTAAAACTTGTTTACTGTTGCACTTCAGCGCTGTTAGGTATCTCTTAGAACTTGAACACTTTTATCTTCTTAGGGAACTACAGACATTTTATTTGCACAGGCCGGATAAGAGAAGAAGGCAAGCATTCTATGATTTTATGGTTCGGATCTTTCCGGTTGCCGAACTGTTCACACTACACCACTAGGCAATTTCACACTACAAAACTCTGGGGTTTTGATAATCTGTGTTTTGAAATGTCCAACAGAACATTTGTTCCCTCTCTTGAACTTTGCTTCCAAATCCTTCTCCACTAGCAGCTTGTTAAATAAACGTTTTGGAGATGCATTCGAAAAGAAATGTGTATTGCCTTTACTAGTCAGTGTTTTTTTTGTTTACTTTTTGAATTGTGTCCGATTGTCGTTTTCTGCTGCTTTTAACAAGCTGACAATCCATTAACAAAAATGTTGTGGTATGTTTGTAGTTGCACTACTCCATTCTTTTGTCTATTTCTTTTACTGTTTATGTTGCAGCTTTAGATATCCAGTCAAAGAGATCAATTGCACAACAGTCTCATCCCACTCCCACGCTCTCTTTCTGAGCCCAACAGAAGCAGAGATTACCAGAAAGCAACACTGCAGCTCCTCTTTTTGCCTGCAAGGCTCATCTGTCAGTCATACCGTATGCAGTACATTCACACAAACACAGACAGACACACAGAAACACAGAGACTGGACGTTTTAACAAAGTGATTTCTGATCAAAAAGAGTCATTTTACACATTTTCTCCTGTTGTTATTGTGGCAAAAATATATCCGAAAACAGTGAAGGCAGAGCTGCGATCCAGGGGAAATAAATCACACGCCAAAATTCAGGGTAAGCGATATGTTTTCCTGTCAGTTTGACTGATAATATTAGATGGAGTGAAAATATTTTTCGTAATACTAGTTGAGTGTTGAGAATGCAATGCTGGTTGGTCGGCCTACCACTTTGGTGTGGAATAAAATATCTCACCAACTTTGATGGATTGAAATATCTGTAAATATCATCATCTGTAAGGAACACTGTTGATTCAACGGTGTTGAATTTGGGAGTATTTTGTTGTGTGTGGGCATTCTTTGAGGTTAAGAGTTCAGAGTGTTTATGAAAAAAAAGGATTAAAACATTGAGTTTTTGCCAAAGGTCATTTGATGTTTCCTAATGAATTTGATCATTCTCTGACATACCTTCTTGCAACATTATGAGGTTTGGAATATGTCGTTTCAAAGGCCCCGTGTGTAGGATTTAGTGGTTACTAGCAGTGTGAGAATGTAAGTTGTGTGGTTTAATATCTAGGTATAAACCAATTCAATTGCTCATTAAGTTTGTATGATCCACTAATTGTAATAGTTTCACATTATTGTGGAGGTCCTAATTTTAAATCTGATTTGTGTGTTTGCGTGTTTTGTATTCTTTCAACTCAAAGGGCTATTTGCACATTGCAAAAAGACGACTATATCCTTGACAATGAAAATAATCTGGGAATGTGGAGTAAGAAAGAGTGGAGGTCACCTAGCATTTGTAGCCTATTTTAAAGAAATTATTTTTTTTCTTGTTATGGATCCAACAAATCTACATCAATATGTCGAACAGATGTGTCAGCATTAAACTATGGCACTTGAGTCATTTCATATTAACAACAAAATATTCAAAAGAGAATTGTGCTAGGCCTTTTTTATTTGATGCTGATCGTCTTTGTCTTTTCAATTCCCTGTAGCATTTATAAATTAATTCTCATTTATACTGTACCCATATCAGGGGAAATAGTCTTCTTATATGACTTCTGGTAACTAAAAACACTTCTTAACATATGCACAGCTTTTCTTAAAAAATTGAAATCAATTCAAGAATTTATTTAATTATTTGTATGGTACGGATTGATGCGTCTTCTGTTTACACACCGATTGAATGATATTAAGAGTTATTTATTATAAACACATTTGTGATAAATGAAAGCATTCAACAAGTCTTGTTGAATGCTTTCATAAATCACTCATTGTAACGTCAAGGGCTTGCCTATCAATAAAACATCTGATTAACCCTTGTGTTATGTTCACATTTCGCATCCTTTGGTAATGTTCGGGTCAAATTGACCCGGGACATATTTCAGGGTTTAAAAAAAATACAGAACTAAATTCAACATGCACAATTCCTTATATATATTGTCTTTAACTCATTCCCCAACAATATAAATGAAATATATGATTCGTTTTTGAAAATACTCTTTGCTAGATCAAATTTAACAATGGAAGTGTCCATCGTTTTTTGTGATAAAAATGTAATTTATGTTAAAAAAAAAAAATACACTGTAATAAAAACTAAGTTTACATTTTGCTCATGCTTTTCTAGGACTAATGTAAATGAAACATTTTTTCATTAATGTTTATTATTTTTAATCTGTCATATAATAATCAAAGCCCTGAAGGAAATAAAGCAATTTAGCAGCAATTGGAACACAAGAACCACACATCCAAAAGTATTTGTGTTAGGTTTCCCGAGAAGTGACTGGAGATGAGAACCCGCTATGCAAGCACTACAACTGAGACTGTGGTGAAGTGTCAAAAAGGCTTTATTTTGTCCACGACACTGACAAGGAGTTGACGAAGCACACGTAGAGGGAAGACGTAGAGCTGGGCTGTTCTGGAGGGGAGGCTGGACGTGGCAGGCAGAGCGGCTGGAGTATGTGGATCTGGAACAGGAAAAACAAGCAGGATTAGGAAATGATCTCCCTTCACTAGGAGCATCAAAAAAGTCACTAGGAAAAAACACTAGTAGGCCTGGACGATAGTTTACCACTGAAGAATAAACGAAGAACTGGCGAAGTCTGAAGATGGGAACCAGGGTTTTAAGCAGGTGCAGGTGAGTAGTGGCAATCAGTGAGATGAGCAGCAGCTGAGGTGGTGAGTTGGCGGGAATCGGAATGTAGGTAACCACGCCCAGCCAGGGAGACAGACACATAGACAAACAGACAAAACAAACACAGACAGGGGAAAAAGAAGGAGGAAGTACTGCAGATCCTCACAGTACCCCCCCCCTCAACGGGAGCCTCCTGGCGACCACCAGGTTTATCTGGATGAGCCCTGTGAAAGGCCCTTATCATCACTGGGTCCAGGACTCGGGAGCGAGGGACCCAGCATCGCTCCTCGTGGCCGTAACCCTCCCAGTCCACCAAGTACTGTAAGCCCCTGCCCCGGCGCCTGACGTCCATGAGACGGTGTACCGTGTAGGCAGGATGGTCATCAATGATACGGGGGGGAGGAGGGGGAACGGTTGGAGGGCTCAGATCACTGGTGTGAACAGGCTTAATCTGGGAGACATGAAAGGTGGGATGGATTCTCAAAGTTCTGGGAAGCTTCAGCCGGACTGCAGAGGGGTTAATAATCCTTTGAATGGGGAAGGGGCCAATAAAGCGTGGGGACAGCTTCTTGGACTCAGAGAGGAGAGGAATGTTCCTGGAGGATAACCAGACAGACTGACCTGGGACGTAAGGAGGGGCAGCTTGTCTGTGGCGGTTGGCTGACCGTTGGTTCCGAGCAGAAGTCAGGAGGAGAGCAGAGCGAGTGTCTCTCCAGATCTTCTGACAGCGACGAACATGCTGCTGGACCGAGGGGACTGCTAGTTCTCTCTCCTCTTCAGGGAACAGGGGCGGCTGGTACCCTAAAGAAGCCTCAAACGGGGAGAGACCAGTAGCAGAACAGGTTAGGGCATTATGAGAGTACTCAACCCAGGGAAGATGGGTGCTCCAGGTAGAGGGGTTACGGTCAACGATGCAGCGGAGGGCTGATTCCAGGTCCTGGTTGGTTCGCTCAGTTTGACCGTTTGACTGGGGATGATATCCGGATGTTAGACTGACAGAAGCTCCAAGGGATTGACAGAACTCCTTCCACACTCGAGAGGTGAATTGAGGACCGCGGTCTGAGACTATGTCAGAAGGGATCCCATGTAGCCGGAAAACATGTACAGAG
Source organism: Gymnodraco acuticeps (assembly GCF_902827175.1). Lineage (NCBI taxonomy): Eukaryota > Metazoa > Chordata > Actinopteri > Perciformes > Bathydraconidae > Gymnodraco > Gymnodraco acuticeps. Next base: position 5,264,440 of record NW_022991180.1, read on the forward strand.
AGGAGTTGGGAGGTCTCCAGGGCTGAAGGAAGCTTAGGAAGAGCTACAAAGTGGGCAGACTTAGAGAACCTGTCAACAATGGTGAGAATTGTGGTGTTACCCTGGGAGGGAGGCAGGCCGGTAACAAAGTCCAAGGCCATGTGTGACCAGGGACGACTAGGAATGGGTAGAGGCTGGAGCAATCCTGCAGGTGTCTGGTGGGAGGACTTACTCCTAGCACACGTGGGACAGGAATACACAAACTCCTGAGTGTCCTTGTTGACAGTTGGCCACCAGAAGTGTCTCTTAAGAAAAGAACGTGTGCGGTTTACTCCGGGATGGATGGAGAACCAGGAACTGTGGACCCACTTTAGGACCTTGGAGCGAGCAGCATCGGGAACGAACTGACGGTTCGGAGGGCCGTTACCCGGGTCTGGTTGCTCTCTCAAAGCCTCCTGGATGGTGTTATCAATCTCCCAAGAGAGGGCGCCTACAACACAACTCTTGGGCAGGATTGAAACAGCAGAGGACTCGGGAGAGTCAGGCGAGTACAGTCTGGATAGAGCATCGTGCTTTACATTCCGGGAACCTGGACGGTATGTGAGGCTAAAGTTGAAACGGCTAAAAAAGAGAGCCCACCTAGCCTGTCGGGAGTTCAGCCGTCTCGCTGACTGGATGTAGGCGAGATTCTTGTGGTCTGTCCAGACCAGGAATGACTGCTTGCTGCCCTCGAGCCAGTGTCTCCACTCCTCTAACGCCAACTTTACTCCCAGAAGCTCCCTGTTTCCAACATCATAATTGCACTCAGCAGGAGAGAGGCGGCGTGAAAAGAAGGCACAAGGATGGAGGATGTTATTAGGACCAGCTGTTTGCGACAAGACAGCACCCACCCCAGTGTTTGACGCATCAACCTCCACAACAAACTGCTTCTCAGGGTCTGGCTGGATGAGGATGGGAGCAGAGGTGAACAGGGACTTGAGTTTGCGAAAAGCCTCATTAGCCTCAGGGGTCCAGAAGAACTTAATGTTGACAGAGGTGAGTCTTGAGAGGGGTGCAGCAACCTTACTGAAGTTCCTGATGAAGCGGCGGTAAAAGTTGGCGAAGCCCAGAAACCTCTGAAGCTCCCTCCTCGTAGTAGGGGTTGGCCACTCCACCACAGCCTTGATCTTTCCATGATCTGCCTCCACTCTGCCTTGCCTGATGATATAGCCCAGGAAGCTGATCCGGTTCTGGTGGAACTCACACTTCTCAGCCTTGACATAGAGCTTGTTCTCCAGCAGTCTCTGAAGCACCAGGCGGACATGGTTCTCGTGTTCCTCCTGGTTCTTGGAGAAAATCAGGATGTCGTCTAAGTACACAAAGACAAAGCGGTTAAGGAAATCACGCAGGACATCGTTGACCAGAGCCTGAAATACTGCTGGAGCGTTAGTGAGACCAAAAGGCATGACAAGGTACTCAAAGTGACCTAAGGGAGTGTTGAAAGCCGTCTTCCATTCATCCCCTTGACGGATACGGATCAGGTGATAGGCGTTCCTGAGGTCTAGCTTGGTAAACAGGGTTGCCTCATGGAGAGGTTCAAAAGCAGAGGTGAGAAGGGGTAATGGGTACTTGTTCTTAACAGTGATGTTGTTTAACCCACGAAAGTCAATGCAAGGTCGCAGTGACTTATCCTTCTTACCAACGAAGAAGAACCCGGCACCCACGGGAGAGGAGGAAGGACGAATAATCCCAGCAGCCACTGAGTTAGTGATATATAGCTCCATAGCCTCCTTCTCCGGGCGGGACAGGTTGTAGAGGCGGCTGGTGGGTAGAGGAGCCCCTGCTCGATGGAGCAGTCGTAGGGCCGGTGAGGAGGAAGGGAGAGAGCCCTCTCCTTGCTGAAGACCAATCTCAGGTCGTGGTAGGTCGTAGGGACTCCAGTTAAGTCTACAGAAGCGGCAGAGCAAAAGGCAGAGTTTGGGGAGACAGAGACAGGAGGCATGGCAGAATACAGGCAGTTAGCGAGACAGTTCTGATCCCATTCAATGATCTCTCCCTTAGCCCAATCAATGTGTGGGTTGTGGGTGCGAAGTCACGGATAACCCAATACCAGAGGTGTGGAAGGTGCAGAGATTACCTTTAATTGGATGAGCTCTCTGTGGTTGCCGGAGGTGATCAATGTCAAAGGAGCTGACTGTGCTGTCACTGAGGAAATTATTTGCCCATTAAGTGCATAGGCTGTTAGAGGTTCATCTAAAGGCTCCAGACAGAGTCCCAGCTGTTCAGCTAGCTCATGGTCCAAAAAACTATCCTCAGCTCCAGAATCAATGAGGGCTTGTAGAGGCAAAGTCATAGTGTTAACACAGATCTTGGCAGGTATTAGAAAACGACTCAAGGAAGGGGGTAAAGATGATGGCTGTGGACTCGTCAGGACCCCCAATCTCACTGACGAGCCTCCACGTTTGGGCGTACTGGACAGTTGGCAATGCCATGCCTGGCGTTGCCACAATACATGCATTGGCCAGCACACATCCGGCGCTGACGCTCTTCCGGAGAGAGTCTAGCACGCCCCAGTTGCATAGCCTCCTCGTGAGAAGAAGTGCGCACGCTGGGCGGCGAGAAAACGCAGGGAGACTTAAACACTGAGGGGACAGGGTAGGCGGAAAAACTGGGCTTACTGTGTGAGACTGGTGGATTCCGCTGTGTCCGCTCAGCTCGGCGCTCCCGCAAACGACAGTCTAGGCGGGACACCAAGGAAATCAGATCTGGGAGATCCGCTGGAACGTCTCGTGCTGCCAATTCATCCCGGAGCTGATCCTTTAATCCTCTCAAAAACACCGCCTTGAGAGCCGCCTCGTCCCAACGAGCCTCTGCAGCGAGTGTGTGAAACTCGATGGAATACTCAGCTACAGTGCGGTTTCCTTGTTGTAAACTGAGCAGCTGACTCTCGACGGAGCCAGAATAATTGGGATGATCAAAAACAGCAGAAAAACGATCTGAGAACAAGCGGCAAACTGTGGGGTAGAGCCGGGAAGCCAATACGGAAGTGCCACACAGTGCAGTTCATATATTGGCGGATAGGCGATGGCTGCAGAAAGGAGCAATTTCCATAGACCCCCATGTTAAATGCCCAACTTTACAGCAGAAAAAAACATGTTTCTACCCCTGGCTCCATACATTTTATTAGCGATATAGTTAGATTCCACCTTCATAATTATGGATCTGTGAGTGAATTGTTTTCTAACGCGACCCTTTTATTTATATTAGGTCTTAAAGTTTGTGCATAGATTAGGGCGTGGTCACATTGAGTGACGGCTCTGTCAAGTGCCTGCCGCTGTTAGCTTTTTGTCTCTGCTAGCTGCTCCGTGAAGCTAGCTACAGGGACTCTGCCTGCTCAGCTCATCCAGCAAACACAACTTGTAGCCGGCCGTGGTTGTTTGTTCTTCATGCTTATATCGGACTATTGTGACTCGCTCTGCGGTTAAAACAGACGGTGCATGAATGCGGTAAGTGAAATTCGAGTGCTTTATTTATGTGTTAATGATTTTAATCGGCTACGTAATGAATGGTAAGGCTTGGGTTAGTTAGTGGCTAGTGGTAGCTACATCGGTGCTAACGATTGTAATCGTAGCCTCCAAGTTAAAATCATAGACTGTATATATAAAGGTTAAAACTAAATAGACAAGTGTTAAGTGGGATAATACTGTTGAACAAACGGCTTCTGTTTGAGGTTGATACAATAAGGTTACATCCTTGTAACTTAGAGATATTTTATTATATAGGTAGAACTGTATGCATCTAAGGTTAATTTAAATTGGCTATGCTCAAGTATGTAGACAAGCTAATGTCGAAGTAGTGTATGTGAAATCAACCTCACAATAAGATGTGTGTATATTACAATTATTAATGTCATATTTCAAGATGATTACTTAGATATTACAATATGGTTGGTTGAGCTGGAGTTCATTATCGAGCTTACACGTTAACGTCACAGTCATCTGAAGAACGAACCCAAACCTTGAAGTTTTTATTAATTGCATTACCAAATGGGTATCAAATAAACAGTAAGCATTGGTAACACAATTTCCAAAGTTACAGTAAAATAAAAAGGACCCTGACTCGGACAATACACAATCCAACATGTTCAACAGAAGAGAATCAGTTATATTGTTTGTACACATGGTACTTTACATATATATCTGTTTGTTTAAGGCAGGGGTGGGGAACCTTTTTCCTCTCAAGGGCCATTTCAATTTTTCCAACATCCTCCGAGGGCCGTACAAATTATTGACCTCTGCTTAAAAATACTAAAATCACAGCCCATTCATTTGGCCTTTCTTTCATGCTGTGCAAAGAAAAAGCAACCCCTTAATCCAGATATTTCACCATGACTCGCGCATGCATGCACGTGCACGGTTGTGGCATGACCACCAAAACAGAAAGATGTGGACACAAGATGTGTGCAAATGTATTTAGTTTCCTATCCATGTGGACATGATTTAAGTTGGGGGGGACCTAACCTCCTCTAGGGGGGCATGCTCCCCCGGGAAGATTATTTTTTAAATGTTGAATTTGAAAGCATCAATCTGGTGCACTTTGAGAGCAAAATTAGGAGATCTATGGATACATCTCTTAACACCCAGATGAAACAGAACTGTAAGCAGATTTATTTTTCTTTATGGATATTTTACAAATCACTCCCCTTTCAAACTGTATTCTTGTTTATTAATAACAACTTTTTTTTACTGTCATATAGTATTTTATACCTGTTTACTTTATTCTCTTATTTTTGTATAACTATAATGATCATATACAGATGTGCCTTTACCTCACTGGTTGGAGAAAAAGCTTCTTATATTCGTTAGCATAGCTAGCTAACCAGATGCTAATAACAACAAAGTTATTGACTGTCTGTATGATCAGTATGACAGATGAACAGATCGCCACTGGGCTTACAACTGACGGCCCGTCCACACAGCAGCTTTTGGCGATTTGTCCACCGCTTCCAGCGCGTCTCCGCCCATTGACTTTGAATGGGGATGACGTCACTTTCCCTCGCTTGTCGCCGAACTGCATTGTGGGGGGGCGAGGCGAAGATTTCCAGGATTTCCAGGATGTTCAGGATTCCAAAGTTGAACATTGTTCAACTTTTGAGGCTGAGCTGGAAGCGACAGCCAATCAGATCCGTTTATGCAAATCTGACAGTTCAAGCGCTAGCCAATCAAACCGCGTGCAAGCTGGGAGAACGAGACCCGCAGTTCATTTCTATATTCCACAAAAATGGAGGAGAACTTAGTTATTGCGGTAGCAAATCACCCGGTTCTTTATGACCAGTCCCTATTTACTTACCGGGATACAAACCGGAGGAACCAGGCATGGGGGGAGGTGGCAGAGGCTGTGGGGGAAACTGGTAGGTTTTCGCTCGTTTGGGGATTTTATATCCAATTTACTTCGTTGCTAGTTTACTTCGTTGCTAGCAAGCATAGACAGTATCATTAGCCAACATGGAATGTAGCATAAAATAGCACCATAAACATTAATCTCATAAATGTTCAAAATGTTAAAAAAATAAATGTTCATCATAGCCCTTCCTATTTGACAATAGTGTAGAAGAACCGGGTTTTTTTGCTTTGTATGTCGGGGGCGGGATATTCATGTGATATTCATGTGATTGGTTGTTGGTCGCGAAATCCCCAAGCTGTCAGACACGCCCAGCTCCAGGATTTTCAAGATTTGGTCAAAGCTGCTGTGTGGACACACCGTAAGACACAGCCATACAAAAACTGCGGCATGTGTACGGCTCCTTATGGGTACTGCAATTTTTGGAAGTGCCGGAGTGGCGTTCTGGTGCTGCCCGTCAGCACTACACTACACCCCTGTCAGACCATAGTGTCAGACGAGACATATACCACGTGATTACACGTTAGGCTCGTGTTGTATTCAAGGACCCTGACCTTGGCCAGGAAAAACAGGCACTCGCTTGTTTAATTTTTTTGCGGTCTAGATTTCTTTAATTATTTTCTTTTTTGCGTGTGTACATAAATTACCTCGAGGGCCGTACCAAATTGTCTCGCGGGCCGTATACGGCCCGGGGGCCGCAGGTTCCCCACCCCTGGTTTAAGGTGTCCAGGTGATGCAGACAGGCTGGACCAGAGAGTGAGAGACAGAACTGGACTCCTCACAGCAGTGAACTTCAGCACAGGTACAAAGACTCTTTTTTCATACTGTACAAAGAATCAAGAAAGATATTGGTTTAAATGAATGAAGTATTGACTTGAATACACTGATATACATTCCATTAAACAATACTAAATACTAGATCACCTACACATCAGTGAAGTTGAGGGTTTTTTCCATGCAAAAAGTTACATTTAGATATTTAGCAATATGACTTTGTCAGCTTTCTAATGTAATGTATTGAAGGCAAAGATATTTAACACATAGTGAGAACTGCTACTATTTATCTCTCAATATTGTCTGTAAAAAACGTGGTAAAAGTGATTCTTTCAGTGAGACAACAGAGCAAGCTTCTACAGTTACACTACGTTTTGATAACAGTTCAATATTATTTTGATAATAACATATATTTCAATGTTGATGAACTTCATACTGTTCATTCATAATCTGATTGTCTTTGTAGCTCATTGTTGAAATAAAAAAAAAACATTACAATTACAAAATAATTATATCTACAGCCCCTAAACACACAAACACACCGCTTTCATAAATAACACACTTGTTCTGCAATAATGTTTTATGTGTCCTGTCATTTGTTAGGAAAGGACATGCCTGAAAGACACAACATGTTCTCCTTCTCTGAGGGTCAAGAAGAACATCCAAGAGGAACATTAAAAGCTGATGTTATGAGATTTCAAGACCAGTACAGGACATTCACTAAGAAACTACTTTTATTGTAAAAACAGTCAGCTGATCGAATGCAGCTATTTCCACATCTACACTCCATCAGCTGATTATTTATATTTGCCTCACTTTATGAGCTTCACAACATGTACCTTGTTTTGCAACGTCATAAATAAATGGGGCCAATCTTCAGTCAGATGTGAATGTGTAATCTAACATTTTCAGTAAGAATAATGGACAAAAGGAGTGCAAATACGATTTATTGAAATGTGAACCAAAAGCACATATGGACAGAAGGTCCTATTAAATGTACAAGTAAACACATTTAGTCAAATAAAGTGACAGACTAGGCCTGTGCAGTTGGTATCAGCTTTGCCCAGCATGGGCTCCTCCATCAGCCCTGGTCCTCCTCGCAGAGGAAAGACCCTCAGTCCTCCTCGCTGAGGAAAGACCCTCAGTCCTCTCCAAACCAACAGACAGGACGTCCATCACACGGAGGTTTCTCCCTGAAGTCTCTCCTGCTCTCTGGACACCATGTTGTCTCAATCCGTCCACACTGAATATGAGAGGGGGAAAATGAAAATAATAAATGCTTTAGACAATAAGAAACATAAAGTTGACTGTTGAGTTGCTCAGTTTTTTTAGATTGTCAATACTATTACTGTATAACTAATATCTCAGGTTAAGAGGCACATTCAAATAAAGATTGGTCTTTAAATACATTTTATCTTTTGAATTGTTTGTCTAAAGTCAATGATCTAGAACTGGTACTTAGTTTTAATCAGAGCCATATAATAGAAGAGTTATGACATCTCCGTTCACTCCAATGGACCACTTTTTTACAGCAATGGCGGATTGTGGAGCCTCTCAATCGTTCCCCGGAAGTTAGCGCCAAGGCTAGCAGAGCTGTGGAGTTGCAGCATAATAGACCGTTCATGACGGACTTTTAAAGGTAAGAAGAAGTTTAAAGATTTATATTGCAGATATTATCAGTACATCTGATTCAATTGAACATGTGTATTAAAGGATGTCAGTGGATTATCCCTAAATTAGTAGATTTAGGGAACGTTTACAGATAACAGATCAAGCTAGGATACCGAAGCAAGTTAGCAACACACGTTGAACAGCCTTTTAATTGTAAATTCCGTTCTCTTAATGTCTATGTGGTCCAACGTTGTTGAATTAGAGAAGAGGGGCTTCTAAACGGGATTGTATGCGGGGGTGGAGGGAGTTAAATATTAGATAAATATAACTTTGGTGCGTGTAAGAGTGAGTGTTTTTAGCAGAGCCATATTGTGTCCTTGTGATTATGTTGATTATTACCTGTGTGTATAATGTTGCAGCTCAGCTGATTTTGGATTGATGGCAAAGGGAGAGGAACTTAAGTGAGAGTGAACACACAAGGTAAGTTTAATACTACTGTTTTATATAAGTAAGCATACTAAACATGTATTATATCACTGTATTATATAAGTAATCTTGTTAGTAACCGACTGTATGGCAGGTGGAGGGGCAGTGATGTTACAGGTGGAGGAGCAAAACTGCAAGACTGCAAACTCACAAGACAGAGAAATCGAAGTTTGTTCTCCAGAGAAGAGGTTGATTTCACTTCAATTTTTTCATATTTTCTAAAGATGTGGAAATGGCACAAAAAAAAACTTGAGAACTGTAACCAAGACAACTGTAACAACATGAGTAGAGAGCCACCAAGGTTTTTCAAGTCCCTCTCTTACTCCATTTTGCCAACCCAAACTTCCAGGTACATGACGGGACACCTTGCTTGTTTTTGTTGTTTGCGCTCCTCTGGCAGGTGGAGGGCAGTGATCCCTTCCCTTCTTCCCTCAATCTTTGAGACTAATGTAAGTAGAAGACATGGCACTGTAAATGTTCGAACATTTAAAATATTATACCACTTAAAAATAAGAAATATTACTTTTGTTACTAAGAGTTCATACTTATTATACCTGTGTCACCTTTCACACTATCGCTGTGATCATGAGCTATGGGCTTTGTAGATACAGGTCCCGGGGTGAATCGTGGTGCAGGGGCCCTTCTCTTTTTGACCACAGGGCGATGCACGAAGATGGTGGGTATAGCCTCTGCTCTCAGCCTAGTCTTGCCCTTTTTTGTCTTGACAAACTGGTCTGCATCAAAATGTGCCTGCGGAGTGACTTGAGGTTACTTCACACACAGAACAACTCAGTTTTGTCTGCCCACATACATATTCCATAGTGGTTGAATACACAGTATTAGGAAACACTTTATACTTACTGGACATGTTATACTCATTACATACTGTATATACAATATGACCAAGAATGTGAGACAACTTTATAGAAATTCATATCACATCTGTTACTGATGCCATTTGTCATATACTTTGTTAAACTCACAAATAATAAAGTTCCATAACTTCAGTTGGGAACAAAGACCACACCTTATCTCCCCAAGGCAATTTCCCATCCAATAGGTGTGCTATATAGGTGTGTATAACCCTTTCTCCTGTCTGTTTCTCCCTCTTTCAGCACAAGAACCAGAGGGGGATTCAATGGAGCCTGAATACCTGCACTGAGACCCTCACCCTGCACCCTGAGTCTCAACTCTCAGTGTTTTTCAAGCCTTTCCCTGTTTTTTGTATTAAACAAAACATTAAGCTTTCCCAATGGTGTGGTTTTCGTTTTGTGAAAAAGTGCAAATGCAGTGTTTGTATATAAATCACATATTTTTTTGCTGTTGGTTGTGAAATTGCTCCTGCTTCCTCCGCTCTGTGTCAGTGGGGAAGCTGTACATTCGTACTCCTTTCTCTGAGCGATTGGAGCATCCCCAGGCAGCACAGCAAACCAGGACAACAAGGAGGAAAAGGCACAGACAAACTGCATGATATGCTATTCAATGTTTATTGAATTCCATGTATTTGCAACGGATGTTCCTAAAACAACACATTTAACATCATCATCATCATCATCATGCTGCTGCTGCTAGTCCTTTGATAGTCACCTGTCGGTCTCCTGTCCTTTCTGAAAGCCATAAAGATGACATTAGTCATTTAGATAACTTGTGTCCTCAATTACCATGGTTACTGAAACTACCATGACTTTAAGAAAATGGTAGACATTAATCTAATCTGAGTTTTAAAGCATTACTTTAGATCCCCTCCCTCTAAATATATCAATAAACATTAGAAAGTGATGCTCCTGACTACCATACAAGTTTAAGAAGATAATATTGGTTTTAAAGAATTCAAAGCTATAAATAAACAGCAACAGGCTCTTTAACCAAGGCACTGTTAGCCTAACATGTAAACTAGTTGTTCACACTAATCCTAATATTATCACTTAATATTAGCAAATTCTATTTTATTTTTTAAAACATATTGATGTAAATACATACACATATCGATTTGTTGTATACATATTGTAAATCAAAACCTTTATTCACTAATAATTACCAAAAATCGTAGTTCTATCTCCTGTTATCAATGCATTCACATTGCCCGCCATGAACTTCCGGGGAACGATCCTCTTCTACATGAACCACGTGACGATAACCGTTTTTGGACTTCCGTTGTCGTAACTCTTCTATTATATGGCTCTGGTTTTAATGATATAGTCTGGTTATTATGCTGTTTGGAGGAGGCCTCACAGGTAAGAGCACTAACTAGCTACCATCACATGTACCTTACCTTGACTTAAATGTATTACACGTATAGTTAAGTGATATCAAAATATAAATAACTAATGTCATGCAAACATTAATATTTGCTTGATTCCAGTGTTGAATTTAGCACAATTGCATACAAACGTTAAGGGGTTTTAAGATTCTGAAGTATTATGCTAAAAGCTCAATAACTTAGATTATTATTTATAGTTTCATGTCCGCTTACCTTAGAAACGTAAAATGCGACGGCAGCGTGCAGATGGGGAGCATGTTAGCTTAGCTTGGTAGCTTCAGCTAGCTCTGGAACTTTCAGCTCGGTGGCAGCAGGTCCCGCCTCGGCTCCGCCTCTTTGCCCTTATTTGGAGAAGGCGGGAGTTGAACTCTAACGTCACTGTCGAGCCGTTAGTGGCCGACTCCGCCTACTAAGGGCTTCACGGCAACTCTGCAGAATCCTATGGGTGACGTCACGGACCCTACGTCCATTTATATATACAGTCTATGTCTGAGAAGCATTCAAAACGCAGAGAGTCATAATCCACTGAAGAGCTCAAAGCCTCTGCCCAGGTTAAAGCCTTGCCACGGAGCAAACCCAGAATGTAATTAATCCTGGTAACATCAGCGGCAAACGAAACAGGACGCTGGCGAAAAACTTTGTTGCACTGAAAAAGAAATCCTCTGCATCTTTCTACCTCTCCGTGGAATGGCTCAGGGTTGGTGATGGGGAAATCCTGGCGTGGAGTAGGAAAAATAGCTGGATTGGGAGTGGCATGAGAAGCTGCAGCCGAGGTAGTTAGAGCTGAGATCTGGCAAGCTAACTCAGAGACATGATGAGCCATGGGTCGTGTTGACCCAGAAGGGAACCCTGGTTGCGTTCCGATAATCCAAAAATTAGCTCCTAAATTCTAACCCTATCTCCTATGCCTTGACCTCTGAGTGAAACGTCACGGGGTTAAGGGATAGTGGATAGGAGAATTCCAAAGGATTTAGGAGAAGAGACTGTGGTACTAGAGAATCCGAATGCACTTTCACTATCCGACGTGTTTATGATGCGCCAGCGGACGTCATGAATGTGCGTCTGCTGCTGTGGGGAAACTATGGAAACTACAGTTTTCTATACAGCGGACTACAACATGGATGTTCAATAAGAACGAGGGACTACTGTAAACTCATCTAGAGACTCTGCACCGTGCTCTGATGCTGTTGTTTTATGCTTTATGAATGTGGACAACAGATAAACATATTCTTCATGACCAAAGTTGGAATTGAAATAAAAAAGGAAAGTGAAACTTATGCTCGTCACCCTCTCCCTCCGGTCCACATTAATACAAATGATCCCAATACGTATGATTGTATGAACTATTAAAAGATCTTAAAATAAATACAAATGTATTTATTATAAACGTTACTCCTTAACATCTATCACTGTGTATATCACCTTTCAAACATCTTTTAAAAGTTGAACAACCCCACACAGCTCAGTGAAATGTTGACTTTATTTGATCATTTCAGTAAAAACTAACGTTCATATTTCTCTTTTTGATTATAATACTGATGAACGTTCAAAACAAAGCACTTTGGCAACTTACCACATACGTTTTAAAATGCTTAATAAGCACCGTAACTTTCATGATATCATTTCTCCCATTATCGTTTGTGTCCGTGAACTGTTGAGTGACGGCAAATGCTGCGGCTGCAATGCATTGTGGGGCAGCATTTTCTCCTCTCCTTTCGGCTAGGGAGGTCCAGTGGTTCCTAAGCTAAAGGAGGTTATAAAGGAAGTTTGAAACCTCCTTTCCTTTCATTTGGAGAATTGGAACGGCACTTATCATGGCTGCCAGTGACGTACTTCCGGGTCATTTCACTTGGTTAGGAAGGTTCCTAAGCTAAATGGACTATTGGACTGGGTCCCCTGACTAGACAGGGCATGATGGACTGTGGCGGGATCCGCTCCAGTGCCTGCGGGGTTCATTATTGGCCAGTTCTTCTGTTAGGTTTCCCGAGAAGTGACTGGAGATGAGAACCCGCTATGCAAGCACTACAACTGAGACTGTGGTGAAGTGTCAAAAAGGCTTTATTTTGTCCACGACACTGACAAGGAGTTGACGAAGCACACGTAGAGGGAAGACGTAGAGCTGGGCTGCTCTGGAGGGGAGGCTGGACGTGGCAGGCAGAGCGGCTGGAGTATGTGGATCTGGAACAGGAAAAACAAGCAGGATTAGGAAATGATCTCCCTTCACTAGGAGCATCAAAAAAGTCACTAGGAAAAAACACTAGTAGGCCTGGACGATAGTTTACCACTGAAGAATAAACGAAGAACTGGCGAAGTCTGAAGATGGGAACCAGGGTTTTAAGCAGGTGCAGGTGAGTAGTGGCAATCAGTGAGATGAGCATTAGCTGAGGCGGTGAGTTGGCGGGAATCGGAATGTAGGTAACCACGCCCAGCCAGGGAGACAGACACATAGACAAACAGACAAAACAAACACAGATAGGGGAAAAAGAAGGAGGAAGTACTGCAGATCCTCACAATTTGGCTGTGAAATATAGAGAGAATGAAACATCCATATAAATGACATAGAACAGATATAAACACAAAGCAAATAAAACAATTAACAGTCACTATTCATAAAATACAGTATATCCGAAAAATATATTGATGAAGTGACACTGCAGAACATCATGTGAGTCAATGGGCAAGTCTGTTTAGGAAACACATGATGTACAGAACTTCTTCGTGTGTATAGCACAGATGTACTTGTTGCAGTTGCTGCATGTAGTCTGTGTCTTGGAGTCCTTTGAGGGTCCACAGACCTCACAGCTGGCTGTGGGGGTCTTCCAGAAGCTGACTGTGGGGGTCTTCTTGCGGCTGGCTGTGGGGCTCTTCCAGCAGCTGCGCTATGAGTCAAGTTCATCTTCCAATTTGCTGTCAAATTCTGAGTTTACCTCCACATTATCCTCATCTTCAGAAATGTCTTCCTGTCCCACTTCACCGTGTTCCTCTAATGCATTCCACTCACTCTCATCCATTATTAGCTCCAAGGCTCTGAGCAGAATATATTTTGGCCATTTTGCTGGTAGATAATTGTAGTTCTGCACTATACTGTTACTACACTGAGGTTATGTCTCTGTTTAGTCCCTCCTCCGGCGTGCAGGTGCAAGGGGGACAGTGCGAGAAAATGTAAAATGTTTATACATTTCTGGAAGATCTAAAATGTTTATAATGTTCTAGGATAGTTTTGTGTACACTACAAAGGGTAAAGATCAAGGGAAAACAGGATCAAACAGCTTCTCTATGCATACAATTGTGTGTGTGTGTGTGTGTGTGTGTGTGTGTGTGTGTGTGTGTCTTTAGTTTGTGTGTTTCTGTGTGTTTTTCTCTGTCTGTCTGTCCTGGTATTGTGACCCGAACCTCTTATGAAGGACATAAATGCGGGTGGGCATTTTTTCATAAGTGGAAAAAAATAAAAACAATTCCACATGTCCTTCACAATAAATAAGCCCCGGCCATTGAGTTTCAGGTTGAACGAAAATATCCTTGTATTTTTTTTTATTCATTGAAAATGGAAATCGGGTCAATTTGACCAGAACACCACACAAGGGTATACAGTGTGTTCCTGTGTAAATGCATGTGGGGTTTTAGAGACAGGCATAGACAATATGACACAGAAGAAGTGTGTTTCTCCACTACAAAGTAGGCTACTGCTAATCTGCCAACATCTGTAGCCCAGGAAATGCTTAACAAGTGCCTCATCATTATAATCATCGGACATGCTGTTTATCTCTCTTTTTTAAAACAATCTGTTCTTTTGTCGTCCTTTATCATTTAATAAAGAGAAAGGATAGGGATCTACACAAACCATGATCTGATATTTATGATAATGTAATTTTGTTTTTAAATGTAGGACTAGTCGTATATTATATGGGCTGGGGTTTGAAATCATCACATACAGTATGTGAGACACAAAACTTCTGCTGACAAGTGCGAAGTAATCATTCTTAAAATCACATAAGTTCCGGCAGTCTATCTGGCAGCTCAATAATGAACATTAATGTATCCTGCTTTCAAATCTCCTCATGGACTTCGATTCATGTTTTGAATTTCTTCCAGAGGCCCGTCAATCAAGTCTGGGCAGTCCATTTATATATATAATTTTAGCTAGTCAAAATGTATAAAGAAATACTTGAGAAATATCAAAGTGAAACCATTAATACTGTCATGATGATGATACCCTCAGTATTTGATTGCAAGGCCACATTTAATTATTATTCGTAATAATAATAATACATATTATGTTGTTATTTGTATTCTTATTTATTTATCAGGTAACAACACTGTGATCAAGATTTATTTTTGCAATAGAACTCTGTACAGTAGAGAGAAATAAAAACAATAACGGCCAAACCTAACGAGAGATCACAGATGTTTTTCTTTAGGGTTTTGCGCAGGCTGTAAAGACAGATTATTTTTCTTGACTGCAGTTTTTTGTCACTACTGCTGCCACCTGATCTCTTCACCTTTCCTGGCACACAAAACATGTCAAACCTAGCAACAGCTCAGACCTCTCAACAAACACAGGGACAAGTTAAACTGATAGGATCAATGTTCGGTGATAACAAATATTTCTAGCAACGTCTTGACATAACTAACAAATCTTCGCTAATGGCATAATAAAAGTATATAATGTTACATTTCCCTAACTACTTGACACATCCTGCAAAATTATTTTAGAGCAAAGACAAAATGATCAATGACATAACCACTTAATTTTGTGATCAGGTAATATTCCTGTTTAAACATGTTCAAAATGAATTGTATCTTTACTCATCAGTCATCCACTCCATTCCACTACGTTGTGCAAAACCACTTCATATTGCTTTCTTGCGTCATCTTAAGCCTTGAAATGAAGTCAAATCGAGAAAGACATTTTTGAACCACAATCGTTTAAAAGGTAGGGCAAAGGGAAGTAGGGGCTCAGGTCACAGACCAAAGTCGGCCCAGATGAGAGAGCGTCGAGGTTGATAAGCCTGGAGTACAAGGTATACTCCTTTTCCATTTAGACTGCCACTTCTTCTGTCTACACTTCCCCCAGCAGGCTTCTACCTCATACCTGCTAAAAAGGGCAGCTTTCATCACACCTTTTATCGATTGATTGATTGATTGATTGATTGATTGATTGATTGAAAAGTTTATTAACAGCTTGTATATTGGGTACAGTACAGTACAGCTCAAAACATACAATTGTTAAGGGGATGCAGACCAGAGAAAGACTTTCGTCTTGTTTACATCAGGGTCCCCCATTTCCAATTCATCATATAATTTAAGACATATAAGACATATTTGACATACAGATGGCTTATTTACAATTTACATACAGGTGTTTTTTTACATACAGATTGCTTATTTACAATTTTCATTTTAGATTTCGTTCTAATACATCCTAACCGGACATTTAAGACATACCAAGTCTAAAGATATACAGTTAGTAACAGAGTCTAAAATGCGAGTATATACATAGATGGGGGGGGGGGGAAGCTGTCCATTGAACGACAGGTTGAGATTTGTACCATTACCGGGGCCAGTTTTGCAATGCTCTCCCCCGAAGGTGCTCTTTAAGAGAGGTTTTGAAGGTAAGTATAGTTTTACTTTCCTTTACAGTTGTGGGAAGAGCGTTCCACCTTGATGTGGCATATTTGCGAAACGTGTATTCCCCCTTTTTTGTGCCAAATCTGGGTTTCACATGATTTGTGGAGCTCCCTCTGGTGTTATGATCATGGTATTCCTTGACCTTTGGGAATAATTTTGACATGTACATGGGTACCATAGAGGTGTAGTGGATCTTGTAGACCAGGCCCATTGCAAGTAGCTGTACTCTGTCGTCTACTCTAAGCAATCCTAGGTTGTCAAAGTGGGCAGAGGTGAGGTGGGTTCTAGATGAAAGGTCAAGCAGTAGTCTGACCAGTTTATTTTGCGATGTTTGAAGTTTTATTTTTAGCGCCTTGGAGGTGCTATGGTACCATGACGTGCAAGCATAGTCATAGTACCCTTGAATGAGTGCTCCTGCCAGAGTTTTCAGGGTGTTTTTGTTTACCAGAGAGGAGATCCGGTATAGGAATCTAGTTCTTTGATTGACTTCGATCCTCACAAACTTCATGCTGGGGGTGTGGGTTCACAGGAACATGAGCAGCAGTCAAAGACAAATGATAAAAGGTCTACACCAGGCATCCTCAAACTACGGACTCCGGTCCGGATCCGGACCGAACCAGCACTGTCTCCGGACTCTGAGCAAATTATACTTTTCATATGTATGATCTCTCTGTATTATATGTGAGACATCGCCACAACGCATTCGCAACGAGTCAAAATTATCCGCTATGTCCACTGCAAACAGCGCTCTGCATGTCTGACTGTTCCACTGTGTTCCACCTGTGTGTGTCAACGCTTTGGTCCAATCACATTCAGCATCCAGTCAGCGTTTTTTTCCCCCAAACAATCTGCGAATCAGAGGCACAGTAGGGCGGGTCTTCGTGGAATGCGGGTGGGAAAAATGTGTGTGTCTCTTTCAACCTGTCTAAGTCAGAGCGAGAATTAAAACAAAAACAAAAAAAATTCAGAGCGAGAGTTAACAGCTAATCTAGTTCCATCTGTACTGTAGCTAGTAGCCTAGTTTCACCTACCAGGGTGGCAACTGACACCCTAAAAATAGGCCTTGCCACCCCAGCTGCCACCCCAGTTGGCAGCTTTGTTTTGAAAGAAAAGTTGTGGCTCATCGGACATTTATGAGAGAAAGTCTCTAATGTCCGAGTGCAAGTGAATGCAGCACAAGATGCACGTCATGTAACCCCTCCCCCGGTCCTGGCGCGAGCGTGGACATACGATTTGGCGGCGATTTCATTTTTAACTGGACGGCGCAAAACGAGAAGCATTCGGACCCAAGCGCTGAAGGAATGAGGTATTTGCGGTCTGACAGAGAAGAGACTGTCAGTATGGCTGTACTCAGCATTGAATCAAAACGCACTAAAGCTGTTGATCTTAATACGTTTGTGAGGCGTTTTGCTGAACAAGATGGTAATCGCCGCATTCAGCTGTAATAGACATGCCAACTTGATGCTCTGCTCACGGATGAGCATACACAACTATTAAGATGATGACCTTACGTGTGTAAATATATTGTTTTCTTTGAGGGGGTCTGCCCCCAAAAAACTGTTTTAAGTCCTGAGAAAGTCAAATAAGACGGTGTTTAAAACTACACTGCCCAGACAAAAAAAAGTAACCACTTTGATTTAACTAGGCCAGTAGGTAAGGACTTTCCACTGGATAATAACTGCAGTATAAAAGAATGCATGACTGAAGTGATGGAGACCATGTTGAAGGCAAACAAAAAGAGGAAATAACAGGTCAAATCAAGCAAATCCCCTCTCAGATTGCACAGCAACCAGAAGAACATAAATACTGGCTGGTGATTTGATTCATCAGCTTTGTGATGGAATAAAAAATGCACAGTGCATTTCCTTAGCTGTGGGTGAGTCCACTGACACCACAATGACAATGACAATGCTCAGTTGCTGGTGTTTGTGAGTTTTTATGATGAGGCAAAGGGGGAGTTTGTTGAAGATGTGTTGGGCCTGACGAACCTCAGTGGACACACAAGGGGGCATACATTTATAAAGCAATAATGGGAATGCTGAATGAAAGAGGGTGCAGCTGCCTTTATTCCTAACTGTGCAGCTCTTACTCTGCGACTCTGAGGGGTCAAGCACAGAAACAATAACAATGAAAACTGCTGCATACAGATTATTTTTGTTTTTGCAACCTCGTGTTAAGAATCTTGTTGCAATTGTTTAAAAGTTTGAATGACCGTAATAAACGGACCTTTGTCTTATTGAAACATTTATTTTGGACCTTTAAGATTTGTATTTGAGTACCCCTGGTCTACACCATAGACTGTATATATAAATGGACGTAGTGTCCGTGACGTCACCCATAGGATTCTGCAGAGTTGCCGAGAAGCCCTTAGTAGGCGGAGTCGGCCACTAACGGCTCGACTGTGACGTCAGAGTCTAATCCCGCCTGCTCCAAATAAGGGCAAAGAGGCAGAGCCGAGGCGGGACCTGCTGCCTCCGAACTGGAAGTAAACAGAGCTAGCTCAGGCTAAGAAGCTAAGCTAACATGAAATACATGCATACCAAGTTACTGCTAACAGTGTAGTTCCCCTATATAAACGTTACATTCATAATCAAATGAGACAATCTGCAAGAGAATTAGCTATATTTTGTTATACTTAATGCTTGTCATTCACACGTTGAGAAAAGACGGACTCCACCGCCCGGACCTAACGGAGCCGCAGTGGGTTAGCTCCGGGATGCCGGCTGGAGCTAGCCCCCTGCGGCTCCGTTAGCTCCGGCAGCCACCACTGGGATAGTTGGGTCCCCTATTAACATTTGCTCCCGTTTAGCATTATGGGCGTCATAGACTATAAAAGTCTTACCCAAGGCTGAATCATAAACTAAAATGTGTATGTATAGGGTTACGTCCTTAGCTGGCTAATAAGTAGCAAGCTAAGCTACCAAGCACACAGACACCTGCGAACGGGGTTAACATGTATAATATTATAATAGACTTCTTGGAAGTTCTGTTAGTACATTCAAGCGCACAGCACAACATTTTAATTGTCTGGTATTTGTAACAATATTCCCTAAAAGGCACAATCACCACGAACATGGCTAAAGGGTCAAGTACAGTAACTACAACTAACTAACGTTGTAGCCTCTATGGTTGTAGCCTAGCAGAGTGGACACACAAGTTGCTGTTAGCTGACAGTGAGGCATCTACATGTCCATCAAAGTGACCACGCCCTAATTTATGCAAAAGCTTTAAGGCTTAATATTAATTAAACAGATGAGTTGAGAACAAATTCACCCCCCACACAGTAGTCATGAAGGGGGAATCTAACTATACAGAAAATATGGTTTTTTGAACCACGATGTAAACATGTTTATTTCTGCTGTAAATTTGGGCATTTTAACATGGGGGTCTATGGAAATTGCTCCCTTCTGCAGCCTGCTCCTACTGGCCACTAGATGAACTGCAGTGTGTGGCACTTCCGTATTGGCGTCCCGGCTCTTCCCCAGAGTTTGCCGCTTGGTCTACACTAGTACTTTTCTCAAGTGTATATAGTTTGAAGATGGTGACTAAAACTAAGCTAATAAATAATTCGGGCCCACTGGTGCTCAAGAATATTATGTCAGTTAAAGATCGAGCCAAGGTTCGTGTATATATTCATGCTGTTTTTGTTGATGGTGACAAAGCTGCTGTTGCTAATAAACATTGCGTCTTTAAATAACAACATAGCAAAGATAATGTAGATGATTGGCTTACTCTTGGTTATTATCTTAAGTGGTTTTGGGTAAAGGATGGAGCCTGGACTCTACGTTTTCTACATTTACAAAAAAATCTATTTCATGTGAGTTGGCTGACTGGAATTACCATACTGGCCACTTCAGCAATGGGCTGCCTCATGCCTCAGGTCATGATAAATAGATCATACTATTCATATTTTTTGTTTTAATAGGATGTTCATACTTAAACATGCCCCAAAGCTTCTTGTATTGTGGCTCTTTATTGAGAAGTGTCTTGGGACCCTGGTTTTCCGCTTTCAGAAGTACACACAAATACATGGGTAATTTACCGGCGCTGCCCTCTTCTGGCTAAGGTCATAACTCATAAATAGACAACAGTTCATCAACATCAGTAACTGCACCTTCTGCCCCGCTCCTCCATCCCAAGGGTTTGGCACTCTGTCCTCTATTTTTCATCCTGTTCTTGCATTCCCTTGGTAACATCATATCCTGTAATGGTCCTTACTTCCACTTCTGCGCCAGTGATGCCCAGCTCAACATTTCCACTAAGTCTATCAACACTGCAGCTAACTCCAATCTGAACAACTGCCCCACTGAAACTAAACCATGGATGCAAGCCAACTTCCATTTACAAAACTAAACTGTGATAATCAGACATGATCATCATCATCATCATTCCCAAATGCCTCAGCAACTTTTGCCTCACCATCAATAACTCCACTCTGTCTCCCTACCCACACATCCATATTCTCAACAACAATCACATAGCTGGTTTCTACCCATCACTATCTTTCTTTACTGCAGATACTTTAATTTACTTCCAGAATTGAGTACTGCAACTTTATTCCTAATGGATCATCAAAGTCCAATGAACTCCAGTGCATACAGATCCGGTAATCAGTTCACCCCGGTTATTCCTAACTTTCATTGGCTCCCTTTCCCACAACACATCTAATTCCAAAGAGTTTCCGCTCACTCAAAATGGCCCCCATAACCATGCCCCCTGCTACCCCACCACCTTGCCCCACAACCACACCTCTTCCCACAGCTATCACTAGTCTGATGCCAACCTCCTGTCTGTAATTAACGTTTTCATATTTTTAGTGTTGATGATCATGGTAACCTAAAGTAAATCTCTAATCAAGATGATATAATCCATTATTCATTTTTTTGTTGATTTGTTGGTTGATGCTGGTGCTCATTTGAGCTGACCTTATTCTGGATCAAACTTGATGAGACTAGATAAGAATAATTATATATCTCCTCACAGGAAAAAGGGACGTGTGTTTGACATTATGCAACGACAACAGAGAAAAAGTCGGTCTCTGAAGTGAGGTAAGGCTATTGCAGTTATAGAGCAATCAAGTCAACCCCAGAATGTTCTTTATAGATTCCCAAATGGGTTGAAAATTAACATCTAACGAGCAAAGCCAACAATGGGATTTCATAGAAGACTACACAACCCACTCACTGCAAACCCAGCGTGCATAAATGGAACACTGCTCTGCGTTATCAGTGTAATCACTGTTGACTTCAACAGAATAATCCAGAAAATGTTAAATATTCTGTTCAGAAGTAAACCTACCTCAAATTGGGACAGGGAGAATATTGGTATGACTGCGAGAGCATTAGCATTATAATGGCAAAACCTACAATAAAATCTTGTTTACAAAGCATTAAGCAAAGTTTAATTTTCTAATTTCAGTAAATAATTTGATAATTTGAGCTGAGATGCAACCAAGCATTGAGTGTGTAATGGTTGGGGAAGAAAACAAGCAAGCAAGACTCAGTCATGGGTGTATTCAAAGCCAATGGGGTCTATATACAAACCAGTCCCAGTGGAAATACATAGCACTACAGATCTCTGCAGCACATAGTCAGCCCTTATTAAAAACCAGGGTCAGGCAAGTCTCTGCTGAGTATCATAACCCTTTAACTTCTTTGTGTTTAATTTAGTGTCTCATATTAACAAATAATTTCAATTATTTTTCCCTTTTATTAGAGGAAACCTTATCACTATTAAAAACAAGTCACAATTTCACATGTGTTTCTGCGCTTTCAAAGGGGAGATCCCCTTTATCAGCCATTATGATTAATGAGATTTCATTTACACGAATACAGATGATCAAGATTGAGCAATTGTGAATCTAATAATATTTCACACCGATGTTGTGAAATGAAGGAACTTGTTAAATCACCTGTCATTTGTCAACATCCTTGCTGAAATAAGATACACAATCAGTTCAATGACTTAACGTATTTTATTGATTAGGCAAACAAACATCACTTATAAACACAACCACGATCATTAAACTACTCTTCCCCCTATCTTGAAACCCATCGATTATCGGTCTGATGACAATTAAGCCTCCGGGGGCAACGGCTAATATTTCCTGTGTAGCCATCAGATAATGGATAACGGATATCTAGGCCAGGACTTCCTCTTCATGTGCCAATTATTGTTTACAGTCCTATTGGCAACTTGAGAGGCAAGTATTTAATTGGCACTGAACGATGATGTGTGGCTCATCTCAAACACAGCAATGCATAAAGAAGAAAATAAAAGAATGCTTTCAAAACCAAAATATTCGAATGATGCGTAACGATTCTGCTTTAAACTCTGATGTATGTTTATAGAGAATACACTTCTATACAAATATAAACTTTACGTTGTCACAAACTATATCTGATTAGGTTTTATGAATATCATTCTTAATGCTATGACTATTAAAGATTCAGCTCTCACATATTTCACTTAACCAACAGCTTCTCATTAACCAGTCAGCCATCACAGAGTGGAATTAACTGTCGCTAACTTGATTCAAATGACATGTGAGTATGTTTGTGTCTCCTGTGCTGTCAGTGACTACTAAATAACTATTTAAAAACCATCGGCCCGCCTGTCTCAGTGACATCTTCAAACTGCCATCAGAGCGCTCGCTTCAATGGCCACCACTGACTTCCTAATGGCATTGTTGCAAAGGGACCATTTGGAGAGCTGCCACATATTACAAACAGCGCACAAGCCTTTGGTGGCTGCAGTGAATGAAGATATTGAAGCTAATGTTAAAGTCATTTGAATGTCATTGATATGGAGATTATGTTTATTTGCATTATGAATTAGCTATATCTGGGTTGACCTTCCCTAAAGTCCAAACTCCCAATTTCTATTTGGATCATGTGTTGAAAAGAAAGGAAAATGCTTTTTAAAAAAACGTATTGTTTTGCTTATGAGGTCAAACTACAAAAGTAGCAACACGAGAACAAGAAATGCATAATTTAGTAGTGCAGCATGCAGCTTCATTTATCAAGATGCCCCAATTACAGTTTTGCAAAGCCTACATATGATTTGCCTGAATATGATTGCAGTGAGGTGTCATCTACATTAACAACATGGTGCATTGAACAGTAGGGCTCTTTAGTCTGTCAACCAGCGACGTGCAGTCAGGGGAGGCAGAGCCTCACCTGTCATACTCCAATGTAACGGAAAAACAACTAAAGAAAAACTAAATAGTAATAATAATAAAATGTCTCCACTGATCTGTGTTGTAAGTGTGATTTCTGTATGATTCCAATCGCTTTTTATAGTCAAAATCAGCAAATTGGCCGAGCTCCGCTACAACTACATGGGAGCGATGAGGAGTGAGGCAGGGACGAGCTCTGCCTCATAAATTAAAATAAAGCCACAGTAACTGGCTGGAGCGCGGGCACTAATGTATCGCGGGCACTTATTTTGTGAGCTTGCTCAAGCCAGTTACTGTGGGGTGAGGTGAGGCACTAGTGATGGGAATTCCGGCTCTTCTTGGTGAGCCGGATCATTTGGCTCGGCTCCCAAACGGCTCTTCAGTTTACCACATATTATACCTTTTAATTCAATCAAATGTAGCCCTGTTTTGACTAATGATTTATATATGTACTAAATAAATTAAATATCACTTAAATTATTCAATACATACTTTGTACTGAAGTATTCAAAAGTAAAAATTACATGTTTAATATAAATGATTTGCTGTGGCCAATTGTTTTCATTGCATTTACAGACCCGTGTAACTCTCTGATACCACCCCCAATGAATGCATTGACTTGCTTGTATAACCACACTACACAAAACAGATAGCAACACCTATAAAAACTATTTAAAAAAAGGGGCTACTGTATCGACCTATATAAAGTATATAAATATAGTTTTTTTTTTCAAAATACCAAAAAGATCCTGCATTTTAGCCATGCCTCATTTGGCTCTATTTGCTCTTGCCAGAGCTGTTTTTGCAGGGGGCTGATTCTGTGAGCTGCAGCTGACCATGCCCCCCTGCAGGAGAGGGGAGCGTGCTTTGAGATCAGCTGCTAGGCTGCAGCGGGGAGAAGAGGGGGACAAAAAGAGATCTCCGTCCTCCGTGTTTTATTCTTATAGAAGTAAGAAGAGAAATGTAATGGGGCAGAAACTCTCCTTTTTATGCAGCGGTCCAGACATAGACATCAAACGGCGACACATATTCAGTTGCCAGTTACTTTTGCATTAGGGCAGGGATATCTAGATACTTTCCAAGGTTTGACATAATGAATTGTGCTACTTTTAAAGCAAGCAACGATATTTTCAAATCTTTAATCAAAAAGCTCCTCAAAAACCAAGCGGCAAACTGTTGGGTAGAGCCGGGAAGCCAATACGGAAGTGCCACACACTGCAGTTCATATATTGGCCGATAGGCGATGGCTGCAGAAAGGAGCAATTTCCATAGACCCCCATGTTAAAATGCCCAACTTTACAGCAGAAAAAAACATGTTTCTACCCCTGGCTCCATACATTTTTATTATCGATATAGTTAGATTCCACCTTCATGATTATGGATCTGTGAGTGAATTGTTTTCTAACGCGACCCTTTTATTTATATTAGGTCTTAAAGTTTGTGCATAGATTAGGGCGTGGTCACATTGAGTGACGGCTCTGTCAAGTGCCTGCCGCTGTTAGCTTCTTGTCTCTCTGCTAGCTGCTCCGTGAAGCTAGCTACAGGGACTTTGCCTGCTTAGCTCATCCAGGAAACACAACTTGTAGCCGGCCGTGGTTGTTTGTTCTTCATGCTTATTTATCGGACTATTGTGACTCGCTCTGCGGTTAAAACAGACGGTGCATGAATGCGGTAAGTGAAATTCGAGTGCTTTATTTATGTGTTAATGATTTTAATCAGCTACGTAATGAATGGTAAGGCTTGGGTTAGCATGTAAG
This sequence comes from Gymnodraco acuticeps, assembly GCF_902827175.1. Lineage (NCBI taxonomy): Eukaryota > Metazoa > Chordata > Actinopteri > Perciformes > Bathydraconidae > Gymnodraco > Gymnodraco acuticeps. The sequence continues at coordinate 5,289,491 of NW_022991180.1, forward strand.
CTAGTGGTAGCTACATCGGTGCTAACGATTGTAATCGTAGCCTCCAAGTTAAAATCATAGACTATATATAAAGGTTAAAACGAAATAGACAAGCGTTAAGTGGGATAATACTGTTGAACAAACGGCTTCTGTTTGAGGTTGATAAAATAAGGTTACATCCTTGTAACTTAGAGATATTTTATTATGTAGGTAGAACTGTATGCATCTAAGGTTAATTTAAATTCGCTATGCTCAAGTATGTAGACAAGCTAATGTCGAAGTAGTGTATGTGAAATCAACCTCACAATAAGATGTGTGTATATTACAATTATTAATGTCATATTTCAAGATGATTACTTAGATATTACAATATGGTTGGTTGAGCTGGAGTTAATTATCGAGCTTACACGTTAACGTCACAGTCATCTGAAGAACGAACCCAAACCTTGTTGTTTTTATTAATTGCATTACCAAATGGGTATCAAATAAACAGTAAGCATTGGTAACACAACTTCCAAAGTTACAGTAAAATAAAAAGGACCCTGACTCGGACAATACACAATCCAACATGTTCAACAGAAGAGAATCAGTTATATTGTTTGTACACATGGTACTTTACATATATATATATATATATATATACTTACTTAGTTTTAATGATACAGTCTGGTTATTGTGCTGTTTGGAGGAGGCCTCACAGGTAAGAGCACTAACTAGCTACCATCACATGTACCTTAGCTTGACTTAAATGTATTAAACGTATAGTTAAGTGATATCAAAATATAAATAACTAATGTCATGCAAACATATTAATATTTGCTTGATTCCAGTGTTGAATTTCGCACAATTGCATACAAACGTTAAGGGGTTTTAAGATTCTGAAGTATTATGCTAAAAACTCAATAACTTAGATTATTATTTATAGTTTTGCTGAATAGTTTCATATCCGCTTACCTTAGAAACGTAAAATGCGACGGCAGCGTGCAGATGGGGAGCATGTTAGCTTAGCTTGGTAGCTTCAGCTAGCTCTGGAACTTCCAGCTCGGTGGCAGCAGGTCCTGCCTCGGCTCCGCCTCTTTGCCCTTATTTGGAGCAGGCTGGAGAAGGCGGGAGTTGAACTCTGACGTCACTGTTGAGCCGTTAGTGGCCGACTCCGCCTACTAAGGGCTGCACCATCTCACTGTATGTCAATGTAATGTTTGTAGATCCCTTTATTACATTTATCCTCGCCATCCATAGTCTCTAAATAACTTATTTCACGTAGCCTACAGTATATATGATATTTAGGCCCGCTGGTCTCATCATACAACGGCAATGAAAAAAGCACCAGGAGAGGCAGCCATAACCTCTGCCGCACTGAAGGGGGCGCACGTGAGCCCACAGGTTCTTGTTGCTACTGCTATTCTACGCAGACGCAAACAACAAGCTAGACTTTTGAAACTAGAGGAAGATAAACAGGACTTTTACAAAAATGTAATGGGAGATTGTTGTCCAGAAGGATAGCATGGACTTCATCTTCAAGTCAAGGTAAGACCACAATTGTAATGAACATGGGATCATCTTACTAAGAAAGAACAATCCAATATTTAGATTTTTGGTATCCTTTTGTTGAACAGTCTGTTTAAAATGAATCGAAGCATCATTTCTAAAAAAGCTTTTGAAAATAACCGAACATTTCGATTAAGGTCAAAATATAATATTTGTAAATCTGACTCTGTAAGAGTCAGTGCCTCATCACCAGCCATGAACCTCACCGCACGTCACTGCTGTCAACATATTCTTGTAGATACCTTTTTGAATATGAATCATTTGTAACAGCAAAAGAAGAACACACATTAAGTGGCACTTTAAGGTACAAATGTATAGATCTGCTCAGGCACTCACAACATTTGGTTGACGTTAGGGCTTGGTAGTGGTATTGCCAGAGAAAAGAAGAAGGCAACTCAAATAAATGGTGTTTAAATGTAATTTCTAAGAGACAGGGGCGTTGTTGTTCTTTTCATAATGCTCCAATATTGAGTCGATGATGCCCTTGACAATGTTCATGATCCACGTCATCTGTGTTCTTGCTCAAGCTGACTTTTATTTATTTTGTCAAGGTGCTTTTTCAGCTACTGCGTCTGCTTGCATTTTATAGAGTCCACTATCTAGATTTAAAGTAAAGTGATAGTCCAAAGTGTTAAGAAAATATCTAATAACCAATAACCACCACACATTTTCTTTGACTATTTAGTATTGGGAGAGGATAAAGGATTCAAAAGGCTCAACTAAATGTACTTGTAAGCAGCATATTCTGAATAAGACTTAAAAATAGAATGTATTACTGTTTTGAAACAGTGAATGGAAACGCTACCACTGTTAAGCCCTTTCAGTTGAGCTCAGTTTAAAATATGTTTATTTGAATTCTCAATACCTTGCAGTACTTGCTAATGGAAAACAATCCTTCTCAATTCTTCTCTAAATCAAAATACTGGGGATTTTATTTTCCATCACCCAGGAGATGTCATTCTATTAACAACTCGGCCGACCCGCGTGAGAATGAAAACTATCTTCAGAGTAGTGGAATGACAGGGAGCTTAATCTTCTCCAATTTTGGCTTTTTAGACCTTGAGTCCCTGAGTGAAAACCATCCATTTGTGTAACTACTGTTTTCGTCTGCCTTTTTTTTTTCTGTTAACAAAGTAATACACCAGGTTTAGTATCTGTCATCAATGACTTACTAAAGCCAGGTAACCTAGAGCCACGACTTGTTTATTGAGCAGCCCAGGGAGAAGCATGAGGATCCATCTCCTATATGGGGGGGTCTACCTGGCAATCCTATCATTGAGCCAAGCCATTTTCAATCTCGCCACCGCTGTTGCCTTTTTAGGGGGAGGTGTGTCCGTCAGGGGGTTTGTTCCTTCATTACTGGCCATTGATTCAAGATGACCCATGTGGGATAAGAAACGTTTGGGTCTGAATACAGATTAGTAGAAGTGCAGGCAACAGATTGTTTTTATATCAAGACCATTGGATGTTCTTTAAAATCCCTTCTTTCATAATACTTGTTAGACAAATATCACTCGTCAACGGCTTGGTCTTCAATATCAGGATACATGTATTTATTATCCTTACAAGAATGGAAGTAGTCATCACACACATAGCTGCATGGGACAAATAGCTCCCAGAGTAGATATGCACAAGAGAGGGTGTTACAGTCAACAAGATGGAAGAATACTGGTTCAAAACAGTATTCTGACATTAGTTAAGATTAGCTAAGGCCTGAATAAGCAATAAACATGACAGTCATATGCCTATCTCTGTAGGGGCTGTGTCATCATGCCAAGGAACATAGCTATCATAACTTCAACACAGTGTCTCATGAGCGTCATCCATGTAGTCATACATCCGGCTACGTACACAGCTACGTAGGGCCTCTCTTATCATGTGCTACTCTGATATAGAAGGAACATTCTGTATTTTCCCTATAATACTATTTATATCTGTTGCAACACCAACAACCTCCGAGAAAAACTATTCAATGGTTTTACCTTATCTAGCTATCTGTGCATCATATATTCACTATCCAAAGTAAACAACAGTTCCTTTGATGATACTTCAATTTGTATTAAAGGTGGGGTAGGTAAGTTTCAGAAACCGGCTCGAGTGCACTAACATTTGAAAGTACACAGCCGAAAAGAATCCGCCCCTTCCTTCAGACTTCCTTACAGAGCACCTCCTCCAACACACATGAACGCGCACATGACGTCAGCAGACTGGTGAAAATGGCCGCCTGTTGCTGGCGAGTCATTGAAGTACTGCTGCAATGCACGCCCAATGACAGCACGCCCAATGAGGGCACGAGATACATTTGTGCGTGCACGAGATGGAAGGCTGACAGACAGGGCAGCAATCCAATCCGTTTAGCCGAGCCGGCTAAATTGGTTGTACTTTTTACAGTATTACAGCTTCCACAGATGACATTTTTTTATGGATTTTTTGTCAAAGCACTTAAGATATTCATTGCTATCGGGATGTTAAGAGCATTCCATGGAATATAACAAAAAGTGTATCTCGAGCCGGTTTCTGAAACTTACCTACCCCACCTTTAAGGGACACAACTTAGTAAAAATATGTAAATGTGATCCATTACAACAGGGGTATCTCAATAGAGCATAACTTTCATTTTAAAAGCAATGAAACAAGTAGTATTGGAGCAAGAATCAATGGCTTTCCTTTTTTTTGTAATTCAGGCTGCAACCTTCCCCCTTAATTCCCCTCTCTGCTGTTCATGATGAAGAATGGAAACGGAGTACATCTGTAATGGTGTGTTCTCCAATATCACTGACATTCATTCATGGAGTAAGAACCTATTACCAGGAGGTTTGAGCTGCATTTCAGACCCTAATTTTGTCTTATGATTCCCCCATCACTGTGTTCTCTCTCACACTAATAACATAGAAGGATGTTCATGCTATTTGACATTTCATAATTTATTTCTACCCTCTTCCATTCTGCACTTCAGCATGGTTTCTACCTTTTAACCTTTTGTCATTGACATTCGTTCTACATTAAACATTTATACTTTTTAATACTGAAACATGCATTTTACACCTTGTATTTTGTTCAACATTTATTGTGCCTTAGTTCCAAATAGCAATTTGAAATGGTATATGGAGTCAGAAGTCAGTTCCTTTCATTGTTAATACGTTTTGTCTCCTAATGTTTTCAGTTTTCCAGGCTCCCAAATGTTATCACATAACAGTCTCTCCTGCTGTTGGTGCACAATATAGCCTACAGTGTAGAGAGGGAAAAGGAGCATTGGTACATTTTCTCCCCCAGTTATTCTTATTTTGGAAATTGTTATGTTATCAATGATATTCCTTACACCTTGTCTTATGATAATTTGCTAAAAATGCCTATGGTTTTAATGTAAGTTGGAAATGCACTAACCTTCTTATTATTCAGCATTACAGTATAGCAAACGTCTGTTTGTCCTACTTAAGCATGATACTGTGTATCTATATGTGCAATTGAAAAGTAACCAATGTGTGTTTGATACTTCCACAATGGAGAGCCTTATTATATTAACTCCACAAGGGATGGGTATTCAAGGGTATTAATTACAAAATGAAAAGTATGTTAAGCTCTTTCAGCAGTTTTGAGGTGTGAATGTATATCGTGTAGATCAGAGGTGCCCAGTACGTCGACCGCGGGGGCAATGCTGGTAGATCGCGAGTCATTCATAAAAAAAAAAAAATCCAGCTCCGTTAAAATAGACAAAACAGGTTTTGATCCCTCCTCCCTTGGCCTCCCTGCCACTTAATTCAGGAGTTTACTTGATTGACAGAAAAAGCGACCTATCGCTTTCCAGTCTGTTAACCCAGAATGCAAAGCGATACAAAATCAGTCAAGTGCCGGGAAAACTATAGGTTACTTACGTAACCCCAGTTCTCAGAGTAACATGAAGTGAGATGTCTCACTATGGGATGCGCCTCATCGCGGAGCAAACAGAAGCATCCATCTCATTACGCCAATCCTGATTGGCTGGTGATCTTCAGCGTCAGGGAATTCACCCCCTATAAGTAGCTTGCGCCACGACGCATGCGTCATTCAAAATAAGCACCTCTTCTCGCTTCACCATAGCAAGGAGGGCCGTCTGGTGAGACATCTCACTTCATGTTACTCTGAGAACTGGGGTTACGTAAGTAACCTATAGTTCTCATTCATAACACTCCGTTCGATGTCTCACTATGGGAAATTGTAGCTCCCGTATTGTCAGACGAGCTTATCTCGAAAATCACCAAACCAACCAGAACTTAACAGGTAGAGCTCTGACTCAACCAGGTGCCCAGCACTGCTTGAGTCACACTGGGAGCAGAACGTCCAGCCTGTTAAGAGGCGGACAAAAGTGAGCGGCGAGGACCAGCTCGCCGCTGCACCAATGTCTTGGATGGGAGACATCCTGGACAGAGCCCAGGATGCAGCGAGACCCTGAGTCGAAAGAGCTCGCGGACCCGAGGGTGCCTGCGAACTCTGACTCGTATGAGCCCCAAAGCAATTGCTTCCACAAACCAGTGGGAGAGCCGTTGCTTAGTAACAGGCTTGCCCTTATAAGGGTTAGCCCAGGACACAAGGGGTTGGTCATTATGACGAAGCACCCTTGATCTGTCCCTGTACGTGCGTAAAGCACGGGCTGGACACGGGCTGGACACGGCAAATCCGGCCGTTGTTCCCCGGAGGAATACAGTGGTGGGGAGGATGCCTCAATGTCAAATGTGGTACCTGAACCAACCGCCTTAAGATAAAGGCAGGGTTGTGCTTCAACCACACTCTGTTTGCCCTGGGGCGAACTGAGTGTATGAAGACTGTAAAGATAGTGCATGAGTGCCACTGGCTCGCTTGGCAGCTGCCAGGGTCAGCTTCATGTCACACTGTATTCAGATTGTACCACTCACGGGCCAGGCCCATAGAGCCAAGCGCTCTGGGTGTGGGTGAAAGATCGCCCCCCCCGCTTGGGACAGTATGTCCCTGCGTAGTGGGAGCTGCCATGGCTGCCCGCACAGCAGCTGATATATCTCCGCTAGTATGGCGTTATATTTGTGCCTCTATCGAGAGCACGCAATGAAACATGTTGAGCATAGAAAATGCGATTGAGCGCGCACTTGAACATTTTTGAGCACAGAGAAATATATGTTCTCTCATAAAACTCCTGCTCCGTGCGCAAGCAGACCGCTGCACGCGCTTTCTTTCCCCCGCTCGCTCGACCTCTCCAGCCTGTGCGCGCTCAGCTTTGCCTGCGCTCGCTCAAGTTGTCACAGCGTTACAAATGTGCCACAAAACCAACCAATCGGAGAACTCGAGAAGGTCAATTCTGATTGGCTGGTCCAGCGCCATGTAGAGAGAAGAGTTGCTACAGCGGAAGTCCAAAATGCTTGATTGTCACGTGGTTCAGAGAGACTCAGAAAGTTCCCGGAAGTTCGTGGCGGGCCATTTGAATCACGATTTGAATGCATTAATAACAGGATAGAAATGCATTTTTTGGTAATTAGTGGTCAATAAAGGTTTTGATTTGCAATATTTATACAACATATCGATATGTGTATGTAGTTACATCAATGTGTGTGTTTTTTTTTAAAATGTGCTAATATTTGAGGATTAAGATAAAATAAGAAGTAGCCTACTTTATTACCAATTGGGGAAATGTTTACGCTGCAGCAGCAAAAGACAAGGAGGCATTGTACATTAGACAGTTAAAGACTATAATTAAACAATCGAAAATGTAAACATCTTAAATAGAAATAACATAGCATTACAACGTAGAAAGTAGAAAATATACATAGTGTGAACAGCTATCTTACCTGTTAACATACATGTTAGGCTAACGTTGCCTTGGTTAAAGAGCCTGTTGTTTATTGCTTTGAATTCTTTAAAACAAATATTATCTTCTTAAACCTGTATGGTAGTCAGGAGCATCACATCCTAATGTTTGATATATTAAGAGGGTGGGAAGGAAGGTTTAAAAATTCTGATTAGATACATTTCTACCATTTCTTTAATTCATGGTGGTTTTAGTAATCCCTTGGTAATTGAGGACACAAGTAATCTAAAGTACTAATGTAATCTTTATGACTTTCAGAAAGGACAGGAGACCCACAGGTGCCTATATCAATGATTGTCAACTGACAGCACAATGAGTCAAAGGGCTAGCAGCAGCATGATGATGTTAAATGTGTTGGTTTAGGAACATCCATTGTAAATAAATGGAATTCAATAAACATTGAATAGCATATCATGCCGTTTGTCTGTGCCTTTTCCTCTGTGTTGTCCTGGCATATCGTCTCCCCCATGGTTTGCTGTGCTGCCTAGGGATGCTCCAAGCGCTCAGAGAAAGGAGTATGAATGCAAAGTTTCCCCACTGACACAGAGAGGAGGAAAGAATGGCTGGCTCAAGTCAGCAGGAGCAATTTAACTATCACAAAAGACAACAACAGCAACAACATATGTGAGGTAATCATATTTTTCACAAAACGAAGACCACACCATTGGGAAGCTTAACGTCTGTTTAATCAAAATAAAGAACAGGGAGAGGCTTGCAAAACTCTGGGAGTTGAGACTCAGGTGCAGGGTGAGGGTCTCATTGCAGGTCTTCAGGCTCCATTGAATCCCCCTGGGGTTCTTGTGCTGAGAGAGGGAGACAGGAGAAAGGGTTAGATACATCTAGCAATAGGGTGGGAAATTGCTGACCTATTTTAAACTTACCTTGTGTTTTCACTCTCACTTAAGTCCCTCTCCCTTTTCCATCAATCCAAAATCAGCTGAGCTGCAACATAATACAGACAGGTAATAATCAACAAAATCACAAGGACATTATATGGCTCACCCATAAGTTACGTTTTTGTTTACTGTTTAGAAGTCTCAAATATCCACTCTAAATACATATCAATAGCGATGTATCACACAAATAGCTCTCTTCCTTATTGTGTAACGTTAACTATATTATACTAGCTTGAACTCCAAGATGGATATCCTCATTTCTCCACCCACTACAATCACACGCCCCAATGTTATATTTAACTAATATGTAACTCCCTCCACCCCGGATAAAAGCACGTTAAGAAGACCCTTTTCTCTAATTCCACAACGTTGGAAGAAATAACATTAAGAGAACGGATTAATAGGCTGTTCATGGTTAACGTGTGTTGTTGCTAACTTTAGCCGGTATCCTAGCCTCATCTGTCCGGTTGAAAATGAACGCAAGCATATGCCCATTGTAGAACAGGAAACAGAAGTTGGTCCAGGTTCTGGTCAACCCAACATTGTGATAGAGAGAGAAACATGTTTTGTCAATCTGCCACCTCTAATGCTTACAGCAAGTAATCAATACCTCAGAAGGGTATGTAGCTACATGTATGCTACGGTTTGTTAGCGGTTTGCTTAAACTACCCCTATAGCTATGTTGCCGGCTAGCAAACTCAGGCATTGCAAACAATAACGTGATATCAGAAAACTAGAAATGTATTACTCACCTGACACTGTGTCGTGCTATTCTCTTCATTCGAGTCTGTCATGTCCTGTAAATGTCAACGATAGATGTGTGCGAGTGCATCCACGCCTAACGGTGCATTTAGATCACGCATCGAAAAGAACAGCTGACACTGAGCGTTGTCTTTCGATGCGAACAGATTCACCGCGGCTCTGCCGTAACGCACCCACAGCTGGCTCACAATCCTTGGATTTAGAGTCCAGTCTGCATAAAGTGGTATACCTCTGGACAGTAGATCTGCCCCGAGGTTCATCACTCCCGGTACGTGCGTCGCTCTCAGAGAGAGGAGACGTCTACCGCTCCATAGGATCAGTTTGCGCGCCAGTGTGTGTAACTGGAGAGAACGCAAACCCCCTTGGCGGTTACTATACGATATTGTGGTCGTATTGTCTGTCCTCACGAGGACGTGATGTCCCCTGAGGAAAGGCAGAAAGCGTTTTAGGGTGAGAAACACCGCTAAAAGCTCCAGGTAATTTATGTGCGCCCGCTGGAGGTCTCTGCTCCAGAGACCCCTCACCGGGCGACCTTCATAAATACCTCCCCAACCTGTCAGACATGCGTCCGTGGTGACCACTTTCCGTGAAAGGACAGCACCCATAGGCACACCTCGTACTAGAAAAGTCGGGTGCAGCCAGTGGCGCAGTGCCATTACGCATTTCACAGTAACCATCACTCTCCGTGCGCAGGGTTTAGTTTTAGGGCGGCCACCCAGCGCTGAAACTCCCTCATGTGTAAGCGTCCCAGTCGTACGACCAGGATGGCTGACGCCATGAGCCCCAGCAATCGCAGGCATGATCTGAAGAGAACATGTTTGCGCAGCTGGAAAAGAACGAGACAAGCTCTGAAAGCTTTCACTCTTTCCGCTGACAAGCGAGCTGAAAAGGGCACCGAGTTCAGGCGTAAACCCAGGAAGAGTATAGTCTGCGCGGGGCACAACATGCTCTTCTCTGTGTTTATTATGAAACCCAGGTTGAGCAGGTGCTTTACGAGGACATTTGTCTGCGTAACAGCCTCCTGCTCCGACTGTGCGAGAAGCAGCCAGTCGTCCAGGTAGGTCGCCAGGCGAATACCCTGTTGTCTTAACGGGGCTATCGCGGCTTCCGTACATCGTACAAACATCCTTGGACTGAGAGACAGACCGAAGGGGAGTACTCTGTATTCATAACAGATCCCCTGAAATGCGAATCTCAGATATTTCCTGTGTGGGTAATATACTGGGATGTGAAAATACGCATCTTTCAGGTCGACTGATGTAAACCAGTCGTCTTGTCGCACGAGCCGCAGCAGAGATGTGTGAGTGAGCATTCTGAACTTATATCTTTTTAGATATTTGTTCAGAGACCTCAAATCAAGTATTGGCCGAATTCCGTTCCCTCCCCGTTTGGGAACGAGGAAGTACTTGGAATAGAAGCCGCCCTGACTCTGCTCGGCGGGTACAATAGATATAGCCTTCTTTTCTAGAAGTGAGAGAATCTCTCTCTCCAGAATATGGGCTGACTCTCCTCGGGCCTGCGAATGCAGAATGCCCGAGAAGCGAGGGGGGGTGACGGTGACTTGGAGTCTGTAGCTCCGTGTAACTGTCTTGAGAAACCCAAGCAGATGTCGTGAGCATCTCCCGCTGTATGCTCCTTAGAGCCAGCTGAGATGTCACGTCTCTTCCCCTCTGAGTCTCTATTTGTTGTGTTATGGGGCCCTCCAGTGTCTGAGCACTGTGGTGCCCCATTTCGACAATCCCCACCGACACAGCGCATGCGTGTGGCGGTGGTGCCCTTACGGCTCCAGCCGGCACTGCGCATGCGCGTGACGCTGGTGCCTTCACAACCCCAGCCGGCACTGCGCATGCGCGTGACGGTGGTGCCTTTACAGCTCCAGCCGGCACTGCGCATGCGCGTGACGGTGGTGCCTTTACAGCTCCAGCCGGCACTGCGCATGCGCGTGACGGTGGTGCCTTCACGACCCCAGCCGGCACTGCGCATGCGCGTGACGGTGGTGCCTTTACAGCTCCAGCCGGCATTGCGCATGTGCGTGACGGTGGTGCCTTCACGACCCCAGCCGGCACTGCGCATGCGCGTGACGGTGGTGCCTTTACAGCCCCAGCCGGCACTGCGCATGCGCGTGACGGTGGTGCCTTTACAGCCCCAGCCGGCACTGCGCATGCGCGTGACGGTGGTGCCTTCACAGACCCGTCAATTGTCCGCCCTTTGAGAGAGGCCGTAGCTGCTCTCAGAAGGGGAACAGTTGACGGACTGTTTATTGTTTTTATTGTTTTTCTTTTCATTTGTTCGAGCTGCGCCCTTGGCTCGAAGCCTGGATGCGTCAGCGGAAAATGTTTTATGACAGAAAAATCAATAAGTGTGTGACATGTGTTTATGCGGACTTGAGGATGGTGTTGAGGCATCTCTCGAGGCGGCGGGAACACATTTAGAGCTGGGGAACCGTAGACTTCCAGCTCTGTCACAGAGGGGAGAAGAAGGGGCTGTCACGCCGCTCGCTTCTTCTTCCTCGACTGCTGGCCGAAATTCTGGGTTGGCTGCGCCTGGGCTGCAGCCGGAACCGGAGATTTTCTAGGCCAGCTCGCCCTCGTCCCCTGCCTGGGCTGGGGACGAGGGGCGGACTGCGACCTCTGCGTTTTCGGTATTTTGAACCGAGCAGGGTTCGGGGCAGCTTGGACGAAGGGCTGCCGCTGCGAAGGCAGTGGCTGGGCCCTTCGAGGGAGGCAGAGGTGGAGGGCCTCGTCCTCCTTCTTTTTCGACTCGCATCTCCTCTGCATGGAGGCAAGAGCGGAGCCAAAAATCCCCTCGGGAACGATGGGCATGTCAAGCACATCCTCCTTTTCCCGGTCTGGGAGGTTGGTGAGGTTGAGCCATCTAGCTCTTTCCTGCACCACCATGATCCCCATTGTTTTGCCCGTGGCCTGGACGGCGCAGCGTTGGACACGGAGACAAATGTCTGTGACCGCGGCCAACTCATCCAGAACGGCCGGTCCAGGATTACTCAACATATCCTCACAGAGCTCCGCTTGGTATGCGGTTAGCAGTGAGGAAACGTTCAGAGCCCTGGCGGACAACGCTGCGGCTCTGTAGGACCGTTCAGTCATGGTCGACTGGAAACGGTCCACCTTCGCTGGCAGCGTGGGGTTCCTGCTTGGTGACGGGCCCATCCTCGGTAGGAGGTGGGCTGCCACCAGCAGTTCCATCGGCGGTATGTGGAGCAGGTCGAGCCTCTGCGGGCGAGACCATGGTGAGGTCTCCCCGGGAGCTCCCGCCTGGTGAGGCGTGGGGCTCCGTTCCCGCGTCTCTTGCCGCCACCGGGTCCCGGCCTGACACGGCGTGGGATCCCGGTTCCGCAGCTGCCGCTGTTAGTGAGCCCCAGACCGACACAGTGAGGGGCTCAGTCTCTGCGGCGGACGCCCCTGTGTCTTGATTGCCAAACGGCGAATCAGTGGACATGAGGGAGTCCTGTTCCAACAAGCTAGCTTGGTGTGCTAGCCGTCGGTGGAGGCTCTTTCGGGTGAAACGGGCACAATGCCCGCACGAGCCGGGGTTGTCGATAGCCTCCTGGGCGTGTTCCAGCCTGAGGCAGGACGAGCAGACCTGGTGTGAGTCTGTGCCTGCTATCTTCAACCCGCAGCCGCATGACCGAGCCTCCGAGTCCCTGACTCCTCTGGTGTGAGGGGGAGAGGCGTCCATCTTGTTCGCCTCGTAGCGTGGAGAGGACCCGCTCGTAACAGGTACGTCGTTGAGAGAAAAAGTGTTACCAACCCGTCCTTAATCCGGAGAAAAAAGGACGGTGTGGGTCCTTTGTTCCCAAAGAATATTGACTGGTGTGTCAATATACTTCTAATCCTTTTCTCCTCCGTGAGAGAGAAAAAGAAAAGCGTCCTCGCTACCGGCGTGTCGGTAGTAAGGGGAAGCTAGCTAGCAACAGGTGCGTAGCTAGCTTGAGAAATCAAAACCTTACCTTACTTTCCGGGGAAAGAAACGGCGAGGTCGATTTTAATACTAACTGGCGTTAGTATTACCGTCTTCTTGTGAAGCAGAAGGAGTAGCCGGCGAGCGACCGTCGACCGAAATGGTTATATTTGGGTTCAGTCTGTGGACCGTTAAGCTTGTCCGGCTACTATAGAGATGTGCTCTGAAGCAAGAAGAGGTGTTTGAATGACGCATGCGTCGTGGCGCAAGCTACGTCAAGATCACCAGCCAATCAGGATTGGCGTAATGAGATTGATGCTTCTGTTTGCTCCGCGATGAGGCGCATCCCATAGTGAGACATCGAACGGAGTGTTATGAATGAGAACTCAAATTAAGTTAAAGAGACAAACAACAAAATGAGTGCGGGACCGAGCAAAAAGCTAAAGACATACCACTTCCACCCAGAATGGGAGGAAGAATATTTTTTTGTGATGTCACATTCAAAGGTTATTTGCCTTATTTGTAAAGCAAGCGTCGCTCTGCCAAAGAAAGGTAACGTGGAGAGGCATTATCGGAGTGTTCACAAGGCATGACAGCGACTTCCCTCCGAGTAGCGAGTTTAGAAAGAGAAAGGTCATGTATTATTGCTACAAAAACATTATCTTGCAGTCTTAGTGTCGCCAACTCGTTTCTAACATGCAAAAAGACAAACAAATGCGCAGAGACGTGCACACATAGACTCTAGGTCAGGGGTGGGGAACCTTTTTCCTCTCAAGGGCCATTTCAATTTTTACAATATCCTGAGAGGGCCGTACAAATTATTGACCTCTACTTAAAAAAAACAAAATCACAGACCATTCATTTAATTCTGTGCAAAGAAAAAGCAACCTCTTAATCCAGATATCTCACCATGACTTGCGTATGCATGCACGTGCACGGTGTGGCGTGACCACCAAAACAGAAAGATATGGACACAAGATGTGTGCAAATGTATTTAGTTTCCTATCCGTGTGAACATGATTTAAGTGGGGGGGGGGGCATGCTCCCCCGGGAATATTTGGTTTACATGTTGAAGTTAAAAGCATCAATCTGGTGCACTTTAAGAGCAAAATTAGGAGATCTATCGATACATCTCTCAACACCCAGATGAAACAGAACTGGAAGCAGATTTTATTTTCTTTATGAATATTTGACAAATCACTCCCCTTTCAAACTGTATTCTTCTTTATTAATAACAACTTTTTTTTACTGTCATAGTATTTTATACCTGTTTACTTTATTCTCTTATTTTTTTATAACTATAATGATCATATAAAGATGTGCCTTTACCTCACTGGTTGTAGAAAAAGCTTCTTATATTCGTTAGCATAGCTAGCTAACCAGATGGTAATAACAACAAAGTTATTGACTGTATGATCAGTATGACGGATGAACAGATCGCCACTGGGCTTTCAACTAAAGACACAGACACGCAGAAACTGCGCCATGTGTACGGCTCCTTATCGGTACTGCAATTTCTGAAGTGCTGGAGTGGCGTTCTGGTGCTCTCCGTCAGAACTGCACCCCTGTCAGACGAGACATATAACACGTGATGACACGTTAGGCTCGTGTTGTGTTCAAGGACCCTGACCTTGGCCAGGAAAAACAAGCACTCGCTTGTTTAATTTTTTTGCGGTCTAGATCTCTTAATTTATTTTTATTTTTTGCGTGTGTTTATAAATTACCTCGAGGGCCGTACCAAATTGTCGGAGGTTCCCCACCCCTTCTCTAGGTAGTGCTTGAGCACCTGCCCGTTTTACCCTCTTAACAGCAATGTGCCCTTTTGAAAGTTCGTTTTTTACAGTTTTTTATTTTATTTATTTTTTACAGTGTACTGTATGTGGCTCATGGTAACATCGATCAATTCTGGATTAAAAGCTTCTAATATATACAACAATGCCCCAAATGCGCATTGTAATTTTGTCAGACATCCCCACACGTGCCCCGCGGCACTCCCATACGTGCGTGCTCTGGCTGCAACCCCTCCCTTCCCTGCTCTCAAAGTGAACGCGCAGCGCGCAGAGCTGACAGTCAGTCAGTCAGACAGGCCACGGCGGGTGTGTGGTGCGGCCGAGGCTATATACAGGACGGTCCTGTACACAACGCCAAATGGCTATATACAGGACCGTCCTGTACACAGCTCTCTGAAATGGCTATATACAGGACGGTCCTGCACAGAAGCCCTGAAATGGCTATATACAGTGGCGTTTCTAGGTGTACAAAACTGGGGGGGCAGAAAGAGGTCGGGGGAGAGAGAGAGAGAGAGGGGGGGGACAGAGAGAGGGAGGAGAGAGAGAGGGGGGGGCAGAGAGAGGGGGGGGAGGAGAGAGAGAGGGGGAGTGTCAAATTACATACTGAAGACCACAGGAGCAACACTGTGAGCGCATACATTTACATACACAGCGTGGGGATGTCATAGTAATGCACCTTCATACATGGAGTAAAGGTCACCATCACAAAGTAATTCTTAACAATAACAACAACCGTAATGCTTTAGCATTAAAACACCATAGACTGTAAATATAAGGAAAACACAGACACTCATCATCAAGGTCACAATATCAATCGATCCAGCAGAGGCAAAACACAGAAGATCAACAAAATATATGACATAAATGAACTTACCAAAGCTGAAGGCTCACTTGAAAAGAAAAGCGGCACGGCGGTCCTTCCTCTGACAGAATGTGTCTATCACTTTGGGGATGAAGTCCTGTAGTTGCTGGATCAACTGGCTTTCAATTGAAAGCATGGCCAATGCGTTAAGTCGCGGCTGTCCCATGGTGTTGCGAGCAGTAGCGTGGGGTGGGGAAAAATGTAGGGGAAGCCAATGTTTTTGGGTCGGGGGGGGGGGGGGGGGGGGGGTGGTCAATAACGTAACCAGATGAGTGATTACAGCGCCCGGTAACATTTTACACACATTTGTATCATACAGATGCAGGACTTACACACGCCTGTTATCTAAGCGACAGGTCCGCATGCACTCTCCAGCTGAAACTCTCTCGTCTTATTAATTTAAGCATTTTCTTATTAATTTAAGCATTTTCTTATTAATTTATGCCAACCTCCACCCACCAATGCAATACCAGCCGCTCAATGCGCAGTGCAGATTCGGTAATTAATAAATAAGAAGCATTCATTCACAAACTAAATCAGGAGACCTTTAAAGTTTTACGTTCACATCAAAGTATCAGTATGCGTTGTGTTGATAATGGACGAGACCCGCCGAGTCAGCGTAAAGTTGAGACGATCTCTGTTTAATGTCTGAATCTGATAACAGATAAAATGATCAGTTTTACATACATTTCCCTCAGTGACTCCTCTCATTGCTTGGAACGTTTACAAAAAGGGAAGAGGAAACGTGAGGGACACAATATATACAAAAAGTAAAATCACAAAGAAAGGAAATTAAAGTCCTCACAACAATAAACTCCTGAGCACAGCTCTCCGACCTTGCCAGGTATTTAACATTCAATAAAATGAAGAACACAGAATACAATAATATAAAACACAGAATGTGTGTGATTATACAAAATTAAATTAAATAAACCCCACTGCATATTTACATCTGTTACACTAACACACACTGCAAGTGCAGCAACAGTCCTCGTCTCTGTAATTAGTTCAGTCCGTAGTCCAAAAGTAACACAAAAATATAAACAATCTCATCTATTCAGGTGATCGGGCCCTATATGGCATGCTATCTGCGGTGCTGATTTTCGGATAGCAGCACCCTGTGCTAATTAAACAACTGCAATAAAACAACTACTTCAGACTGAACACCTGCAGCTAAATCCAGGCAAGCAATGCACAATAACCAACAGAACCACATCAGAAATTGCACACATAGCTACACGGGCAGTTCAGGCAACAGGTATGCACAGAGAGAAAGGGGTGTGCATTTCACTCACCCTATTTGAAGAGGAAGGCCATTCTCCTGTCTTTCATGGTAACGAAGTGGTCAATAACAATGTCATAGAACTTCCCAGCGGCCTTTAGGTCCTCCACAACAACAGAGTCAATGGATATTGTGGCTAGGTTGACAAGTCTGTCCTGTCCACACGTGTTCCTCAGATACGTTTTGATCCTTTTTAGACAGGAAAAGGAGCGCTCTGCTGATGTGCTGGTGGCTGGTATCGTGAGCATGAGCTGGAGCAGCTTGTAGACCTCGGAGAGTGTGCCCTGTAGGTCATCCTCAATAAGAAGCTGTATCAGCTCTCCTGGTGGCTTGTGAAACAACCTGTTGTTGTACAGCGTGTGCAGCTCATTCCTTAACTTCTGCTCATCAAAGAATGGATACGTGTTGATCAGCTGAGCCAGCTCACTGCTGGGAAATGCATCAGGGTTGCAGAACGATGTGAATGATGTGTGTTCCAGTATCCGAAAAAAGTGCAGGTGCTCCATATCTGCAAATCTTTGGGTCATGTGCAACACTATGCCGTCAACAATCTGGAAGTAAAGACGCCGGAAAGACACAACCGTTTCCTCGTCTCCTTCTTGGTGCTGGTTAAACCCTTGCTCCAGGTCGTCCCAGCCGCGGCGACGTCGTTTACGTCGGGGCACAGGATCGCCGACTGCTTTGACCGTGTCATCGTAAATGCGACTGAATGTCTCATCTGTTCTTGTGGCTTTGAGAGCGCTGAGAGTGCTCATGATCCGATCCTGGCATTTTTTTATGTCCGCCGTCTTGCTTTGCAGAACCTGGAAGAGTGGTTCTGTGAGGCCGAAAATGGACTGAAAGACCCCGAGCAGGAAGGTGAAGTCAAAATCCTCAAGTTTTTGCTTCAAGGAAGCACTCTGTGCAATGGTCTCTTTGTCCCATCCCGGCTCTGTCATTATCCTGTCAAAAGCGATACAGAGCGACCCGCGTCCTTCATGGATGGCGTGTACTGCGCGGCTTTTAAAATTCCACCTCACAGCAGAACCCCCTGGTACACGCACAGCTCGATCAACTTCAGACAGTAGTGCTGATCTCTTACATGAACGTGAGAAAAAATTGTGGAAGGCATCGAGATTGGCAAAAAACAGTTTGGCTGCTTGGATGTTGTTTGTGCCTTGTGCTAAAACCAAATTTAATTTGTGAGCATAGCAGTGGATGAATAGCGCATTGGGGCAGTGTGCTTTCACTAAAGCCTGAACGCCACCGTGCTGTCCACTCATGCAGCTTGCTCCGTCATAAGTCTGACAAATCAGTTTGTTTGTTGGGCTGTAGTTCCCGATGGCTCTCATGACAACTGATGTTACAGCTTTTGCATCTCTTTCTAAACTGACATCAAAAAAGCCGAGGAAACGTTCACACACACTGCCTTTTTCATTCACATATCTGATTATGATAGTGAGTTGGCACTTATTGGAGATATCTGATGTGTCATCCACTTGTACAGCAATGAAAGGAGAAATGTGTATTTCTTTATCAGTCTCATCCTGGATACAATGAGCTATGCTCTCAATTATGTCATTTTGTATGGTGTTTGACATACCACTGAAGACTGTTGACGATCCCAAGTGCTCCGCGAGTGCAGTGTCAAACTCTGCAAATGCACGTACCAGCTCTACAAAATTGCCCCTGTTAGAGCTGCCAGCGGCCTCATTGTGTCCCCTGAATGCTTGCTCTTGACGTGCAAGGTACAGGGCAGCAATGATGAGTTTCCTCAGAATATCCCGGTTCTTTTTTACTTGTTCGTTGTGCTTCTTTGTGCTAATGGTTCTTGCTACATCCAGAGCCTCGTCAATCCTGACGCGTCCAAAAAGCTTTAATTTCACAGCACAATCTATATGATTTTTAGATTTACCGTGCCTCTCAATTGCCCGTGACAGGTTGGCAAGGTCGATGAATCCTGAAGTTGCCCAAGGATTGTTCAGGGAGCACGAACCCTTGTCAAAAAGAAGACATGGCCAGCAAAATAGACGCTGAAGTTTAGCGCTTCCAGTTAGCCACTCCGTGCGGACATAATTGTCCTCATTGAACGTCCGATTAGATCCCTTATTCCTCTGTGTACACAGCTCGAGTGTGGGCGTTGTCCTGCCATCTGCTTTAATTTTTAGTTGCTGCTGTAGCGGAAGTTTAGTGAAGTTATGCTTAATTAAGTACGCCAAATCTCCTCCCTCCATAATGCTTCATTTGCTTGATCATTTCTAACGGCGGTGATGACAGTTACAGTATTCAAATTGATGTTGATGTGATTGGATGGCAGTGTCCAATCAAATCGCCAGCCGCCAGCCGCCCCTGAAGGGAAGCTAGAGGCGGCTGGCTTCCCCTGGCATGGCCCTGACCAATCACAGGTTGGCAGGGGCATCACGTGGGCCTCATCTGATTGGTTAATCCCTCAATTTTTTTTCACCAAGGGAAGCTAGATTCTGCTGGCCTCCTCTCGCAACAGTGAATGCAATCTACTGTTTCACCATGACATCTAGAGGGGCGCTGTTTCACTCTTTGTAAAATACTCAATGAGAATGGGGGAGAGACGGAGAGACGGTCCGGCAGGAACACACAGGAAAGTAGAATTACAGAAACAAAACAAAGTGTTTTTATTTATTTATTTAAGTTATAACTACAATCCGAAAAAACAGGGGAAGCCTGGCTTCCCTTGGCCTCCGGGAGAAAACGCCACTGGTTGCGAGTGAAAGTCTTTATCCTTTTGAGGGTGGAAAAGTTCCTCTCTGACTCGGATGTCGTCATCGGAGTTGTCACTATTATTTTGACCAAAATAACAGTCTCAGCAAACGTTTCCTCCAAGTTGTTCTCGTGAATGGATTTCAACAGAGACAGGGCAGTGTTTCCAGTGTGAAGCTCACTGTGGCGGTAGAGCGTGGTCAGCTCAGACTTCAACTTCTCCTTGTTTCCCAACGCAGGCCACAGTTTCACGGCGCAGTCAAGCTCAGGTGTAGGAAATGACAGGACATGCTGTGGGAAGAATGAGCTGTCAACAAGCTTTGCAGCGATCAAATGGTCACTCTGTGAGAACCTCTGTTCCACCTGTGAGATGACTGTGTCACAAGCCTCCTTCATCACCGGCGCTGTGCTGCTGACTCGTCGGCCTGGCTCGCCTGTTCCATCATGAGCAGTGGCGGCCAATGCATCAGTTTTCTGCCTCATTTTCTGAACATTTTCCTTGAAACGGCAGAGCGCGCTGTTGATCCCAGGTGCATCGATGCTTCGTTTTTGCAGAGTGTTGTATAGAACATCCACTTCTGGCATAAGCAACGAAAAAAACTCCAGGCGCTGCATAAATGCTCGGTCCCGCAGTTTCTTTGACAGGCCGTATGCCTCACTTATGGTGACCGCATCCCATCCTGGTTGTGCGCGTATATGCTTCATACACTGAAGTAGTGCATCTCGGGTCTCCCAAACCGCGTTCACAGTTCTGCTTTTAAAGTTCCATCTCACAGCCGGTGGCCGTGGGATGCGTCTCTGTGTTGCCTCTGCAAGAGCTGCAACACGTTTTGGAGCACCGGAGAAAAAAGTGGAAAAAGCAGTTAGATCTGCAAAAAACACCTTCAGGATGCTCATCCTTGCTGAACACAGTTGCTGCAGGGTCAGGTTCAGTTGGTGGGCGTAGCAGTGAACAAACTGAGCGTTTGGGTACGTCTTCTTCATCACCGTCTGTACCCCGCACACGTTACCGCTCATGACGGCCGCCCCGTCATAGGTCTGAGCGATTAGCTTTTCTTTCAGCTTCAGGGGTTCCAGAACAGCCTTGATGCTGTTAGAGAGACCTACACCAGTTTTGTCCTTTACTTCCACAAACTCCAAAAAACGCTCTGTAACTGTGAGGTCAGGCATAATGTATCGCAGCACAATCACCATTTGCGATTTACAGGAGACATCGGTTGTCTCGTCGGCCTGAACGGCAACAAATGATGTGTTGTCCACTTGCTTGGCTATTTCCTCCCTGTACACATCATACATGCAGTCCAAGAGTTCATTCTGTATGGTGCTTGATGTCCCTTTGAAAACAAGCTGAGCTTCGTAGTGCCGTTGAAGCCTGGAATCGCCCTCACACATTGTCTCGAAATTGACCTGAATATCCCTGGATTCAGAGAGTCCGCCGACTCGTTGTGGCCCCGCAGTGCTGTCTCACATTTCCCACACAGTTTAATACAGGTGATGATCCGACCAAGCACGTACCTGTTTTCTTCCACCTTCCTATTATGAGAATCAATGCCGCGTCTGTAGGCGCTGTCAATCTGAGCTGCAACATTCACCCTTCCAAGTAATCCCAATTTTACGGCATTTTCCAAATGACTGTTGCTGCTCTCAGGCTTCATTGTCCTCTCCGAAAGATGCTTTAAGTCCTTGTAACCTGTCCTCGACCAAGTACCTTGATCTTCACCAAAAAGCAGGCAAGGAAAGCAAAAGAGGGAATTCTTCTGGATGCTCGCCGTTAGCCATTTCTTTTTAGCAAACCACTCAGCGTTAAACCCACGTTTAACTTTGCCCGCAGTCTGGACCATTTGGAAATCCGGTGGATGGTGGGCACCGAGGCGCTTTACCTCCAGTTTCTCTCCGAGACTAAGTGTCTCAAATGTGTGCTCCAGTAAATGGTCAACTTCATTCATTTTCTTTCAGTTTTTTACTTCTTTTAATCGCTGGTGATGTTAGCTATATGCTGCTCTCTCGTCTCCTCTTCAAACTACACGTGACGTTTCGCAGCACTGCACACGTGAGTACTTACAGCCAATCAATTCTGAATTATGTGAGATGACGTATGGTGGGGATGGGAGCACTATGCCCCTACGGTCATTATTTTTTTGCCACACACATTAAATAGAAAAATACTCTGAGCATGCGCAGTGTAGTTTTTACAATCACCATTCACTTAGACTGTGAGAGGGAGGGGCAGGATCGGGTTTTGTCCCACATGGCTCTAAAGAGCTCAAAACGGCACTCTAGACACTAATTAGAAGAACACAGACTAAAACAGAAATGTACAGACGAATCAGATTATTAAACATGACCTTAAAATATATTTTATATGTTTTTTTATTTATTTTTTAGTATTTTTTTGTAATCATTATTTGTAATACTTTCTTCTGACACTAGGTGGGGCTGTGCCCCACCTGCCCTTAATGACCCGCCGCCACTGGCTATATACAGGACGGTCCTGTATATAAGGTCTCTGAAATGGCTATATACAGGACCGTCCTGTATACAAGCTCCGAAATGGCTATATACAGGACCGTCCTGTAAACAGCTCTCTGAAATGGCTATATACAGGACGGTCCTGTGGATAAGATATCTGAAATGGCTATATACAGGACCGTCCTGCAGCTAACGTCAAATGACTATATACAGACCGGGCTATTATAGCATGCTTAAGCAAGTTTCGCGGGTGGTAATGTAGGGATAGGATTCACAGATAAATATTCTCACGACAACATTATTTTCAATGAGTTTCCCCTCAATATAAAATTGTGGCAATTAAATCTCTTTCCATGCCAATTGCTTAGCTTTTTATGCTGATTTCAGTCTTTTTTTTGGCTTATCTTTTTATGTTGTTTCAATCATTTTCTACTTTATATTTTCCAATGCACAATGTTTTACTTGAATTCTGGCGCGCGGGCCTCCGAGCTCGCTGGCGCCAACATGAAATCTCGCGTGATTTCTCGTTGACAATGACGTCACGGTCCTGTATATAGCCATTTCAGGGAGCTGTTTACAGGACGGTCCTGTATATAGCCATTTCGGAGCTTGTATACAGGACGGTCCTGTATATAGCCATTTCAGAGACCTTATATACAGGACCGTCCTGTATATAGCCATTTCAGAGACCTTATATACAGGACCGTCCTGTATATAGCCATTTCAGGCCTTCTGTGCAGGACCGTCCTGTATATAGCCATTTTAGAGGGTTGTGTACAGGACGGTCCTGTATATAGTCATTTGGCGTTGTGTACAGGACGGTCCTGTAGCCACTCCCGTGTGGTGCAGCAGCACGCAGCAACACGATTAAAAGTGCCCTAGTGACGACCAAGTAAGTAACCACCAGGTAACAAATACAATGAGTGTATTGTTTAATCCCCTAAATCAGATGCCAAACTAAACTATACAGGGTTCGTACGGTCATTGAAAACCTGGAAAAGTCATGGAAATTCAAAATGCAAATTCCAGGCCCTGGAAAAGTTATGGAAAACAATATTTTTCCCAAAGTTTTGGAAAAGTCATGGAAATGTAACTAAAGTTGCGTCAAATATAATTTACATTTTATCTAATCGCCGAAATAATCTGCGGTCGCGAGCTGTTATGTGCCATCATGACGCGCATGGTGTTATTTTTTAATATATGAAGCGCGAGCTGTGTGCTCGAGTCTTCTTGCCTGTCGGGCCGGCTGAACTCTGCTGCTCCGGGATGAGGGTCAGCTACATTATCTACGGTGTGTTCGTTAACTGTGCGGAGTCACTGTGGCACAGCCTGAGCCGCTGGTGAACAGCTGTTAGAACGGGCCGTTCAGGTGTTCAGAGCAGAGCGGCAGAGCGTGATGTGAACTGAAAAGTGTTTCTGTCGCAATATCATTGTCACTATCTGCTAACGTTAGCTTTAGCCTTCGTTTTCTAATAGTTTTTTTCATAGGCTATAAACAGAGGTGGTATAAGTATAGAGATTGTAGGCTACTAGAGTAAAAGTAGAAGTATACTCAGATCTTGTAGCCTACTTTAGTAGAAGTACTCAGATCTTGTACTTAATAAAAGTAGAAGTACTCAGATCTTGTACTTGAGTAAAAGTAGAAGTACTCAGATCTTGTACTTGAGTAAAAGTAGAAGTACCAGAGTGTAGGAATACTCTGTTACAGTAAAAGTCCTGCATTCAAAATGTTCCTCAAGTGAAAGTAGAAAAGTATTATAAAAATACTAAGAGGCATGAAAATACATTTTCAAAATGCTCAACAGTGCTGCCAAAATTATAAACTGACCGCTACACAATTAAAATAAATGCTTTTATATATTTCTATTAGATGTAACTCTTTGGCGTTTCTGTTATTATTACCTGCTGCTTTAGTTGTTCTGACTGCTAAAATCCTCTGTTATTCCTAATTTTAAAGCCGATATTCCGTGGGGTCGGGGGGCTCGGATCCTTGTCACCTTTTTCATACCTGATGAGTTTGCATCCCTGACTACAGTTGCTTTAGCGTGTAGAAGCTAGTAAGCCTACTATTTGATTTGTTTTAGATAGGCATCTGCATCAGACAGCATATGGTTATTGAAATAAATATATATGCAATTACGACATACAAGATGTGCCTTTAATAAATCTCACACTACTAAGGCAGCCGGCGGTTCCACCAGGGGCGTCAATCCCGGGGGGGGGGGGGGATTTTGTCCCCCCTTAGCTTCAGATTGGACCCCCCTAAGTCATTTAGAATAATACAAATAAATGTTAAAATAATTAATTTTTTGATAATAAATCAGTAAAATCAGGCAAAAATAAGAATTAAATAACATAACCCTAACCCTAAAACCGAAATAAAGTAACCAAAAACCGAAAATAAACTAACAAAATCCGCCATTATCCGGCAAATTTTTGCACACAATTTCGGAGCGCACAATTTCGGCGCGACCGCCACGACGACTCAGAAGGTGCCCTTTTTTGTTTTCTTGAGCACCTGCCCCTATAAATGTCTGTGCACGCCACTGCAAATGCGCCTGTGGTCAGTGTATTTTCGATTTTTCCAATCCAGACGAGATCTCTCTCTCCCCCGTCTGTGTGCGAGGGGGCGGGGCAGTTTACACAAGCGGCTGCTACATGCAGTAACACACACGGAGGAGATGGCGGAGAGAAGCGCTCCAAGGTGTGGTTAAATGTTACCCGTCTTGAGGTGGACAATGCTCCGTGCCAAGAGTGTTTAGCATGTGGGCGGTAACACGAGCAATTTGTCTAAACATTTAGCAAAAGTCCTCCACATTCAGACAGAGGAATGCACCGGGTTCGACTGTCTTTCTAGCAGCTCTGTAGCCCCATCCACGAGTAACGTTTCCACGTCAGGTGTTATGTATGCTAGCAGCAACACACTGGAGTTAACTACATGATACAAACATGGGTTAATGATTAGAGGTAACAGCGTTATTTATTTTGTTAAAGTTTCAGCTATTCTGTTTACAATTCTGTCATCAGATTATTTAATACGATTTGTTAAAACATTGTTTTTTCTTTTGATGTGAAATATTATTTATTTTATTTAAATAAAAAGCAATGTTAAATTTGTTCACAATTTGTTAAGTTAATTTAATAATATATGTATTTTTGAATCAAGTATTCATCTTTATTGTCTTCATTGTTAGTTTCCACATGCCTAAAACAACCTCAAGCTAAATCTAAAAGTTGCTAAATAAGAGCGTTTGAGAAATTGTGCAAGGCATACAGTAATAGTCTGAATAGTCGATTAATCGTTGAATTAATCGATAGATTAATCGATTATCAAATGAGTCGTTTGTTGCAGCCCTATTGTAGTTATCCCATGTATAAATAAAACGTGTTATTCAGCAACCCTTGCAATGTGGGATTTTATTTTTGGTTGGTAGACCTCGGTGAGCTGGTCATTTCAAAAGTAGCTCACCAGCCAAAAAAGTGTGAGCACCCCTGGTGTAGATATTGCTTTTATCCATCCTAAATGGATATTTTTTATCATGAAGCTAAATAATCATGTTATGCATTGAACTGCTTTGTATTGTTAAGAATATATTTCTGTTTATAATGTTTATGTCTGAATGATTCGTTGTTGAAATGGAATAGTGATCTGAATTCTGTATGTGTTGAAAGGAGCATTTAAGTGTAATCTAAAAATCAGTAATACCACACTGTGAACATTCATACCAATTCCTTTGAATTCAATTACCATCATTACCAACAAAATATTCTTATGATCACTGTACATTTCTTACTTTGATATATGATTTTGCTGGACTAATATTACTACTGCATTACTGTGCACCCTCAACTTGACACATTATATAAAAAGGGTCTCTTGGCTCTTTTCTGTTGGGAGATGTTCAGGCTTCCAACTGGACTCAACCAGAGCCCTAGAGAGATACGAGTTACGGCCCCTACACACGGCGGCGTGCGTTACCGCTTCAACGCTTCTGCCCATTCACTTTGAATGGGGTGACGTCACGATTCGCCGAACTGCATTGTGGGAGCAAAGCGTAGCTTCTCTCGCGGTGCTCGCTGCAAAAGTAGAGCAATGTTCTACTTTTGCCGCCTCGACGGAGGCGTCAGCCAATCAAATCCCGCGTATGCAAATCTGACAGCACATGCGCTAGCCAATCAAACCGCGTGTATGTTGGGAGAGCCAGACCGCAGTTATTTCCCATGTCAAAAAATGGAGGAGGAAATTATCGTGGCGTTAGGGAATCACCCGGTACTATATGACCAGTCCCTCTTTACATACATGGATACAAACCGGAGGAGCCAGGCATGGGGGGAGGTGGCAGAGACAGTGGGTGAAACTGGTAGGTTTTCGCCTGTTTGGGGAGTTTATAGCCAGTGTACTTCGTTTGAATGGACAGCTAGCAAGCATAGACAGTATATTTAGCCAGCATGGATGTAGCGTGAATGCTTTGCTTTGTATGTCCGGGGCGGGACATTCATGGTTGTTGGTCGCGTTGTTCGTAAAAAATCCCCAAGCTTCAGACACGCCCACCGCCAAGCGGTAACGCACGCCGCCGTGTGTAGGGGCCGTACAGCGGCGTGCGTTGACGCTTGCCGGCGGGCGTGTCTGACACTCGACTAACAACCAATCACATGAATCTCCCGCCCCTGACACACAAGCAGCGGTTTGATTGGCTAGAGCTTGTACTGGCATATGATTCGATTGGCTGACGCTTCTGCCGAGGCGTCAAAAGTTGAACATTGCTCAACTTTTGCAGCGAGCCACGCCAGCAACGCTCCGCGTCGCTTCCCACGATGCAGTTCGGCTAAAAGTGACGTCACCCCATTCAAAGTGAATGGGCAGAAGCGTTGGAAGCTTCAACGCACGCCGCTGTGTGGACGGGCCGTTGACACTCCCATAGACCTCCGTTGTAAAAAATGGCGGCGCCTACTTCCGGGGTATGGACATCGAAATAGTTCCAATATTGTCATTTGGGCATTGGACCTCATTCACTTACATTACGGCGCGTCGATTAGTTCCAGAGGTAAGTTGCTGAAATATCGAACTCTCTTAAATTGTCAATTGTCTATATTGTTCAGAGGCCCTTTATGATGCTTATACTGGTCTTCATTTGTATATGCACAGCGTAATTATCTATATGTTACCTTGGTTGTTACAACCAATTTAGCTAGCATTGCCTGCTAGTTAGCTAGCGCGACTTCGTCAGCTTTGAAGGTAAGATTTCAGTAATGAATAGCTAGCAGCTTATATATCAATGATGCTGGGTAACTAACAAGCAGGATTTAGATTGATTATGTGTTTTTATTGTTATTTTGGTTTTTATCTGCTGAACCTGACCGTGTCAGCCATCCTTAGTCGGCTTTTTCTGTATGATATGACTTAACTGCTAGCACTAGTAGAAATGAGGTGGCGTTTGTGATAAATATTTAATTGAATTTTGGGATATACTACTAACATTTCATTATGTGACATGTTGACTGTACTTAGTATTTTTTTGTACTGTTCCGTGTTAACTCATCTGTACTGTACAACTAGCCTAGCGCTACTTTTTAATGCTTGATGGCATGCTAGGATAGATTCCTTTGTATTGTAATATACACACTAGTTTAATGATTGTTCTTCAAAGGTATTATTCAGTCTTAAAAAAATAATAGCCTACTGAATAGGCTACTCTACAGCAGTGAATGAAGGATGAGCCTAAAACATGGTCATGCATCCAAAATGTTTATTTTTAACAAAATAAACACTTAAAAAAAAAAAATAAGCACTTTTTTTTATTCAGCCTCATGTCAGCCATGGCTGTTGCTGCTGCTGCTGCTGCTGCTGCTGCTGCGGCTGCTGCGGCTGCTGCTGCTGCTGGCGGAGGCGGAGGCTGCTGCTGCTGGAGGAGGGTGCTGCTGCTGAAGGGGGTGCTGCTGCTGGAGGCTGCTGCTGCTGAAGGAGGCTGGTGCTGGCAACGGCTGCAGGTGATGACTGCTGAAAGAAGAGGAGGCTGGAGGCTGCTGACGGTGGACCGGGAATGGAGATGCCAAGTACATCGATGGCAACGAGTAAGGTGTTTGGCAGTGGCCTAGATGTTATGACCTTCGGTGCAGAGGTCTGTTGGGTCTTCTTTGCCTTCTTACTCTGACTCTTGCTGCCAAGATACCCTTTATATTTATCCTTCCTCTAAGCCCTGATGCACTTTGATGCAATCCTTAACCTCAGCCTGATGTATGTTGAGAGGATTTTTTTCTTCAGGTCATGGCATGAGGGAAGGTTGCTGTCCAGCAACATGGCTTCTTGTTCCAGCTGTGACACTGCATTTGAGGACTCCATGAGGGAATTGCTCGTCCTCACACGGAACAGCTGCTCCACGTTCTGAACAAGGGTGAAAACCTCATCAGATGGACGGTAATCTGGCTCTAATTTGGTCTGTGTTGAAGATTTTTTTAAAACTTTAGATTAATCAAATTGTGTTTTTTAATGCAGAATTAATCCTTTTCCGGTTTACCAGAGCCCTCTCTGCTCTCTTTCTTAGTAATCTCTTCCTTCTCAGTTGCCTCATTAGATCCTCCACGTGAGCCCGGTCACAACTGGCCCTTGGCAGTCTGGTCCTTGGAGCACCTGACCCTGGCAAACTGGCCTCTTCATAGCTGACTGACTGGCTCCTGGCACACTGATCTCTGGTAAGGTGGCCTCTTGATTGTCGGCCCCTGACATACTGGCCCCTGGCAGTCTGCTGACATCTGTCTCACTCTCTCTGTCTGTTATGTCCCTTTCATTCCCTTGGAACTCCACCTCAATATCTCCCTGAATCTCTAACAATAACAAGGCAATCTTGCTGTTATATGTGTATGCTGCCTTTACATGTGCACCTATTGTCATTTAAGGGTACACTACACTCATTCATCTAAGTTTGTCTATTGGCAATGTTAAAGTGTGAAGAAATCTGTAGATTATCTACATGTGGTATATGAGTCTTCAGAAAATCCCTGAACCCTGGTAGTTTTGAAGCTGTATAATCTGAAGGTTGCATTAGGAGTGTAGTCTATCCTTGAATTATATAACATGGGAAACATTGTTAGCTTCATACCAATGTTTGATGTGCCATAATAGGTGTGGTCATCATTCCTGACATTAACAGCTGGAGGCATACTCCTTGACATGGAGTTCCTCCTTTTCGGCTTAGGCCGATGTATAAATACTGTTGGAACAGCATCTGGCCTCAACCTCAAATTTCCTCCTGATTTGTTGCCAATATATTGGTCGTCTTCAAAGTGTACCTGTAGGTAGGTAGGTTTATCTCTCTAGGGCTCTGGACTCAACACTTAAAGAGCCTGTGACACGAGTTTCCCTCATCATCCAAACCCATCAATTTGAGTAAATATTGTCCCCTTGAAAACCGTTACTGAACTGATTTTGGATATTTGTACTTTGATAACCATTAATCTCCCCTTCAATGTTGACCATTTTCTGGATCTTCTCTGGGATTCTTCAAATCCCGCCAAATGATGTGTGACGTCATTGCGGGCACAGCGCTCCAGCTGCACCGTTCAGGATCCCAGCATCTGCATGCAAACGCACGATGGCGCACACAGCAGCAAGCTCAGACAGCGATGACAGTTTAATTTTGAACGTGTCTGAGAGCTCATATGAAGCTGAAGGATCGGTTTATGTTGTATCTGTTAGAAGTTTAGGAATTAGGTGTCAATATGGGCGATAATACGGTCATGTAGCCAGTGGTGGAATGGGACTAAAAATCATCCCGGGACTCTCGACCGGCCCACTTCGGTACCGCTAGTAAATTGTCAACGGGGGGAGTGGGGGATGTCAGGGGTGGCGGGTGCTGTAGATAGTAAATGTAAATATGTAAATATTTGTGTCACTGCATCCTGGTAAAAATACAAATATAATGTATAATGTCTGTGTCTTTGACATTAGCGCTGCTAGCCACCTGTGCCCTGTACTACGAAGCCAGTTCAACATACCCTGGATATGTTTGAGTAACAAACAAACTAACAACAACAAACTAACAAACAAGATCTCGCTAAGCGTTCCTACGACGCTGGTTATCAACTCGGTAAATCAAGCCAGGGTTTCTCTCACCAGCTGAGAGCGCGTTCACGTCTAAGACACGAGTGGATCTGACTTGTTGCTTAAAATAATACTTCTGCATACAGTATGTGACACTGTAAGTGTTGCACGGCCAGATACGGCTGGAGAAGCTGACTCAGATAAGGAAATATATGATATATTATGATAGTATATGATCGATGATCTGATTGATGATGTAATATGAATGATAAGTGCGACACGTCGGCGTCTTCTCTGCATACGGCAGTTTAAACTGTATTTCCTTTATCCTGTAATATGACTTGAGAGATTTAAACTCCGCCCACTGAGTTGATCTCTTTTCTATAGACGCCGGAGGCAGGCAGCGTCAGGTAAAAAAAGTTATTTAGCCTTCCCAAACCTGAGCCTCACGCGCCGCCTATGGGGGATGTGCTAGTGACTTATTCGACCGGCCCACTTCGATACCGGCCCATCGGGATTCGTCCCGATGACCAGTCCGTCACTGCACCCAGCCCAGCCCACGTAAACTGTCAACGGGGGGAGCCTCGCTGCGGGGAAACGGTGGACCTGGTGTCCCGATCGGAGTGGGAATAATAATAATAATCCGTGCATTTTATCCATTAATTTCCCCAACATTGTGGTAAAAAAACACACGTTTAATCCATGTTGGTGTACAACTACAAAATGCATCGGTTTGTTTTCTCATCAGGAAATGCAGACCGGCTCAAACAAACGATTTTTAATCATCATCCTCACGATCATTTAATGTATCATATGTTCGCCGAATTGACATGAAAGCACTAATAAATGTAGTTTCATCCACTTGAGTTTACAACAACAAAAATAATCGATTTGTTTTTATATCACATCAGACGGGAGGAAATTCAGCAGCTCTCACTACCGATTTTTAATCCTAATTTAATCATCATCTTCACCACGATCATTTATGTTTATGTTCGCCGAATTGACATGAAAGCACTGACAAATATGAATATACTGTAGTCAACTTCATTAAAACGTTATTAACGTGCCTAAACTCAGTAATTCACCATTTATACGCATGACAACACACTTTGTCCGTGTTTGGCTCTCTCGCCGCACAGTGAAGCGTTCCCGCATTGACGTCACTTCCGGCTTCCCCCAAAACTTCAAAATGAGTCGAAGGAATTTCCCCGCGATGTTCGGAATTATTGATATTTATCGGAACGGTATCGCACCTTCTTTTTTAAACTGACGGTTCGAGATGACTAGTAGCCCAATATTTCATTGCACAACAGTTGTTGGGATGCTGTCACAGGCTCTTTAAACGGTTGTTTGTTTCAGGTGAAAGCAATCCCAAGAGGTCACCAGGACAACAGGGGAAGATCTTTACAAGGAGTAACCTGGTGAAGATAAATCACCGACCTGAGTGTGACATGAAGAAAAGGAGACGGAAAAAAAGATGACAAAGAAGACAGAGAATGTCTCTGAGGTAAGCCGCAACTCAAAAAGCCCAAACAAGTCAATAATCACCAGGGTTCTGAAAGTATTTAGGTCATGCAATCACAAACACAGCATGTAAAAAAGAAGTGCAGTCAGAAAAATTGGACCACATAGAGTGAGATAATTGAGGGAAACAACAATCATTTTATATAACTCAGGCAAAACTATTCAAATATCCAATAACACAATGATGAGCAAGGACAAAAAAACTATCCACAAAACCACTTTTGTTTTATTTTAATTTCCTTATAGACACCTTCTTTCTTTAGACAAGCAGTGTTTACAAAAGTCCTAAGAGGTCTATACCAGTTATGGATTGCACACGAGTTCCATAGTCATCCCTATTTAATTTGTGCTGTGGCTGTGATGCATGGGCAATGGTTCCAGCTGAATAAACGTGGTTGCAGGTAGTGAGGCTGAGGAATCGATAAAAGTAAGCCCACCACAGTGATGTACCCTGGGTGCATAATGAACATTTACATTACTCTAGGAAAGTCAATTGGTCGAAAGAGCCATGATTGCATCTGTCAGTCATTCTTTCATTGTGAGCTCATCTGGCTTTGTAGTGGTGTTTCACTGCTGCATGCGATGTTTCTTAGTTAAAGGTAGGGTATGTAAGTTTGAGAAACCGGCTCGAGATCGCTAGAATTTGAAAATACACGACCGGAGAAAATCTGCCACTTCCTTATAGAGCCCCTCCTCCAACACACATGAACGCGCACATGACCAATGGGGGCACGAGAGTTTGTGCACAGATGGAAGGCTGACAGGCAGGTAGGCCATCCAATCATTTTAGCCGGCCCGGCTAAAATGATTGGTCGTACTTTTTACAATACTACGGCTTCCACAGATGACATTTTTTAATGGATTTTTTGTCAAAGCACTTAAGATATTCATTGCTATCAGGATGTTAAGAGCATTCCATGGAATATAACAAAAAGTGTATCTCGAGCCGGTTTCTCAAACTTACATACCCTACCTTTAAGGGTTACACAGTTTAATCATGTGAAGTCTGTATATTTTACTTTGCAGTAATCCTCTCTAGCATGTCCTTGCCTTTTGTAATGTCAAGGGCAGTTATATTGCACATGAATATACATACATGTGTTGATGTGTGCCACCTTTGCATGTGAGAGAAGAGCAGGATTGGTATTTGCAAATTGACCCCCCCAGTCGTGGTGTCCCACTTTGCAGGTAAAAGGGCGAGTGTTATTCAGATGCAGAAATGTTATGCATAATGTGATTACAGTCTCAGCAGAGATGGAATTGGAAACGCATCTCATGCTATTATTAGGGTCTCTTCTCAAAACGCCAGAATTATTGGTTCACTGCACTGCAAATTGTGTTTTGTTTGTCTTTTCCCCCGCATTTCCATGCTGCTGAAGAGTTGTTAAGAGAGCAGCAGGTGCTTCTTGATCCTGGCACTGCTATTCCTGTTCCTCTCTGTGCTGCCTGTCAGAATGACACCCACCTCGGTTACTTGTTCTCTCTACTGCATTCTGTTTACCTGACAGTGACTTAATAAAGCCTCTCTACTGTAGCTTCACACCTGCTCTGTAGCTGAGCCTGCTGTGCTTGATTTACCCCTCATGTCCCCCCCCCGTAATAGATTTACAGTGGAGCGATTACATGGCTAGAGAGAAATAAATCTGACTCTAATTTGTACACAATTCAGGCAAATGAACCAGCAACACAGTCAAGCCAGCGTAACAAGATATATATATATATATATATAATTGTTCTAGTGAGAAATTAAATGCTCCCCTCCATGAGAAGCAGTTGTTCGATCATAGTTCGAACAACAGAGTAGGCTAACACTAGCAGCTCTTTCCTGCTGTTTTTTGAATTTGGATTAAGTGTAAGGAAAAGCATTGTGTTTGCCAACCACACCATTTCTTCCACCAACGTTCTCTTTTAGTATCCAAAGTGAAATCATATGGTTTTAAATCTTAACTCTTTTAATTAGACAGGAAAACAACCGGATTAAGTTATATAATTAAAATAACAGCAGATGGAGCTTTAAACTCATGGAGCTAAGACTAGCTTGATAAACTAGCCAATGCTCAATTCTGCCAGCAAAATCGATGGTCTAGAGCAGTGGTTCCCAAACTTTTTGTGCCCAAGGCACACCAAAGGACAAGTAAAAATCTCAAGGCACACCTATTGTGCAAAATAGCCCTTATAACACGTGTTATCACTCATATCATGTAACATATCTGTAAATGTGCATAATTATTTACTAATGCCAAATAAAATGTGACGAGATTTTCGAACTTAAACATAAAGACAGATAACAGGCTCATCACAGACAAACTGGATGTGGCCAGTACTTGAACATTTTTTTTCACAAACATAGCCACAAATAAATTACCCTCCCACTCAGGGCTTTTTGGAGTAGATCACATCATGACCTACTACAAAAACCTAGGGGTACGCAAAGATGATTTCAGTCTAGCAAGGGTAACAACAGCAGAGGTACTCATTAAACTGAGCGCCCTCCAACCTAACAAGGCCACTGGCCACGACAATATCCCCTCCAAATTCCTCAGAGACACAGCAACCGCCATCTCACCAGTCATAGCTCACATAATTAACCTCTCCATAAAACAGGGAAAAGTACCTTCAAAATTGCAAGAGTAACCCCCCTACACAAAAAGGGCAGCAAATTGGACCCAGGCAACTACCGCCCTGTTTCTATACTTACCTCCATCTCGAAAGTCATGGAAAAAATTGTATATGAACAGGTCGAAAAGTACCTTGCGGAAAAGAAACTAATCTATGAATTTCAATCTGGCTTTAGAACATCCCACTCCACTGACACATGCCTTCTTTATTTGAGCGACCACATCAAACAAGAGGTGGACGAGGGCAAGTACTGCGGCATGGTGATGCTGGACCTACAAAAGGCTTTCGACACTGTCAATCACCCCATTCTGATTGACAAGCTAAAAGCAATTGTTTTTGATAAACTATCGGTGAGCTGGATGCAATCCTACCTGGAGGGGAGAGAACAGATGGTGGAGGTAAACGGTACTCTGTCCCCCCCCCTCCCAGTGAGCTGTGGTGTTCCACAAGGAAGCATATTAGGTCCGTTACTGTTCCTAATTTATGCAAACGACATGTCATCAGCATGTGACTGCAACTTGTTCCTGTTCGCGGCGACTCAGCCCTGCTGGTCTCTGACAGGAGCAGATTGCAGGTTGAAAAAACCCTCAGTTCCGAGCTCGGCAGAATCTGCACCTGGCTCGCCGATAATAAATTATCATTACACCTGGGTAAAACAGAGTCCATTCTCCTCGGTTCGAAACATAATCTCAGCAAATCCGACGACTTCTCAGTTGCAGTGGGTGACATTATTGTCACAAGTAAGAAGGAAATTACATACCTAGGATCTATTCTTGAGGCAAACCTCTCCTGTGACAAAATGGCATCCAATGTAATAAAAAAAGTCAATCAAAGAACTAGATTCCTATACCAGATCTCCTCTCTGGTAAACAAAAACACCCTGAAAACTCTGGCAGGAGCACTCATTCAAGGGTACTATGACTATGCTTGCACGTCATGGTACCATAGCACCTCCAAGGCGCTAAAAATAAAACTTCAAACATCGCAAAATAAACTGGTCAGACTACTGCTTGACCTTTCATCTAGAACCCACCTCACCTCTGCCCACTTTGACAACCTAGGATGGCTTAGAGTAGACGACAGAGTACAGCTACTTGCAATGGGCCTGGTCTACAAGATCCACTACACCTCTATGGTACCCATGTACATGTCAAAATTCTTCCCAAAGGTCAAGGAATACCATGATCATAACACCAGAGGGAGCTCCACAAATCATGTGAAACCCAGATTTGGCACAAAAAAGGGGGAATACACGTTTCGCAATTATGCCACATCAAGGTGGAACGCTCTTCCCACAACTGTAAAGGAAAGTAAAACTATACTTACCTTCAAAACCTCTCTTAAAGAGCACCTTTGGGGGAGAGCATTGCAAAACTGGCCCCGGTAATGGTACAAATCTCAACCTGTCGTTCAATGGACAGCTTCCCCCCCCATCTATGTATAATATATACTCGCATTTTAGACTCTGTTACTAACTGTATATCTGTAGACTTGGTATGTCTTAAATGTCCGGTTAGGATGTATTAGAACGAAATCTAAAATGAAAATTGTAAATAAGCAACCTGTATGTAAAAAAACCACCTGTATGTAAATTGTAAATAAGCCATCTGTATGTCAAATATGTCTTATATGTCTTAAATGATATGATGAATTGGAAATGGGGGACCCTGATGTAAACAAGACGAAAGTCTTTCTCTGGTCTGCATTCCCTTAACAATTGTATGTTTTGAGCTGTACTGTACTGTACCCAATATACAAGCTGTTAATAAACTTTTCAATCAATCAATCAAACAAAGACAACTATATTACTCATGAAATATTTATTAACGAAATATTTCAGAAATTAATTTGAAACTTTATCAAATTAGGCTTCATCAAAGCAGCAACACACTCATTTAAACCAGACAGGTCACAAAATAATGAGGCAAAGGAAACTCAGCAGAAATTCAGCACAGAGAACTGTCAATGCAAGGAAGCTGCATTGTCCATGGTCCTGAACTACAAATTATAAATGTAACATTTCAGCAATTAGCATTGAAACATGTGCTATTGTAAATATGTTGCCGACTTACAAATTAGTGAGATACATGTGCATGTCGGGGCGCGCAGAATTTTTTAATCCTTGGTGGTACTGAGGAGAGGGCCACTCGCAAGTCCTGTTCAACAGAGAGCCGTGACCTCCTGTTGTTCTTCATATAAACCAGAGTAGAGAACGCCAACTCCAGAGATGGGGTCGTTACTAAAAAAATGTAATAGGCCTATATTACATATTACTTTTTAAAAAAATATATATATTACACTACTTTGTTACTATCTACATAAAGTAACTCGTTACTTTACTCGCCGAGCACGTACGAACTGCGCATGCGTGAGTGGCAATAACTTTCCTTACCAGCAGGCGGCGGTAGTGTGTATTTGTCATTCAAAACAGGCAACAACCGGAAGACAGAGAAGAAGAACAGACTACGTGATATAAACAAACAACAAATAGTGTGTGCGGTAGCTTCACCTTAGTATGTGTTCTTTGCAGGTGTGTGTTGAGGTTTGACGTGGTGTTTACAGCAGTGGATAACAGCTTCTGGCCTGGACACAGTTTGCACTTCACCGTCACATTCCTGTCTATTCTTCGGACGAACTCAAAATAATGGGCATACCTCCACCCCTCGAGAGTTATCGCTGACTCAGCCATGTTTATGCAGCACTGCACGTGGAGATGTGGACGCGCAAGTCGCGCAGATTACGTACATATAAACCTACAAAGTACTGATATAGTCAATTAAATAATTATTTTTGTGTAGTTGTATATTGCAATAATAACGTATGGTTGTCACAAAATCCCACGGCACACCCGGACTTGCACACCGTTTGGGAACCACTGGTCTAGAGCAGGGGTGTCCAAACTACGGCCCGGGGGCCAAATGCGGTTCGTTTAAACTTAAAGAGACGGAGTGAAACATCTGCCACCTGTTGTTATTATTAATGTTGGTTGACAGCAACAGGAACTAAGAGTTAAGAGGAAACTGTTTAGGCATGACTGTCAAACCTTAAAACATTATGCAAACTGACAGTAGCCATTTGAAGAGGGCATAGGAGGAAACATAACATTTCAAATCGAGTTTGCTTGGATGTGTCATTGGCCGTTTGCCCAAACATGCATTGGCCAATATTAGTAATGTATATCATGGACCTTAAGTGTAATTCGAGACAGCAGAGAGCCAATTGTAACGTACAGACTTGGCCAAGGTTATTTAATGGAAATTAAATCTAAAGACATCCCTCCCGTGATTATCAGCTTTATTTATATATGTTCTACTTGTATAAAGGAAACATGCAGCATTTATAAGGGGGTTTTGTCCTGCTGACTGCGGCCAACCACATCCATTTGCCCTTGAAGTCCAAATAAATATTGAATTGCTTTTCTCTTTTGTCGTAGTTGTCTTAAGTTCACCTCAAGTACATGGCAAGGACTTTAGCCTGGACATAAGCCTTCCTCTCTCTGAAGTGAGCACCTAAAATATCAAACTGGAGCAGTCACTTATTATAATGCTTACCCTCTTCATCCTTTTTTAAGTGGACACAGAACAACTGTCAGCTAAAGTGAAATTAAAACAACTAGGTTAATTAGGGTATTTGCAGCTTATAGCTCACAAACCTATACCTGACTGTTGCTACCAGCGAAATGAAAGTCTACGCACAGCTAATAGGCGAATGTGCTTTTTTCTCCAGGCTGCTTCCAGATGTCTCCCGTCTTGTTTTTGTGAGGCTGCTCTGGTTGACCAAAGCAATGACATCTAACAACAACGGCAATCCGAGTAACAGCCTTGCGATCAATAAAGCACATATTGTAGCTGAAGGGGGAAAGGGGTGAGGAGCGTGGGCGGTACCACTTTCACTTTAATGGTCACATTGTGAAAAACGTGTTGGCTTACACAGTCAACTTTAAAAGCAATGTGAATCTGAAACAGAATATTTGACTCCCTCATCACAGCATTATGTTATTATCTGGGTTTTTACAGTCTGGCGTTCTCCCAGTAACTTTGTCATGTTCTGACCTCAAAGCATGTTCACTTTACCCTGTTTTTCCTTATTACATTACAGAAAGCATTCGACAATGTATCGGGACAATTTATGATTTGTATTTTGCAGATACTCAGTTGTCTCTAAATTAATTTACAAACTGTCAGTGCATAGATGGCACATGGAAAGAGTATTCTCTCTCCCATAGGATGTTTTTGTAGATATCACCTTAATGTTCGTTGTTGCATCAGGAATTTGTCAAGTCTATTAAAAGAAAGAGGCCTTTTATTTTTCATGAGCTGATAACAGCTGCATCATACATATATGTTTTGTTCTCTTGGGAGACTGTAGTCTTGCCTGAGCTGTGGTAAAGCCGCACTGGAAATCCCTGATATGCTGATGAGGGTTTAAAAAAGGAATAGCTCATATAATGGGGTGATCCTGGGTGACTTATCCAAATCCCTCACTCATCTTCTTTTATTGCTGTTCACTTTGTCCCCTGTGACCGCCCCACACATGGTGGGTGAGCAACAGCGGAGAAATCCTGAGTGTACTGCCTGTTAATTTGATTTGCTCAGGTTATGTCTCCTGGGTATATAGACAGCCATATCAGGAACACATTTTGTGAGTGCAGACTTCAAGTGTAATAATCACCAATAACTTGACGCATCAAGAAATATTGTTATGAGCTTAACTTAATGTCAAGGGAAACATAGGACAAAGCATAACAATTGTACACAACCTCTGAGGAATATATGGGACCAAAACAACAAAAGAGGCTGCTGAAGCACTTTCATTTCAACATTGAATTGTATTCATTTATATTTTAATGGTTTACAAAAAGATAATAGGACAGCACAAAAGCTACAGGGTCTCCTGCATGCAAAAACAATAAACAAAACACTCCCACACCAAAAAACAACCTAGTCATTTGTCTTAATGATCAAACAAAAATACAGTAATAAGCTTCCTAACTAACCACAGAAAAGGGGAGAAAGGAGATACAACAAGGCTTCCCTAAAGATACCAAGACTAACACAATTGTGGGTTTATAGCTATATGAAAGTACTTATTGGAAACTGTTTCACCAGTTACCAGCTGACAAACATCAGCAGCAACAACAGACAGCTCAGTGGGCAAGCTGACACTTTCTCTCGATACACAGCTCTAGTTCAGATCTCAAACACCGTGAGAGAGAGACTGCAGACCGCTAGCACAACGAGACTAAAAGAAAGTCCGTTCACTTAACAAGTCTCTTAATAGTTTTTTTTATTTTATAGTCAATGAAGGAAAATTATTAGCTAATGGTTAAACTGATGTAACCACAAGAACCTAGATGGATAAGACGGGAAATGTAGTTTGCATACAGAACTATTCATTTGCACGAGCAAATATGTTTCGACGGACCTATAATGTTGTATTGTTTTAAAATATACTGTATACCAAGAAACTACAATATTACTGGCGAGTAGCACAACGTTGATACTTCTCAATAAACAACACTTAGTTACTCCCTATTTGCTTGATGCTTATACAGCACAAAATGATAAGGCACAAACCAGTCCACAAGGGGGATTACAATGGACCTGTTTTATTTCTGGCTGGAGGCCTTTTATTCACATCCTTTTTTTTTTTCAGATCTCCAAAGATTAAATATCCATTTAGCTGATGGCAAATAGTTTGAGATGACAGTTAATGTTCTGAGCCTTATTGTTATGTTTATATAATTACACTTTTTGAGGGATTTGTCGGCGTGAGATGATTTTTCTTTATTTCTCATTATATGCTTTCATTTAATAAATTAATCCTTTTGCAACATATCTGCCTCATCCAATTACATTCTTCTTTGCACGACTAGTGTTCAATTTGTCATCGTGGCATATCTCTTACTCAACTTTTAAATTAGAAACATGACTTTTAATTCCAATCAGCAACTATAATAAAGGACAATTACAATACTTCATGATAGTAATCAGTCAGGTTTGAACTACCTTTTCATTACATGCAAATACATGTCATTCATGTAAACACTGCATTTAAAAAAAATTAAGAAATACAGAAGATGCAGGTTAATGTTTTACCTACAGACATAGGACTTTTTTTAATATATATAAATAAACTTGCCTTGCCTTAAAGAAAAAAATAACATATATAGTTTACACACAGAAGATATTTCAGTGATTTATTTGTTCCGTCTACAATGTACAGATGGTCCAAGTTCCCGGTATGCAGCCTATGCATATTGCATGTTTTTAATCAGTTCTGTGACAGAGCTTAACATGTTGCTGTATTGAGCTGTTTAGTGG
This sequence comes from Gymnodraco acuticeps, assembly GCF_902827175.1. NCBI lineage: Eukaryota > Metazoa > Chordata > Actinopteri > Perciformes > Bathydraconidae > Gymnodraco > Gymnodraco acuticeps. The sequence goes on from NW_022991180.1 coordinate 5,330,031, forward strand.
TTATTGATTAAAGTCACGTTCCAGTCAATGGCCACCACCATGTGTTTCAGGTTGAAAATGTTGACATCAACAAACAATGACTTCAAAAAACACCATATAGTAATTACGCTGTAACATGAAAAGGGTACCAAAAATGGCTTTACTTTTAATGGAATTATAGTAAATAAAGCAGTGTGCTTCTGTAATGTTATCAATGCTGCTGGCAAAATAAATAATGTAAATAATTGATTAGCTGTTGATATGAGGTAAAATATTGATTTCCACTAATCAATCATTTAAGTTGGCTGAAAATCAATCATGCATAAGTCAAATTGAACCTAAACAAACAAAAAGACTCCAAATAAAATAGCTGTAGTTTTCCTTTGGGGGATCAAATCAGGCCAAGAGAGACTGAATGTTCCTTAACGACCTTTCTACAAACTTGAACATATTCACTGGGGCTTACATGTGGAACAATGTTATCTTTAGCCCTGAATATGAATGCAAACATTACTGAGGAAGATGTCCCTTCAAGGGAGATTTAAATGCAACCCAAAACTGGCTAGTTTAATTAATTCTGTACGAATATAATATGACTGCTCAGTTTCTGCTCCAGTGAGGGAGTGTGTTTGAGGTTCAGTTTGTGTGAGTGTGTGTGTAGGCCAGGGTATGCAAATGTAATTCTGCATGTCTCACTGCTTATACATGTGCTGTCTTACAAAAGGGGCCTTTATTTATAAGAGGTATTTTGAAACTGGATCTCTCTCAGTTTAGATGGCTAGCAGCGTCTATAATGATTGACATGAGTGTGTAAATAAATCAGTAAAGGTCAGAAACTCATCCACTCCAGAAGCACAATTAGAGCCCATCGTGAACTATGGGGTCTCTAGAGTAGCAGGGCAGTGTGCCCCTGACCCTCGCCCCCCTGTTTCCCACCAGCAGAGTGTTGAAAACCCAAGCAGAGAGAATCTGAGTGGGAGGCACATTCAATGAGATGCTCTCACACTGTTTACCATCTTTCAAACAGCGCAGTGCCAGACTGGGAGTGATGCTGACATATGCAGCGGGATTCTCTTCTGCTGTTAGCGCCTCGCTGACGCATCCTGTGTATGAGTCATGTGTTGCCTGATAGTTACTTTATGGAGTTTAGCGCTTACTCAGAGCTTACAAGAAGTGACATCCATTCAATATTTAAAAACCTTCCATAGCACACCAGGATTTGGCTGACAAATATGTAAGTGATGAATAATTGAAATGTACAAAGAGTAGCCACAGCAGAGGTTATGACACTTTCTCTTTGTGTTACTCCCTGTGATTTGAGAGCGAGACACCGAGGTAGAGGCTATGCATGAGTGCTGCTGTGATATTGGCGCGTGCTTGCTTTAAGATATATGCTTATATATGTATGCAAGACAAATGTCGCATAACGTACCATCGAGCATCAAGGGCACGAAAGTATTGCTGCTGTTTGCTGGGAAGGTAATTTCACAATGTGGCTGTTGTACAAAATGGTGATACGGTCTTTTGTTAGAATAAATATTGATGACATCTGAAAGCGAGGTGCTGCTTTCTCCAATTTTTCATTTTCACTCTTTTGGATTTAGTAGGAAGTGGAAAGATAAGACTGCTTCACACTGGCAATTGTTGTTTATGTTGCAACAATGATGCAGCAAAAAATGTTTTTCAAGGTGAAATGCATAATACAAAATGTTTATCACAGCGGGTGGCAGAAGCCCTGCCAGGTACTGTTAACATGTACAATCTATATTTCTCTCATTACAAGCCAAGATATCTGCTTGTAAAAGTCTACTATGAAACCAGTGATGGAGGGAGTCATGGTCCGGTAGATTTATAAGAGACTGGAACGAGAGACAGAAGTTCTCTTATCTCTTTTTATGTCATTGATTTATTCACATATGGGAATGGGGACACAATTTAATCAGAATGATTAGAACTCAAGAGAAAGATTGAGGCCCTGTGTGTCCTTGTCTTTGCATATTCATGTTGTTGCACGTTGAAAGAATAATTACACATTGATTACCCATGTCCACCACCAAGGACCAATCGTTACTTTGTGAGGAACGAGGAGAATCTGTTGAAGCCCACTAGTGTCCGCAGACCCTGAAAGAAAATGATGTCCTTATCAGGTGAAGGATGCTTTGTGATTTATTACATGTTGAGGATGGTAATAAGGATTTTATAATGAACATTTAGTGCTACATCATTTCTAGTCAAACAGGGAAATCTTTTAACCATGTTCTTTTTTTTGTAGTAATTTGTTTAATCTAAGGAAATGTAAAGCAGAAAGGTTAAAATACAATTAAACTGAACCTTCCTTTTCAATTAATAAAGCAGCATTTACTGTATGAATAGCCTGGGTATGCATTTCACCATCTGTTAGGTGAGGTGAGCCATGCTGCAAAGGAAGCAGCACCCTGGTGTAAAAATGCAAACTTCTGACACCGGTCACACTTCAGGCATTTGCAATTAAAAAGTTGTTTATCACAGCCTCCAGTCGTTGTATTGTAAAAGCATAGCAATGAGCTTTAATCAGACTTAAGCAGTGCCAAGAATTAAACTATCTGGGTGAAAGATGATAGCCACTGCTGCTTTTCACTATTTGCTGTAAGTCACCTGCTGTGCTTCACTGAATAATTAAAAGCTTTATTAATTACTATGAAACGGTTAGGACCATTAGCTGTAAGGGAAAGGTATCACCTTTTTGATTTTATTTAGGGTGATCATCAAACATTTAATATTGTGTTCTTGAACAAAGCGGGTCAGACTTCAACAGATACTGGATGATGGGCCAAAGCAAGCGTAACCCTTGTGCCCTCCTCGGGCATTTTTGTACATTTTTCCTGACTTTTTTTTTTAATTTGGTGATCATTTCAGCTGTGTTACAGCTTTTGGCATGGATTTTTGCAAGAAGTCTTCTTTTGAGTCACATTTTTTAAATCCATTGTCGTTTACTCTTACATGTTTTGTATACTCTCGTGATGCATTTTGCACCCTCTGGACCCCTTCGTGGCAAAAATGTACACGCTCATAATAACTGCTATTAAATCACCATACATCAACTTTTTTTTCTACTTTTTTTTTTCATGAATCACTTAAACAACTTATAACGTACTCAAAACTACCAAACATTCAATCATTTTCAGGATTTTAACCCTTTAAATGCCCGTTTCATTATTTGAATTATTTCATTATTTATGACAAAAAACACAAAGTGAATTTTTTTCAATATAATAATTAGTAGAGGCATGGAACTTTGGTGGATATTAGAGTCTCGGATGTGTCAAAGATTAGCAACAAAATTGATTTCACTGCATTATTATTTTTTACGTAGTATCAGATACTACCTCTGGACACCTTCGTGGCAAAAATGTACACACCCCAAACAACTGCTATTAAATCATCATACATCAATATATTTTTCTACTTTTTTTTTCATGAATCACATATACAACTTCTAACGTACTCAAAACTACCAAACATTCAATCATTTTTCAGGAATTTAACCCTTTAAATGCCTGTTTCATTATTTTAATTAATGTCAAAAATGCCTCATTGACTTCCATTCAGACCACATTTTTTGATCTCACTGCCATTGCAGTATAAAACCATGCATTTTGTAATGTCAGCATTTCATTTAGAAGACAAGTAGTGATATTTGATATTTCTACTCTATTCCAACAGATTACACCATTTGCCCACTGTAGGCCGATGCATGCAATTCTTACATTTTTGCCAGTTATATTATGGAGCCGTGTGACTACCAGGGGGCCCCGAGAGTGGTGTGTGTGTGTGTGTGTGTGTATGTATGTGTGTGTGTATATATGTGTGCGTGTGTGTGTGTCTGTGTGTCATTTCCAGCAGCAGACCAGCAGGTCCTGCAGCATGTGACCTGGTGCTCTCTCAGGTGATAGAACAACAATTTTGTAGGCCTGTGCACAACCTCTCCTCCCTCTCCGTGTGTGTGTCTGTGTGTCTGTGAGAATCTGTAAGCATGCACGGATCATTCCATGGGAAAAAAGGCCATCTTTTGAGGGATGTGTTTGATGTGTCTTTGAAGAGCTGCTTGATTACTCAAAAACAAAAAACACCTGTTAGTGTGTTTATGCACCTGGCTGCCAAAGATAAACATGCAGTTTGACCAAGGGCTGATTTCATTAGTGAGCAGAGAAGGAGAAAGACCTGGAGCAAAGAGAAGGAACTCAAATGAAGAAGCATTTCAGTGCAGAGGAGACTTCAGAAATAATCTTGTAGCCTTCTTCTGCCAGCGAGCTGCAGGACTCATCTGAAAAAGACACAAGGTTCGAGGGAGGGTCTGACACTGAATGCTCTCTGGAGTCCAGCATTTCTTTGAGTTCCTCTGACCCTTCATCTGAAAGTGGAGAGGACACTGAGGGTCCGGCGCCATCCACACCACGGGGGGCTTTCTTCTCACAATCTGTGAGGACACCCTGGTTTTCCCCAGCTCCTGGGAGAACGACCTCCGTTCTTCTCTGTCCTCTCACTGTGGACGGGACCCTCAGTGTATAATGAATTGTGCTACTTTTAAAGCAAGCAGCGATGTTTTCAAATCTGTAATCAAAAAGCTCCTCAAAAACGCTAACAACAGACTATGTTTCTTAGCGGATGCATGTCAATTTAAATCAATACATAAAACTATTTTTTAAATCAATAAAATCATTTTCTAAATCCATAAAAGCATTTCAATTAATATTGGGAGTCATAACGTTACTTTGTTGAGAATGTGGCCATGTAATAAGCGGGATAATGTGCAGTAACGCGGTCATTATGGGGAAAAGAACACCGACAGGCTGATCAGGAGCCCGACGCGAAGCGGAGGGATCTAGATCGGCATTATCATTTCCCCATAATGACCAAGTATCCCTTACTTAAGTGATTCATGAATCAAAAAGTAGAAAGAAATATTGATGTATGATGATTTAATAGCAGTTATTATGGGCGTGTACATTTTTGCCACGAAGGGGTCCAGAGGTAGTATCTGACACTACGTACAAAATAATAATGCAGTGAAATCAATTTTGTTGCTAATCTTTGACACATCCGAGACTCTAATAACCACCAAAGTTCCATGCCTCTACTAATTATTATATTGAAAAAAATTCACTTTTTGTGTTTTTTGTCATAAATAATGAAATAATTCAAATAATGAAACGGGCATTTAAAGGGTTAAAATCCTGAAAATTATTGAATGTTTGGTAGTTTTGAGTATGTTATAAGTTGTTTAAGTGATTCATGAAAAAAAAAAGTAGAAAAAAAAGTTGATGTATGGTGATTTAATAGCAGTTATTATGGGTGTGTACATTTTTGCCACGAAGGGGTCGAAAGGTTAAAAATTCAAGGAGGGCACAAGGGTTTAATGGAGAGGATTTACTCTTAATACATAACAATGTGGGCAGTGTTACAATTACACATTTAGATTTGTTTTAAACATTTAACAGATCAGTTATAACTTGTATTTGTTGCGCTTTTAAAGGTCCTGGAAGGCAGGTATTGCTCTCATTGTGTTTTTTTTCCCTCCATCTGAGGATCCCTATTTTTAGCCTGTGTCTTTGCAACCTCACTTTATCATGATACTCAGCAGGGGTTCTCTCCGAGCCAGTATTCCTCAATACTTCTCTTCTCCTCCTGCTGTTCTACCCTCCGGATATCTATTTATTTTACCTGGCACACCCTATATTCCTCACACCATCCTCTCACCTTCACGCCTTCAACAGAATGGCTTCTCATGCTCATCATTTACGGCTGGAACTCAAACTGCACACTGAAAGCCAACCATCATGTGTTACTCACAATTTTCTAAACCATTGGGCTGTGTTTGACCAGTGTCATGATTCCAACATGACATGGGGGGCTAAAAAAGCCAAGTGTAAGCATTAAATAAACCTCAGTGATAGTTTGCTGGGTGTTGTTTTCCAGCAGCACATGGCTGCACATATGTTCTTACTTTATGTTGTTACATTAAGGATGTTACAAACACCTTGGCATGTTTCCTCAGTCACAAGCATAGCAGTTTTTCATGTCAACACAATATGTTTAAGGGTTCTGAGCCCTTTTGAACACACTTATTTATAGCGATATGCATCAGTAAAAGTAGCAAGAAGTATGTAGACCAATGTAACTTGGTATAATTATATATAATATATCCAGAACTGGTAGAAACTATTTTGCTAAACAAACTCAAATACATGTAACAAAGTAAATGTTATTCAGAGATGTGTAGACTACAGCAGCATTTCATTTAGCTTCATCTTAATTATTGAATAGCTGAGACATCTTTTGTGAAGAATTAGAATATAGGTTAAAAAGAAGCATTACTAAAATATATTCTGTTTTGCTTCAGTTGAAGCAGCATCTGTTATAGTTGCATACAAATCAAAGACTGTTCTGCCTTTTTTCTCGATGTCAGATGAGAATGTCAAAACTTCAATGAAATGCGCTACAAAGGTTAGTCACAGAAAGCACTTAGCCACACATGAACACACACTCACACGCATGGAAAACTTTTTTCTCTGCTATATTTAATTAATGCTGACTGAACAGACTGTCCAAATGATGCTGCACTTTGTTTATTTATGCGTACTTTGACAGAAAAATAACAACACTGGATGGGACACAGTTGCAGCCCTTTCATCTACAATCAAATGATACCAGATGTTGCTGAATGTAGTTTACGTGCCATATGTCCCATCTGCAAGTTTCTACCTTATCCAGGATGAACTAACTCGAAATCCAACCTCCAAACAGGTTCAAGTTCAAGTCCTGACCAAAACTTCAGCATTAAAACAAGTAAATGTCATAACCACGTCTATACATAAACAAATTCAGAAAATATGGACAAGCTTTTTCTAACGGGCCACTCGGAGTGTTACTGTTATATAATGTGTTTAGGCTGTTCATTGACAACTTAGCTGATGGATGAGGTGATTATATCGCTCTTTTACTCGAGGACAGTCCCCAGTTCCTAATTGGTAAGAGAGCAGATGACAAGGGGAGAGACGTCTCCCTGACTCTCTCTCCACTCCCCTCCGTCCTTCCCTTACCACTTCCCCATTCCCAGTCATTTAACTAATCTTGTTTTATCCCCTTGTCGACAGGCGCAGGACTCAGGCGGTAAAATGGAGTGCCGTAGAGATAACTTGCATGCAGGACCGCAGTAATTGAATGGGAACAGATGTTTCCCCTGCTAGAGTGACAGCAGATCCTTCTCCAGCTCCCTGAAGGGAAGAGTGGACGCTTTACAGATGGTTGTTGTGCCTGTGGTCATCATTACTTAGGCCCAGGTTTGGACTGGCTTCCAATCCTGTTGGAAGTTTTGAAAGCAGTGATGGACAAGAAGAGCCTCTGGATAGAAAACGAGCTAAACGGCCTTTGGCTCAAACCTTGAAAAAGAAGCCGTGACGCAAAGGAGAGTGAGTAAACACAGTGTGTATATGTTTTTAAGAGTGTCCTTTTCAGTGTCCATTAACTATTTGTTGTGTGTATGTGTGGGAATTCTGGTGCTCGAATGTTTGGGCATTTGAGACACAGTCTGTACGATCTCATCACTAGAGATGGCCTCCGCAGACAATAAGAGCGGCAGACACTGATCGACCCCGACACTGCGCAACAAACGGAGGTAACAACAAAAAGCATAAACACTCCCATGGAGAGAGGAAGAGAGAGAGAGAGAAGTGCTGGAATGTATTTATCTGCCTTTTCTCTTCATGTGTCTTCACACTCAAAAGATAAATACCTCTTTAACACGCTCAAATTGAATTATTCCCTTTTGCGTCATGCAACAATGAGAGAACATTTCATCACTTCTTTGCTATTTCATCATGCTTGTAATTCGAGCTGTCAGCTGTGCTCCGTAGGTCACCGCATTCTCCTGTCTGGACTGAATTCATAGTTTTTTCCCATTCACCTATGAACCATTTTTTTTATATGGAAGTATTTGAACCTTTTTTTTCCTTTTCAGTTTAATTTGCTGTTATCCACGAATGCCCAATTATTTGAATACTTGAACTACACAATGCCTTGTCAACTAAAACTGTAAGAATTAACAAATGAAAGGTGAATTGTATAGGAACTAAAATAAATGGAAATAAATGAATTAAAAGCAGTAGTGGTTTATTTGATAAACAAGTGGACTTGAACTGTAAAGCCACACGTAAACACAGAAAACTCGTTAAGTGAATATCCTGTGGATCCTAGTGAAGATAAGTGTTCTAAACCAAACATCTGCTCGTTATTTGAGCTTTTTGTTTTGATAGTCCTGCTAGTTCATTCTGCTCTGATATTTCCTGCTGATTGCACATCCTAACAGTTCCACCGTGAGGTAATCCATTCAAGTAAACAATGATTTTGGCAATCATTCCCTGTGCTTCTATCTCAAACCCCTCAGCAGAAATCCATTTTATGATACAATCTAACCACATTGTACAAAGGGAGACTGGGGATTTTATTGGTATGTACTGTACAAGCTTCTGTTCTGCTCCGTATTTCCCATGTGTGTATTTTGCCTTGACTTAACGGTCCAGCAACCAAGTCGTACAGGCCAATAGTTCTCGCTGGGTCTCAAAGTGTTAAGAGAGCCCTGGAGGAATGCCTCTATCTTTCTGCCTCTTGTTGAATTGGCAACCTATATAATAATGCCCAAAAAAGGCTTATTTGCTGGTCATCCATAATAATACAGCTGTTAATAGCTGTGCATGGCTGCAAATGATCACACTGGAGCCACAATCTCATGTGAATATTACATGACTTTTGCCATTGTTTATTCATCACACTGGACAGTAAATGAGGCCATATTTCAGCATATGCCAGGCATGTAAATGTGCTGCTAGAGGGAGCATTTTATTCCGGAGAGCCATGAGAATGGAGAAAGACGAGCACAATGAAACTAGCATTAACTTCCAGGGACAACTGACGCATACAATGTCAAAAATCAACGGCGTACTGATTATACAGTACATTCTCGCTCCGAGCTCCCCAATAAACAAATATGCAATTTATGTGCATATTAAATGCAAGATCACTCCTGGTTTTAGGATAGAAAAGCTGTCATATTCGTAAGAGGATGTGCCAATTGGAAAGGTCACAACTGTCTATAGAGAACAAATGAGGCCGGTAATCGTTTTTCCTGCCAGGCTTCTACAGGCGCATAAAGGACCAGGTGCTTGTCTGAATCTTGACGAACCCGTCTAAGTAAAATCATTCACGCGCACCCAGCTCAATTAAGCAGCTACTATGGTGAGCAAGGAACGATCACAATCCTGTAGCAGACAGTGAAAACAGTCACACTGCGATGCCAGCGTGATGAGGATGAGTTAAACTGCTGGTTATGATTAGCAGTAATGTGACTGATGACTCTGTAAGAAACTGTAGAGTTAAGTTACCTGTTTCTAAACCGTCATGTCACTCAGAAAAAGCAGCAGAGAAAGCACCTCTGACTATACCCCTTTGAGAACTGTTAAAACGATTTGTACTGTATCACCTCAAGGTCGTGTGTGGCACCGGGTGAAGAGGATTACAGGCTCTAATGGACAGTGCTCGAATTTAATAAAGAGCCCTGATGAGGAGGCAGATTGGTCCCCATCGATAGATCAGCCGCTGCCATTTCCATTTTCATGGGTACCCAGATGCATCACGGTTTGAATTTCACGGCTGATTGTTGATCCCTGTGGACTGAATCTGCCTTTGATACAGTACTGTGTGTGTGTGTGTGTGTGTGTGTGTGTGTGTGTGTGTGTGTGTGTGTGTGTGTGTGTGTGTGTGTGTGTGTGTGTGTGTGTGTGGGTGTGTGTGTGTGTGTGTGTGTGTGTGTGTGTGTGTGTGTTTCCAAAGCTGGTGTTAGAGTATGTCAACTCACGATGATCCATTTCAGATACAGAGGTGAGTCCAGCCTGATTTGTGCCATTGAGATCATTTGATCTAGATTCACACTGCTCTGTGTCATTCAGGAACGCAATGTACTGTAAATGGATTTCCGGATGTAATTCAGGCAGTCTTTCACACATATGGTTTGTATGAAGAGTAATCCAAAAAGCTATTATAACTTCCTGATTAGAAACAAAATCACAAGCTTTTTTATGTGTAGTCTGCAGAGCTACCAGAGACTTGAATTGGAATGTGGTCGAGTCCATGATACTTAATCATTTTCTTATCAGGGGTTGCTGTCGGAGCCCAGCTAAGGAATGACCCCAAAAGAAGAAGAAGGAGGAGAAATGAAGGACGGAGGGCGCCTCATGCTAGCATGTGTCGTCTCCTTTGAGCTCGGTGACACACCTGCTTATTGACAACGGTGCTTTATTCCACCTGAAATCCCCTCCTGATACCCACTCTGAAGGTTAATGGGGGATAAAGCATTTTGTCATAAAGCTCACAGCAGCACCTCTTCTCTCGGTCCGGCATCAGAGCCAAAAGACAGGAGAGAAAGCGACATTTATATCACAGGAGGCGGTCACTAGTGAACACTTATCATCATGGCCTATTTCGGAACAATATACCCGCTAGAGCTTTAGATGCTTCAAGTACAAGGGCACAGCTTAAGATGTGTAGTTAAAGTTTTTCATTGGTCCTGGACAGTATGCTTCTGCTGCGTGGTAAGCATTCATAAATCAAATCAGTGTAAGTATGATATATGAAGAACATAGAAATGTATAAGATGGTGAAATCCACTTAAAGAAATCTCTCTCACAGATCTAATAAAATGAAGTGATGAAGGTCAGAGTGTTTTTGACATGCAGGTATAGGAAAACATTTCCTCACTAAAGGTCTCTGGGGCCTTGGGGAAGAGAACGTACTAACACATAGTGCCTCATTGTCCATCCATGAAATGCCCTTCACTCAAATTCACAGTGTTCGTTTTTTTCTGGTACCAAAGAATTCAGGTGTAGTGTTTACACACCGGTGCTTCTTGTGAATTTAAATTTGTATTTTGCATTAAGCACTGATGATTTGAACCTCAAACAATGACAACACATTAATCTTTCTTTACTGATGTGAACAGAGATGCTCTATGATGGTGGTCTATTTCAGAAATTATTTCTTTCTTTTTTTCCAGCAGACTTAAGTGTTTCTTTTATGGCAATTAACTTCAGATGGGCGAGCAATCTGATTAACTCACGATGCATTTCGGTTAATTAGAGACGAGCATGGCGGTTGGATCTCTTTTTGACTTCAATATTGAAACTAAAACAATTCAATAATATGATGAGGTAAATTAGGTTGGTGATTGAGTTGTTGTTGCATGCACGCACCCACACACACAAGCACACAACTTTATGAACCACCAAGCAATGTAAGCATTGGTAGATGTTTATGTAATTTATAGAGCAACACTGCCCCCAGCTGAAATATGGCTGAGCTGCTGGTGCTACATGGAATTAATGCTGCAAATATACAAACATGTGCATGTGTTACAGACCCAAACACCCTAGAATTATTCGCTCTGAAAATGTGAGTTTTAGCTTATAACTCACCACTAATGATTAAATGATGCAATAAATGGACTGAAAATTCTGCTATAAATATTGTATTGTTGAGCAATTATAATATATTTTTTTGTCATTTCAAAATGTTAACTATTTCATTTTCAAATTGCTCAGCCCTAACTCCTAGTTTGTAGAAGTATTATTCAGTCACACTGGAAATGCGTGCTAAAGGAATATCATTTAAATAATTTGTCAATTTTGCTCTTTTTCAGGACTAGGGAGTTGTCAGTGACTGTCGAAATTTGAACAGATGATTGATCAAAAGTAAAAATTGCTCCTAAACAGCAAAGAATGTTCCTTATGACAAGACATCAAACATGGAATAATTTGCAGAAATGTTCATATAGCTTCAATTCCCTGAATGTATATAGACAACTTTGACAACTTTCCATTTTCTCCATAGCTTCCACAAGAGGTCAGCAAAAGCCTCCCAATTATACTTGATTAGTTGTTTTCATGTCTCTGTAAAGTCAATAAAAACCCCAAAGGATTATCTCATACACTGTACATGTTCTAATTATAATAAACAATACACAAAAAAAATGTTTTTCCTTGTGATACTTTACAGCCCCTGTAGACATAACATTTGCTTTGCCTGTATGGCTGCACATCCTGGGAACAGAGGAGCTTTTGCTCAGCTGCCCTTTAACAAAACTGTGCTCTTTTTCTTCAGAGCTAATTTGTCTTCTGAAACATTAGTCACACATGTAAATGCCACTTGCTGTGCACGAGTATTTAATGGTAACACAATGTGACTGTTCTCATCCGCTGTGACGCAGCAGCTGAATAAAGACATGCATGCGATATCTGTATAATCTGTATAATTTACTAAAGAAAAAGATGGACAAAAATGCATTGTATACCAAACTTACAAACAAGGCAAACACATTTTCCCTTGAACTGTTGACATTACATTTCATGTTCTTAATATCTAAAAGTATAACCATTTTTTACTTTTTGCTCAATACAACTTGTTGCTAGCACATTGAGGAAGCATGTATATCATAACCATTAGGCTGTAGTACTTTGTGTCATTCTACTGACCTAAGGAACTAACAAGATGATTTATAGAGCTCGTGACAACTTAAATACAAAAACAAAAGTCTGTTTGTCAACAAATATGCCACAGGACATGCAAGTTTGTAACATCATGAACAAATACCATAAAGTTTGATAAAGTCAATGTGAAGTTGTAATGCAAACCCCAGAGGGACACTACAGGAATGTAAGGCCTATTGAACAAACGTCATATGCTCCAATGTCACCATGTATCAGGAAGGAGAACAAACTGAGTTTTTGTTATGCACAGGCCTGCCCTATATCGTGGAGTGATGCAGGAATGTGAGGGATGCTGAGTGTCCACCTGATCCACTCTCTGCCCGGGGGAGGGTCTCCACGCTCCGCTCCTCTCGCCGGCTGCCATAACAAGCTCTGCTCAGGCAGGAGGGGGAAACGCATCCTCGGAGAGATCTGCTGGAAATATGACCATCAGGGGAACCTAAACGCGTTATTCGTCTCCGGTCACATGATTCGACAACTTGATGTTTTTGTGCTGTCATCCTAAGGACATAGCAGGAGAGGCAAGCAGGGAAGACACCAGCCGACATCAGGAGCCGCTGCGCCGTGTGAGGCGAGGTCACCGCAGAGTATACGGTAAGAGGGGGAAAAAAACAGCTCTTTAAACCAGCCGGGCTACTTTCCATTTGCGTGTTTTTGCGCAAACACCCTGTTTTCTGTGTGTCTTCTATCTCGTTTTCTTAAACCTCTCCCCGGTGCTCAGTGTAGCTGCGGTGTATTAGCCTCCGTGCATTTATCTTCATTAGTCCACACTGCATTACGCTACAAGCAGAAAATGCTGTAGCTGCTATAGCATTCCTCAACACACAACATGCACTACAGTAAATATGGGTTAGTGGAGCAAATCCACACGCCCTGTGACCACCAGGATGCCCCATGAGAACATGTTTGCCTGTAAAAATGTTTTTTTTTTACATTAATTGTGGTGTCATCTGAAAAACGTGTTATTTTGGATCGAAATTGCGAGCAGATTTTATAGGGAAGGGGCGCACTCGATATGCAGCATCTTCACTGGTCTAGACAGAAAACGCAAGGGGGCGAGTACACGTAGTAGGCTACACATGTAGACAGGCCTACGCTGCATACTAAACATTCACACTGGACACTGTATTTTACATACTATAGTATGTTTTCTTGTATAAATATAATAATGTGCCATTTTATTTTGAAGCAAGGGCATATCCAGGTCAAATGTCTGATTTCAAAATAAAATACACATCCTTATCTCAGTCTCCCTCATTTCTACATTTCTTTGTGACACTATCTACAATGACTGGCCCATACATCTGGAACACAACATTAATGGGACAATAAGATGTCATAATTGTTGCAGTATAGGAAACTGGTGGAAATGCCATGTGTTCACATGATATGAATTATACATGTCCCTCACTCACCATAACCTCATTCACAACAACTTCCATTCCATCCCTAATTAAATGGCCTCAAAACGCTGATGTTAATTTTAGAATTTCTTCAGTTTTCTCATCTGTGGTCTGAATATTGGGACACATGGCCCACATTTCTTTCTCCTTGGGAATACATGAGCTATAGTTAGACACATGCTAATTTGAGGTTTCATTTCTTGATGCTGCCTTTTAAATATCCTAAAATGAGAATAACCCTAATGTGTTGAAATAATCCACAATGGTGTCATTGAGCATAGCCGTGAGCATGAATGATAACAGGACATTGATACAACAACATCCTGTGTAGAAAGACATGAGTCATTGCCGAGTCAACATGATGCATTTATTTTACATAATATGTGGTCCATCTGCTTGAGGGTAATTCAGTGGTTGCCATAGATGCTCTATCAGATGACAGTCATAAAACCTTATTCAATGCTTCACTGGTGTCCTCTTGTATGAGGTGAGTGTTGAACACCTGGTCCGAAAGAAGAATGGTTAAAGATTTATGTGTGATTTAAATGATGCCCTCGCAACTGCAGTATCTTGATTTTCAGTCATGGAAAGTCCTTTTCTCATCCTTGTTTTTCTGTACTCATAGGTTTTATTACGCATCTCCACATTCATAATCAGTTTAGTATGCAATGGAAATGTGATTGGTTTGTTGTATACAGTAGATTATTTCACAGATTAAGTCGTTTTTGTAAATGTTTTGCTTATTGCTGAACTATTTTAACTGGAGATGACTTGTAAAATGTGGGAAGACAAGTAACTTTATACAGACTGATTCATGTTTTAACCCTTCTTAATCGTGCCTGGCATATTCAGTCATGTGGGCTAATGAAAGGTTAATTAACCATATACATTTTCCATTAGGTGTCTTGTTAATTATCCTTCATAATCTGCTAAACTGAACTGTCTGACTTTTGTCTAAGTGGCCTTCTTTCTCTGCTGTTGACACCCTTGTAACAGTTTGTCATTGAAACAAGTGGAATGGCCTTGTAGATGCTGATTATTATTAACTGTATGCTCTCTGCATATGTAGAGTATAGTGCTTCACATAACCTTGTGTACCTCAGCACATTTTTTTATTAGACTGCACTCTTGATTATGATAACGTGTGTTCTGCTGTGTTATGTTTGCAACTTGATGTAAACCAGGGATACTCTTCAAATGTGTTGCACTACATCCATACATTTTATGAGAAACAACACGCTCCACTGCATCATCCAACCCGGTATCACGGCAAGACGTGAACATTTGGGGATTTACCATGCTGGGAGACGTGAAGATGTCACGATTTCGTCCCTTCAAACGTGACAGTTACACGGTATTGTTAACCCATGTTAACCAGTGGAGAAATACCCGGAAATGCCAAGCAAATGCTACCCCGACGGTCGGTTGTTATTGTCAATATTAATATAATAATGATTTATTTTTTAATAGTCACACTCGATTACGCCGATTTTCTTGTTGCCCTAGCTGGTCGACACCTCTTTTAGCAGAAACAAAGGCTACATTAATGTATTAAATCGATGTTAATCCATGCGTGTGGATGTGGAATTAACGGACGTGACGTTGTGCGATTGCGTTGCCAGGCAACAGCTTCGGTTCATGTTAATTTACAAACTCTTCAACTACAACCGTAGTTATATTTAAAAACATGTTAGAAGGCCTCACGAAATACTTTAATGTAAATAACAATTTAAATGTGAAGGAATGTGTGTATAACAAAATGCATCCGTCATAAACGAAACCGGAAACAGACGTAGGCAAGATCCTCAGCTGATGATTGGATGCAATGCACGCTGGGATTTGGTGTTTATGCGATGTGAAATCCGAAAACATTTAAAAAAAAAAAAAAAAAACTTTATTCCGAGTGTGCTTGCTTTTCTCTTTGAAAGTCATCACATAACGGCATTATAATACACGGTTCGGCTGTATTAAATATTACATATCTGCCATAGTTCTCTATTCATAGTTCTCCCTGCTGAGAAGACTTCTAGACAAACAGGAAGAACTGCGGCCAAAACTGAAAACGTGACGTGGATCATAAATATATAAGCAATTAAACAACATCTTACATTTATTTTCACACAATACGTCTCCTTGCAGCTTTAGCTTTAGTAACTCGTGCGCACGAGTTACTTTCTCGTGCGCACGCTTTAGTAACTCGTGCGCACGAGTTACTAAAGCGTGCGCACGAGTTACTAAAGCGTGCGCACGAGTTAATAAAGCGTGGCCTCGTTTTGTGTGTGTGTGCGTGTGCTGTGGTGCCGGTGGTGTCGGATACACACACACACACACACACACACACACACACACACACACACACACACACACACACATCATGCACCCCGGTGACAGGACATCTCCTTCATAAAGCAAGGGGGAATACTCAGTTCGATGTGTGTATAGGTGTGTGTGGTTAAACGTAGCAGCCTCGATCTCTATTCAGCGGTTCTAGTGAAGTAAACAGTAAAAGGCACAGCTCTTTGCAGCTGGTGCTGCTCTTCTCAGATTCTGCTGAGTTACACGTTACTGCCTCCAGTGCCCTGTACGACGAAGCCAGTTCAACAGACCCTGGACCTGGATATGTTCGATTTACCCGGCTTAAAGGCCCTGTCACACTGTCCCGAAATTGACACCCGATGGACACACGAATATGGAATTGTGAATTTCGCACGAAGATGGCCCCGAACCACACACGAAGGCAACATTTACATTACATTTAAGACATACAACTGCAATGAAAGTACCAAAAACAATTATGTTACAGTACTATGATACTGTACTGATATCTTCAGACTTTGTTCTTTACTTTATCCGTCGTTATATGTAGAAAATATTACGTTTTCTCCGTAATGTTGTTTCCATAACAACAACAACTTCCTGTCAACTGTCCTTCAAAATAATATATTATATCCTTTTTAGTTTCACAGAACACAAATTGGGTTATTTACATAATATATTTACATGATTTTGTTGTGCAATAAAACAACCCGATGGACACACGATAAAGGAAATGTTCAAATTCGGCTGTGATCGTAGCAACATCGGGCCATTCGTGAGGGCATCTTAAGCCTTCGTATGACTGCCGGTGGAGTTTCTCAGGCTCCGGCAGCAACTTCGTGAGCTGTGGCAAAATCTTTGGCATGCCAAAAAATTGCCGAAGGACCTTGCGAAGGTTCATTTTTGTGTTGAATTCGTGTGTCAATTGTGCCCTTCGTAAGGCCATCGTGAGGGCATCTTGTTATCATCGGTGCCATCGGGCATTCGCCCCGATCAGAGTGAGGGTGAATGCACCGATGATAACACGAAGATGACACGATTTGACAAGATGCCCTCACGAGTGCCTTACGAAGTTGCCGCTCACAAAGTTGCTGCCGGAGCCTGAGAAACTCCACCGGCGGTCATACGATGGCTTAGATGCCCTCACGAATGGCCCGATGTTGCTACGATCACAGCCGAATTTGAACATTTCCTTTATCGTGTGTCCATCGGGTGTCAATTTCGGGACAGTGTGACAGGGGCTTAACTGACCCTAACAAACGCGATGTCGATAAACGGTCCTACGAAGCTGGTTATCAACTCAGTAAATCAACCAGGGTTTCTCTGTCCGGCTGAGAGCGCGCTCACGTGAAAGGGACGGGGTTAGCAACATTTGACCAATCACAAACATGGAGACGCGTGCTGACAGCGCAGCGTCATACTTCATGAATGAATAGTGTAAATAGCAAATCCTGCTTCGTAGTACAGGCCACTGGTGCCGCAGAGATTTCATAAAGTGAAGGAGGTTTTCCTTCTATAAAACAGCTGTGGGCAGCAGATACTGTGAGTCACGGACAGGAATCCCTCAATTTTAAATAAAACGAGGCCACGTTTTACTTTCTCGTGCGCACGCTTTAGTAACTCGTGCGCACGAGTTACTAAAGCGTGCGCACAAGAAAGTAAAACGTGGCCACATTTTATTTATTTTACTCTCTATGAACCCTCCAGGGCTCCGTACTTTACATATATAGTGAAGATAAAATAAAATAGAGGAACAACAAATAAATATATAGTTAAAGTTAAAGTCAAATAATACAAAAACAATCACACATTAAAAGCCAGATTGAAGATGTGAGTTTTTTGAAGGTGGTGAGGTCAGTGCAGTCCAGAGTTCCAGAGGGAGGGGGCAGCGACGGAGAAGGCTCTGTCCCCCCAGGTCCGGTGATTGATGTGGGTGGGGATGGATAGGAGGTTGGCTTCTGATGAGCGGAGGCAGCGGGAAGGGGTGTGGTGGTGCTTTGTGAGTAATCAGGAGGACTTTGAAGTTGATTCTTTGACGGACAGGGAGCCAGTGGAGGTTCTGGAGGACGGGAGTGATGTGGTCTCTGGAGCGGGTGTGGGTGAGGAGGCGGGCAGCAGAGTTCTGGATATGTTGGAGTTTATTGAGGAGGTTGGATGGTATGCCGTAGAGGATGCTATTGCAGTAGTCTAGTCGTGAAGTGATGAATGCATGAATCAGGGTTTCAGCAGCAGAGGAGGAGAGTGATGGGCGGAGACGGGCAATGTTTTTGAGGTGGAAAAAGGCGGTCCTGGTGATGGGATTGATGTGGTGGTTGAATTTGAGCTGACTGTCGAAGATGACTCCAAGGTTGCGGATGTGAGGGGGGGAGATAGAATGTGGCTGTCAATGGTGAAGTTGAAATTCTGGATGTCTTTGATACAGGATGGGGGGCCGATGATGATGATGTCTGATTTGGCACTGTTCAGTTGGAGATAGTTTGTTTGCATCCATGCTTTTATTTCTGAGAGACAGTTGGTGAGAGTGGAGTGTGTTGTGAGGGTGATGGTTTTTGTTGAGATATAAAGTTGGATGTCATCGGCGTAGCAGTGAAATTGAAGGTTGTGGCGACAAATTATTTTGCCAAGGGGGAGCATGTAGAGGATGAAGAGGAGGGGGCCAAGCACTGAACCCTGGGGGACGCTTTGGGACAGAAGAGCAGTGGAGGTGGTGCAGTTGTTGATGTTGATAAACTGATGTCTGTCGGTGAGGTAGGATTTCAGCCAGGAGAGTGCAGTGTCAGTTATGTTGAGTGATGATTCGAGGAGGGACAGCAGGATGGTGTGGTTGATGGTGTCGAATGCTGCGGTGAGCTCGATGAGGATGTTCAGGTTGCCGGAATCAGAGGAGAGGAGGAGGTCGTTTGTGATTTTCAGAAGAGCTGTTTCTGTGCTGCGTTTTGATCGGAAACCGGATTAAAAAGAAAAGGATAAAAGTCAGCCGAATTAGTGTTGATACTGCAAGGAGACGTATTGTGTGAAAAGAAATGTAAGATGTTGTTTAATTGCTTATATATTTATGATCCACGTCACGTTTTCAGTGTTGGCCGCAGTTCTTCCTGTTTGTCTAGAAGTCTTCTCAGCAGGGCTCTATAAATAGAGAACTACGGCAGATATATAATATTTAATGCAGCCGAACCGTGTATTACAATGCCGTTATGCTGAGGGCGGTGGTGGCGAAGTCGATAGGGACTTGGCTTGGCAACTGGAAAGTCACCAGTTCAAGTCCCGGCAAGACCAAGTGCTACCGAGGTGTCCCTGAGCAAGGCACCGTTCCCTACACTGCTCCCCGGGCGCCTTTCAAAATGGCAGCACACTGCTCCTAACAGAGGATGGGTCAAATGCAGAGAAACAATTTCCCCACGGGGATTAATAAAGTATATCAAAATCAAAGTTATGTGATGACCTCCAAAGAGAAAAGCAAGCAAACTCGGAATAAAGTATTATTTAATTTTTTTTAAATGTTTTCGGATTTCCCATCGCATAAACACCAAATCCCAGCGTGCATTGCGGCTAAACCATCCAATCATCGAGCTGAGGACCTTGCCTACGTCTGTTTCCGGTTTCGTTTATGACGGATGCATTTTGTTATACACACATTCCTTCACATTTTAATTTTAATTTACATTAAAGTATTTCGTGAGGCCTTCTAACATGTTTTTAAATATAACTGCGGTTGTAGTTGAAGATTTTGTAAATTAACATGAACCGAAGCTGTTGCCTGGCAATGCAATCGCACAACGTCACGTCCGTTAATTCCACATCCACACGCATGGATTAGCATCGATTTAATACCTAGCCTTTGTTTCTGCTAAAAGAGGTGTCGACCAGCTGGGGCAACAAGAAAATCGGCGTAATCGAGTGTGACTATTAAAAAATAAATCATTATTATATTAATATTGACAATAACAACCGACCGTCGGGGTAGCATTTGCTTGGCATTTCCGGGTATTTCTCCACTGGTTAACATGGGTTAACAATACCGTGTAACTGTCACGTTTGAAGGGACGAAATCGTGACATCTTCACGTCTCCCAGCATGGTAAATCCCCACATGTTCACGTCTTGCCGTGATACCGGGTTGGCATTATCACAACCCTATTTAAAAAGGTGCCCCCCACTCGAGACTTGATTATCATCTTATTAATACAGCATCTGTTTAGAGGCCAGTGTTTTATAAATTAACCTTGACTTGTGGTGTGACTTGCGTGGGAAGAGGAAGTACTCATGTTGTCACTCCGTCTGATCATGAGGTGTGAAAGAATCAGAGAATAAAGCTGCTGCTGTGTCCAATTTAAGCCTTAAAAATAGTTTAAAATATCACAAATAACATTGTATTTATACCATATAGTCAAGTAAAACATAATCATCAGACTGGACTGCTGTAACACAGTTTGATTCACAGTTCTTGCATATTCTATTCACTTATGCTGGACTCTAGTGAAAGGAACATACTTGTCCCTCTTGGCTGAGCTGCAGCAGAACGAATGGTGGAGCTGTAATTGTGATAATCATTATCTCGTGTCCCTGGATTCACCTACGCTGTGTCCCAGAAGTGTCATTTTCAGATTCCTCAAACTTGAGGCTGGAGATTACTCTACTCATCATCTAATATGAATGCATAAAAATAATATTCTTTAGCTATTTCCCCCGGTGATAGCCACTTATTTCTAAGCGTGGGGGTTTGATGCTCAGGCTCATTCATTTTAGGGGAACATTTAATCTCAAACAAATCTCCATAAACATCTCCAGGTGATTACTAACAGACCATTCTTTTGTTTCTGTTTTATGAAATCCTTTGATTAAATATTCAAATAAGGCATTATCTAGTGTTAACTGTTGGTGAATTAAAGAGATAGCTACACCTAAATGGCCACCTAAATGTGTATTTTGGATCTTTTTTCTCTAATGTTGTGAAATTGGCAGATTTCATGAACATTAAGACTTGTCTTGTAATGGGTTTTTTTTCCGAAAAGACATGATTGTTTCATAGTTTTGTATTGTATGTCTTTATTGTCTACTGTAAAAAGCAGCATTTGTTCTTGTTCTCCAGGCACGTTTTCAGTAGGCAACCTCAACAATTGAATTTACTAATGATATTCAGTCACCACAATCTGAATTTGTGCACGTGTGAAATCAAATTTAGCAGCCTGACTGACAAACCGCAGTCTCTGCTTGCTCTCCATGTTGAGCATCATACAATGAAGGTTCCTGCATGCATCTGAGCTCTCTGCAAACCCTCAGTAGTTTACCTCATTGTATATAAAACTGTGGATTCATCATCTCAGGAAAATTATGTGCGCCTCCGGGGCAGAAGCCATCAATATTGGATTATGTGTCAGGAAGGCAGTATTTGAATAGCATGAATAGCTATTCATTACACTCATTCATTATTAAAGTTGTTTGAATAGCGTAATCAGATATAGGATTTTTAATTATTTTGACCAAGCAAATAACGATTAAAACAATAATCCCAAAAGACTACAATAGTTATATCTAATCCTTTATTACATATTATATAGAGACAACTTTACCCTGCAGCAGCGCTTACAGTACTTAGTGTTGTCTGTTTTGGTATGAATTAATGATTGAACCACAGAGTGCTGGGTGATGACTGCACTCCATAAAACTTTAATGGCCTGCATGTTTCCCCTCTTAGTCAATGGGCAGAGTGGCACAGAAAGGAAGCTCTTGTGCTTGCAGTAATCGTAAGCAGCGAGCATGTCTCCTTATTATTTTGACTGCATGTGTGATGCAGAAAGGGAACAATAATCCGTCTGAAAAGATGAAGATGGCTTTATAAAGTCTCCCAAATGACTTGAGCGCAAGTGAAATGCAGTATGAATAACTTAGCATATTATATACATTTTTTATACCTATTATCATTTAGCCGAGGCTTCTTAACATTAATGATTATATATTACCATAGCAAAAGGCCTACCAATTTTAAGCATGATATAACTTGAGTGTAGCGCATAACCTATTGTATCTATTATTAAAATTGTTTTAGCGCTGCTCGATAACTAAACTTTTCTAAAAACCTTCTGAATATAAACTAGGGAGTTCAACTTGGGAGCGGAAATGTGTTCAAATTCAGAGGACAGACCCATTTCTGCCTGGTTACTCTGTGATTCATTTTTGATTGACAGATTTAGTGATGAGATTTATGTTTTTAGGTCAGGTCAAAGGTCGCATTAGCTGTTTCCTGACAGTTTTTCCTTTGTATATGTTTTAAGCATGACCTTGTTGTATCATATGTACATTCACTAGCTCCACATATAGAATAAATTCACTGGAGATTTCGCCATATCCATACCATGTTTTGAGACATGTTACCTTGAAGAAAACCTTCATTAATTAGCTACATGGCCTCTGAAAACCGTTATATAATATCTTCTGTGGTTAAGGAGGAGCCAGGAAAAAGTACTGATGGACTTTCTATAATAGATGCCAATTATTATAATAAATAACATTATGGAAGATGAACAGACAAAAAACTGTGTAAAGAGATTCTGAAAGTTTCAGGAAAAAAGATTCGGTCACTTTTTGTCCTGATCCATTTATATAAAAACCTGTCTGAAAATGAGTTGATCAGATTTTGGCCACTTTATGATGATTTTTTGGCTTGTGTAACCATTGGCCAATAACAAACCAAGGAAACCATTTCCCATTTCAAAGGATACCAAACAAAGTTTATGAAAATATTGATGTAGGTCCATAAATCAAGCCTTAATGAAGATGCGCCAGTGTTTGTGAGAGTTTATTTTTGGAAATGGGTGACTAAATTCATGAGCTCATCAGTAACAGCTGTCACTCAGCATTAGTTATAAAATTAAATATTAACTATCGACATATAATAAAACATTTTAGCTAGATTTTGCCACCTTGATTAATACAATCAAGGTGGCAACGTCATTGTTAGAAACACAGCCAGATTGTGAGAATAGGTGACAAATACTGTCACCTATTCTCACAATCTGGCTGTGTTTCTAACAATGACGTTTAAGAGCTTCTAAAGTCTCATTTATAAGAGATCTATTGACCAGGTTTAGTCCTCAGGATAAAGTTGGTGCTTTTAATGTCGAACAGGTTTACGTTCAAATGCCAAACACTATGCAACATTTGGAAAAGTTGAGCAGAGCTACTACAGCACTTGTGAAAAGAGGTGTTTTAAAACATTATTCATTCATTCTCCTCACCCAGACTGAGACTGAGTGGGCCGTCCTGCTGGGTTTAGTGACTAATTCACCTCTTCTCCTCTGCTTTCAGCCTCTCTGCGTCACAGCGGCCAAGTGTTAACAATATGGCTTTGTGTCTCACACCTGTGGGCAGAGGGACTCGGAGAGTAGGAGTGCAGGGGCAAGAGGGGCACGCTTTTTTTCTCAGACTCGAGCACTGCAATAGTATAACATCACTGTACAGTCAAATTCATGTAGAGATTTGCCACTGCGTGTAGCTTTAATTGGACTAAATTGTCTGTGAACATCACTCTTAATCAATGTGATTATATTCGAAGGTTATATTGTTAGAAGCAAGTTGTATATGTGTGAAAACTCCTCATGTGTACCACAGACACTGTTTGGGAAGACTAATTTGGGGATCATTAGATTTGCATGGTTGGAGATAAATAGCTTGTTGTTATTTTTGCTTTGCGACAGTGGGTTCAGGGAATTGCAACAAAGGGTGTTGAAGTAAACAGTACACCAACACTAGCCATTTACATCCTCACCCATTTGATTAAATGCAGTACCTAGTCATTCTCTCAGACATACTGTGCATAGATGCAAACTCCCACTCATTTCACATCTGTTTGTTGTGTAATCATGCGTCTTAGGGGTATTTTTTCCCTGGCCTCAAATAGTGTTTCAAAGAAGGCCTGCCTCTTTTATTTCTTGAGAATATAAAATAAAGAAGACATTTGGGTTAGGTTAACATTTCTAACTATTGTCTTTTGCTTTTATTTCCCAGGTTCCCCTGTGTTTTGATCCCAATCTAAAGCTCTCACAAGGGCCTCAGGCTCCACCACTGACCTCACTGAGTCATCTTTCATCCGGTACTATCATCAATATCTCGGAGAGGATGTGAGTAGGAGAAGGACTGAGGGTAGGAGACCTCAATAAGTCCGACCAAGACAGGAAGTGGGATCACATGGCTGCTATGGACTGACGGGTCAACTGAAACCAGATCACACTGGCTTTGCTTGGAAGTGTAAGTCTTTTATTAATCCATCTGACCGACGAACAGGTCAATTACGCTTCAGGGAATCAATTGTAATTCTATCCATTAATGGGAAATAATCTAATAATTACAGTGTCTCCTTTCTAGATTGATTCTTTTGACCTTAACAATGCAGCAGAAGGTGATCGGAGACATGTAAACAAGATTGAGATAACGATAGCAGTCCTAGTATAGGGTATAAGGTTTTGTGAGGATTTGTATCGAAATTAGGTTTTTTTATGTGTATTTTGAAAGGAAATCATGTTGCAAAGCCTCAGAGTGAACTGCATTTAAAGATATATCAGCGATGTACCGCTTCATCCTTTTTACTGCCTCTGTGTACCAAGTATGTCTTCCATTGTAGCTGTTATCTCCCAACCCAGAATCCATCTCCTCTCCCCTCTCCTCTCGTCTCATCTCCTCTCTCATCTCTCCACTCCTTCATGCTGCCACACTACCCTGACATGTGTTTGTGCTCTCGTCCCATCGTTTCCTTGGCACTTGACAATGGCTGTTTCTGGTTTTCCTTTCTTTTTTGCTCTGCCTTTGTTTCCACTCTCCCTGGAAACTAAAAAAAATCTTGTTGTGTACAAGACATGCCATATATTCTTCGCCAAGCACACAATATGGGTCTGTCTTTGGGCCTGTATTGATTTGTGAAGAAACTACAACATTATATGTCATCGTTAGCTATCAATTGTATATATTTTTGTATTATTATTGTATTGTATTATTAGTTCCCCTGTGAACAGAACATTATTAACCTTTTTATAATGCAAAATACCTTCCTGCAATACTAATGACATCTATATTTTTTAGCAGTGTTTTGTATGCCTCATTACACATTTGTAGTCAAGCAAACCTCAAAATATCGCTCTGATAGTTCCAGATTAGAAACCATAGTTCGATAGCCGTCACATCTGGCAAATATCCATGAATGTCCTTTCTACAATGTGGAACACATTGAATTATTTAGAAATCATATATTTTTCAAGGGAATGGAGGTTTCAATTGCTGTAAGCTTTTAGCAGGGTCAGGTCAGTGAAGCTCCTTTTTGTTTACATACTGTATCGTGCAGCGTTTTCCATAGCCTAGTACTGTTGTGCATTCCAATTAATATAAATGTAATGTTAGAGTGTCGTGTGGTGATGCAGTAGTGCATCATTTAGTAAAGTGGATAAACAATGTTGGTCTGTCTGTCGGTCGATTCACCACTTTAATCCAGACTGAAACATTGAACTATTTTATGCATTGCCATGACGTTTTTTACTGACATGAATGTAGACCTAGGGATTCATTATAATACATTTGGTGTCTATCATCAAGTCAATATTTTAATGTATCCAAAATCAGATTATGACAAGATATTTGCTAAATAAAAGCCTTATTTGTAACTTGCTATTTCAAGTAGTCTATAATGCTAAGCTAATAGGAAATACTATTAACTGTACATTTTACCAGCTACAAATCATTGTCATTGTGACAATATTAGCATGCTGGCTGAAGTTAGCATTTAGCTGTGCCTGAATTTAGCCTCAGCGTGGCTGTAGACACCAGTCTTGCTTTATTGCACTTTGCTGAGCATCCTGTTAAACTGTGTATAAAAGTTATTGCACGTAAGACTATTTTCCAAACGTTCACAACAAACAGTATTCATATATTTTAGATGACATTAAGCTCAACGGTTGACTTTACTTATTGCTCGATCTGGTTTTATAGACCCTTTGGATACTCATAACTGTTCAATATAAAACCCATTTTGATTTCACTAGATAGCTTTCCAGGGTGTACTCAGCCTCCCAGTGCATGATGGGATAAGCTACATGCACTATTACCCTAAGGTATGGATAATGGATAGATTGTAAATGTAAAAGCAGATTAAAGCAGGTAGGGATTATCTGTAGGGTTGAGTTAGATTTAAATGTGATGACATGTCAACAGAGCAAATGCATAAAACATAAACTAAATTGAAATTCTTAGTGAGATTAATAAAGTTCACATCATTATTATAATTAAAAGTAACCGACTGATTTAGTGCTGGTGTCTTTTAATGGTGCCCAGTAGTAATGTAAAACATGTATGATTGGCAGTGTTTGCAATTTTTTCTGATTTGTAGATTGTAAAACTACCATTAAAAATGTCCATAATAATTGACAGCTGTTTCCCATTGGCACCTCATTGCAGCTCATTGCACCTCCGGCAGTAAACTTGTAAACATTGCATTTTATATGTTTAATCCACATGCTTTTAGCAAAGCAATCGTAAAGGATAATTGTAGGGAAAACTTTCATTTAGATTCCTGGCTGCAAAGCTCAAATAGATTCCCCACAAACACATGGCTGGAGGTCAGCATAAAATGATATTGTTATGCTTTAGGTATTTATAATCTGCTTAAGTGTTCGCAGAAACACATTTCTGAATTCAACTGATTTTCATGGAATTGGAAAATAAAATATTCTGTTTATATCGGTAAGGTTATATTTGTAAATACAGTCATTTTAAAACAGCATGGGGAAAAACTGTTGAAACTGGTTGGAAATAGATAACACATCGCCTTCCCCAGCAGTTTGCTTTGAATTATTAATAAACTTGAGTGAACCCGCTGCAGGTCGGGCAAAAGGAGAATTCATATTTCTGTGGTTGATGTTTTTTATTTTTGATGGTTTGGGAGCCAAGGTGAGGAAAATGTGGATGTGAAGCAGAACAGATTCACTAGGGCATATTTTTGGGGGCCTCGAAATGTGAGAGACGTATAGTATATATTAACTATTTATTATTTTTCACTTGGGGTTTTTTAAGTTTATCTAGCTGTCTCACATTTAATGCACTGTCATGCTTATCTTCATGTTATCTCTGTTCACAAAATCAAAGCGGATCAATGTTGAATGATTCATATTAAGGTTCAGCCACCCTGTGATGCATTTTAAATGTTAGCATTGCATCATGCATGGATGGGATGGATTCCTTCTGGTCTCCCAACTCAACTGATGCAGTATAATTTAATAGCCTACAAACATTTATGTCAAGCAGGTGCAGGAGGTTGAAGGTATCACCTTGCTGTTAGTCTTTCATTAAACAGACAGGGATCTGGAATAAATGATGAAATAGCTGGTGGGGATGGCGAGGCCAATTATACCAAAGCGTGTTTTTCCTCGTTTAAAGTGGGTCTCTCCAGCAAATCCCCTTTCAAATGAGGGTCACATGATGTCATATGCTAATTAAGATATATAAATAGTGCATTGTGAATGGCATTAGCCATAGTGAATAATGTGTCATAATGAGTCATGGCAAGTTATTTAAAGATAAATGCAGGTTGAAACAGGAATATGAAGAAATGTACATCATTAATTCTCACAGAATGTCCTTTCAGTCGCCATGACTTTACTGAATTCTCATTAAAGTCTTGTTTACATGATAAATATCAGGCCCTTTAAGGCTAAACTGAAGATATAAAAATTGTGTTTGTAATCAAGGACTACATTGTCGAAGCCTTGAAAGAAGGAGAACAATGAGCATCTTTGTAGGACCTATAATCACCATGTTTTACTAAATGCTTTAATGAGCAACACAAAAACCCTTGTTACTTTTGGTCTGAAAAAGAAGTGAAATATGTATGTTATAATTTGGCCAAATCTTTTTTATAAAGTGACTCACATAGTGCATCCTATAGATAAACTAATAAATGACCGCTCGAGTAATGGCAGAACATTGCCTTCCCCTGGAATAAGACACCTTATATTTCTTCCTCTTCTTAGTGTTCTCTCAATGTGTGTCATCAATCCCCTCTGTTGGCCAGTGGGCCACACTGCAACACATAATGATTCATCACATAGGACTCAATTCTATTCAATGTTTCTTTTATCTGGAAGATATTTGATCTAGATTTGACTCATCATTTCTTCATTTAATGGAGTCATTTAAAGTGACAGTGCATTTGACATGTCTTTATATGCCCCTTCTGTTCTTTCATTTCCTGGCTTGGCTTTTTGCTGTATATACTGAAGCTGCCAGCAGATGACAGATATGCTGCGACCTGCGCACTGACCCGTACACCCAGCATGCCTTGCAGCATAGAGCTGTAGGATGGCTCTGTGTGAGTGAATGTGACTTGCCCAGTGGGGTAGAGTGGGGAACAGGTGCCAACACTGTCAGCTTGTTAACACTGGCTTCTCCAGCAGAGTGCGGCACATATGCAACACATAGCCTTTGGCTATGGGACGTATGTGCAGGCATGCATACATCTCTGAAGTGAGAAATGGCGGTGTGTGTATCTGTTATTTGCACGCAGCGATGATTCTGGGACATTAAATGGGTGTTAGGGGAATTTGATGTGTTTGTCCAGTGATTATTATTAAAGAAATACAGATCTGACTGCACTGAGAAGATTAAATACATGAAATATAGCAGTTTTGTGCAGATGGTACGTGTGTAATCTTGTCAGCATCCTGTGTGCTGTACTGTTTCTAACAGCAGAGAGACTGTGTAATGTGCAAAACACAAAGCCCCTAATTTGTTGTCCAATTATACTTTTATAAGTTTTGGCATACATTTGTTTTTGAGCACATTGTTAGAGCGTTATCATGTGGCTCCGTTTTCTACATAAGCCTGGGAAGATACAGTTATGTGAAGCCCCCCTAGGGTTATGTGGAAGAAATTCTCTCAAACATCACAAATTAGGCCCCTAGATGACCCATTTCTAGAATAACTAAATTGACACAATGAATTATTCCATGCTGTCTTGTGGCCTCTATAACGAGAAGGGGACTTGGTACAGAGGATAAATTAGGACACTGAGTTCTTGCTTCTCTCATTTATTCCATCAAAGCCATTTAGGCAGATTTGCCCGTTTGCCCAATTTATTCTATGATTTCTTACCCTCTCATTATAACAATGGGGGAGAAAAGAGGAACATGGATGTGAGTTTGAAGAAATTGGCTTCTACAACTTGGATTGGAGATAATAAGACACAAGGATAACGTGTCAAAATCTATTTAATTCCGGTGTAGTTATGAGTAACTTGATATATACTTTTCATTTTGGATAGACACTCGCAGAGCTCTTCCCAAAATAAATCTCAAATAGCTCCCAGTCATGAAGCAAAAAGGGAAAAGTGAGAATGTGGTTTAGAATATAATGATGGTTCAGGGACAAAGAGGGAAGTATAAAGTGAGGTATAAAAAGAGAAGCTGCAGTAGAAGAGGAAACAAGGAAGAGCACACCTCCATATTTCAAACCATTGATGAACAGTGTCTTATTGTGACCATGCAGAATGCTTTCCCAGGCTGAACGGTGCTGTACATCAAAGACAACGCTGCAAAATGAGATGGCTTCTAACAAATACTACATTGAGCTCAACTCAAGTGTCAAATCCACAGTCTACGGGGGATATGGTTACTGTCACCTGAGGGTTAAAGCCTCCTCTCTGGTTTGATGTCTGAATATTAGGCTATTTGATATGCTGCAGCTCTTTCAAGTCAGCCTGGCATGACCAGACTGCCGGCAGATTTCCCACAAGGACTGTAACTGCTCAGCAGAGAGACAGACATCACTCTCCAGCCGCATCAAAGCCGAGCAGCTCTCCTCTCTGCCCTCTGCATCTTTCTCACAGCTGCAGAGGCTTTTCGTAGAGATGTGGCGCCTTCTAGTGGGAGGTGGAAATAATTACAATGTTGAATCTGATTTTATGTTTCAAGTGACTGTGGTTCTTTTCCATCCACAGTGACAATGGTGTTGTTTCTGATTGGGATCTCTATTGCTGTGAATAATTCATCTCATGAGAATCAAACTGCAGGTAACTGTAGAAATGTGTCTTTTTCTTTGCATTCATACAACACATGGAAAGGATCAGATATTAAAGAGAGACTTCAGTATGTACTTTAAGAAGAATAAATAAAAATTGTATTCTGCATACATATACAAAGCTAATTTATTAGTATTAATATGGCTCATTTAAATACACAGGAAAACTGCTGATACCGCCTTACTTGGTCTAGTATGACCAGTTCCTTATGGTACGGTAATACATTTTGGCAAACTTTACACGATTATTGGAGTGCAATTACAATTTAAAAAGTCAGTTTGCTGACTCTTTGCTACTCATTCTGCTGTGACACTACATTTTACTTTATAATATTATCCTTTCACATGTGGTTACAGACAGTGGTCACCATTCAGTACAATTACAAAGTATTGCTTCAAAGGAATAGTTTCCATTCTGGGAAATCCACTCAGTCTTTGCTTTCTTGCAATGACTGAGATGAATTTTTTTTATAAATAGATTACCGCAAGTTAGCTTAGCACGGAGATTGGAAACACGGGATACGGTTAGCCTTACTGCGTAGGGAGAAAATCTACTTCTCAGCACCTCTAGATCTCACAAAATAAAAATGCTTGAAATTGAATGTACAGATACAGTGTAGCAAGAAAAAAACAGTATATGCACTTCCCATCAAACTTATCCTTTGCATATCAACAAGTTTACATTGTCTTTCATTAAATTATACTGACGACTTAGTGTTCTATCCAGAAAACCCCACCCACCAGGGGGCTCATGTGCTGCCCTCGACACTCATCATATCCCTGCTTCTTATCATCGTTGTCCTGCTGACTATATACTGTCTCAGGTGAGTAAAGAAACAGATCTGGCTATTTTAGTTTGGAGTGAGTCTGTGCCTTCTCTCCTCTCTCTCTCTGTCTCTGTCCCTTTAAGCATGTCTGTGTGAGTGTGTGTCGGGTTAAAACTTCAGGACGGGGGTGGTAGGGGAACATGCGGTGAGCATTGGCTTATGGGTAAACAGCTGCTTCTCAAGTAAGCCAGCAAACAACAACAGCTAGGTCAGGTCGGGTCAGACTCATTCACTGATCAGCCGGCTCAGAGCTCTTTTCCTGACGGAGACATGAGGAGGAACAGCTTTGCCTCTCTCACGTGGTTGATATTGGTTTTAGTATTTGTTGTTTGCTTACTTTATGTGCTCACCAGCTATGTTCTAGTAATTGGGGTTCACTTGTTTTTGCTTTCCTAATAGAGATGTCTGCCCTTTATCTTCTCTGAGGCTTTTTTCTTTCCCTGCTTCTCTCTGTGTGATTACTACAGGTTCAAAAACCACAGGAAAGCTCTCGTTACCTCGGTGGACAAAAAAATACCAAATGGCTTCTTGGAGGAACAAGGTAACATTGTGTTGTACTCAATATAACCACCAAGTGCTTGAAAATATAATACAGCCTTTTACTTTTTATTTCTTTTTAGTTTTAAGTGTAGCTTTACATTCTTTATGGACTAGGAAAGTTTTACGATCTGAAGTCCAAGGAAGCTGGAAAGGTCTTGGAAGGCCCTTGGCTTTCCCAGCACGTAGGGAGTCATATAAACTTTCACTTCAAGTAGAAAGTTCATAAATTAGGGGAAAGGTCAAATTCTGAGTTAAGACAGTTCCTTGCAGCAGCAGCAGCAGCAGCAGCGGCACCATGTTTATGACCGGAGAAATCATTTCTGTCATGTACCCACAAAAGTAGGAAATCTTAATGGCCATCAGGCTTGTTTTTGCAGGTGCTATGAGAGCTTGTAATGTTCTCTGTTGGGAACCATTAGTTGTATGGCCATATATTCCCTAAAACACAGGAGAGCAGACAGTGGTCCTCCTTCCCAGATCCCCCTCGCCCTCCAAGAGGTACTTCCCCATCCCTCTGGACTCGCTGGAGGAGGAGTACCGGATACGCTCGGCAGACGACGGCAAG
Source organism: Gymnodraco acuticeps (assembly GCF_902827175.1). Taxonomy (NCBI): domain Eukaryota; kingdom Metazoa; phylum Chordata; class Actinopteri; order Perciformes; family Bathydraconidae; genus Gymnodraco; species Gymnodraco acuticeps. The sequence continues at coordinate 5,362,284 of NW_022991180.1, forward strand.
CTCTTCAGAGAGGAGTTCAATGTGAGTTTGTGTGGTCTGACTAAGATCTTTGTCCTGCAAGCACAGAACAAATACAGAAAATAGTAATAAAATGTTATGTTGGTAGGCTGTCGACCCCCGGCTTTATTTTGATCTCACGAGTATTGGGGGGGGGTTCTTTCTTTATAGTCGCTGCCATGTTACTACCACCACGGGTCTTTTGAGGAGGCGAGCCGAGAGCACAACAGAGAGAAAAACAGATACCCAAACATTTTACCATGTGAGTGTCAGGATGTATTCTGCAGCACACAATATTAATGTAACCTTTAGACTGCAGTTTTATTGATCTCTAAATCGTAGGGTGATGTGGGCTGAATGAAAAATAAGCCTATTATTTACAGGATCTTTTTTCATCTCTCTTCCACAGATGATCATTCAAGAGTGCTGTTGAGTCATCTTGATGGACATCTGTGTTCAGACTACATAAATGCATCCTACATAGATGTGAGTCTTAGTAGCAATTAAGCTTGTAATATGGAAGATTCTTGACACATTTTCATTAATACCATGTCCATTCACACAGGGTTTTAAAGAGAAGAACAGATTCATTGCAGCTCAAGGTACATTTTTCTGTTTGCTTGAGTTTGTAATGAATGTTGAGCATTCTAGTTATAACCATTTGCACCTTATTTTAATACTTTTCTTGACGTTGCTTCAGGCCCAAAGCTTGAGACGCTGGCCGACTTCTGGCGGATGATATGGGAGCAGAAAACAGCAACTATAGTAATGCTGACGAATCTGAAAGAAAGGAAAGAGGTCTGTCTAAGTATTCTTCCTCTGCAATGCACTTTTCTAATTTGAAATAGGGTGTGTATAGATTTAACCTATTCAATCGATATGGCTTCAATTCACCATTAATGAAACCCTTTTGTATTCACATGACCCAAAGTCATGGGCATCATTTATTTGACCCCTTTTCCAACTGAGGATCCATACAAAGTGTCACCCAGCAGATTACTTAGCATCGCATTAAATTTAGCCTCAAAGGGATGATCAATTGAGAGCTCAACTGCGGGTTTGATAGGGCAGAATGGAGGCAATGGGGATCAATGACGGAATAATTGTTGATAAGATCCTAAGAGGCTCCATGATAATTAGTCTGAGATTGTAGTTAATGAGTTGAATCGTCAGTGTGAAGATCGTATTGACTGACAGAGTCGCACAAAGTCCTTGTGATTGCCTTTGGATTGGATTGGGAAAAATACGTCAAATACACATTTCTGTACGCACACCAATAAGATACACAACATACGCTGATCTCCAACCATTTGAGTTAAGAAAGTTACAATGAAAATACAGTGTTTTTTTCCCTTTTAAGGTGTATATTTTTCTTATAGTTATTAAAGACTGACCTCTTTCTTGTTCTTATTATGTTACCAGGACAAATGTTATCAGTATTGGCCAGAGAAAGGCTGCTGGATGTACGGGAACATCAGAGTGGCGATGGAGGACGTCACTGTACTGGTGGACTACACCATTAGAAAGTTCTGTGTTCAATATGTAAGTCAAATGTGTGGATCTACATATCAGTATGTTTATCATTTTGAAAAAGCTAATTTTTAACATGAAATCCCCTTTTTGTATTATTGTTAAACAGAAAACTGTGTCTCAGTTAGCAGCACGATTTCACAGCACGTCAGCAAAAAAGTGATTATACTGTGCAGCAGAAATAAGGACACAATAACACAATAAAAACAACCAAAGATTAAGCCTTTATTTAGACATACACATGCTATTAAAATAATAGTGTGCTTTTTCAATATTGTTCTTAATATACTCCTTAATTGCTATAAAAAAACCTATCATCATAACATCTAGATTCTTATTAAAAATTAAACATGAAACAAAGCTACATTGAGATGGTGTAGTTCCCCATGGAGACATTTTAGTAAACTATTATGAGATGCAAAATATCATAAATACATGGGAAATGGAAACAAATTAAAGGATGTATGTTATGGGCCCAGCATGAAAGTGTAGGTGTATTTAACATACAGTAAACACTACAAATGTCTCATCTTTAGAGGTTCATACAGCGCTCTCAGTGTCTGTAGTTCTCTCCGTGTGTTTTTGATGCTGCCATCTCAGCCAAGCCTTCAGATTGCAAAATTCACTTTGTTCCCTTTCCATTTGAAGCCGGAGAAGTGCAGATATCCTCTCTGACTCTGTGAAAACTGTGACTGCGGTATAGCGCTGCAGCACGAGCTGGCACACTGAGAGCTTTTACATCCTCTGAACACAGAGCATGAAGTTGTGTTCTCTTGAGAGAGCATTCATGAGTAGGAGAGCGAGGCAGAGGCAAACCAGTACACATGTTTAATAATTGTATTCCGTCACAAGTAGCGAAATGACAACAAAAGACAAATGATTCAGTACATTTGAGGGTAATTTTCCAGTAGGTAGCATAGTATATTTGACTGATGTGTGTCTGCACAGTGAGCATGCTTCATGCTCAGGTTTGTTTCTGTGCTTCGCAGCAGGGCAGCGACGGCCCCCGAGCTCCGCGCCTCGTCACCCAGCTCCACTTCACCAGCTGGCCAGACTTCGGGGTGCCGTTCTCGCCCATCGGCATGCTGAAATTCCTCAAGAAGGTCAAGACTGTCAATCCAACGTATGCTGGACCCATTGTTGTGCACTGCAGGTAAAATGTGTTGTAAATCAAAAGCCAGAAAACAATATATGACTATAATCAATCAGCTAAGGTTTTTATCGAGCACATTTTATACAGCAGGCGTGGACTTCATGTGCTTAAAAGAAAAAGTAGAAATAGGCGCAGATCATTTCTGACAAAAACATATATAATACAAAGAAATATGAGTGAACAAGGTATTACAATAAAAACAAGTTAAGAAGGAATGTTCACATTATTATAATCGGAATGATAATACTGATTCGAAAATAAGGATCTTACTAATAGCCCTACACTTTAAACTTAACTAAAACTTAGTGAAATAAAAGTGTTTTAATCCGCTTTTAAAAGTTGACAGCAGAATTTTTGTCCTGTAATAGAAAGTTGAAGTTGTACCATAAGGAGTGAATTTAGATGATTTATTCTCTCTATAGGAAAGAGACCTTTGCTTCAAATGTTCTAAGCGAGGAACACAAATGTAATTAAATACAGTGAAGAGAAGTTAATAAAAAGAGCTGCTTCATTTCATTATAAGAGACAAGAAAATACTTTGCGAATGATGAATTTCCCTATTTGCAAGAAAATCTATTCGCAAAACTGAAATTTGGTATGTGAAAAAATCAACAGTTCTTAAAACCTTCAACACAGTTTTGAGGTATAAAACACTAAAGATAAACTTATTTTGTATTTGTATCATGTTAGGTTTGGTAATGTTACTGTAGAGCTCAACTTAACTGTAGGTCAAGAGTATAAACACTGAATTGAAGCATAAATAAATATATACTGAAGAGTGCATATGTTATGTTTTCCTGGCCAATCAGTGCAAAGCCTCACAAAAGAAATCAGCAGCTCAGAGAGCAACTGCAGCAACAGGTGCTGGGGGAGAGGGCCTGTTGTTCTTGAATGGGGCCCATTGAGGAGCCCCTCGCCCGCTGTGGACGGCAGCTCTGCTCCCCGCGGAGCCGTCTGCTCAAACGACCTCAGTAAATCTATTAGGAGTGTGCTTCAGAGGTGAAGCACTTTTACACATGCTCATGCTCCAGGCTGTCCACAATTGACGTCTATGTTAAGAGAACAGGGATAGCTTGGCAATATATTAGAAGAAAGCAGAAGCATTTTTATATTTATATATAGTTATGTTGTGTTGTCAGTAGTTATATACAGAATAGTTTGAAGCTTCGTTCATAATGTTGATATCGAAGTTCTAAATTCACCGTCAAATGTTTCTATTTAGTTTTTTCCATTGTTTTATTTCTTTTCAAACCAGTTATTTATTTATAGTTAATCTTTTCCAAAATGCATGTCGTTATCTTAATTTGTTGTTTAGCTTGTTATTTTTGGTGTTAAGCCTTTTCCAAAAGTTTGCTTTCCTACTTCCTAACACTCACAGCGAAGTTAGTTTTATTAAAGAAAAGATGACTTGACAAAGAAAAAAAGATCAACTTGATTTGTCCAATTAATCACTTTATATAAATTGAGGATTTTAGTTTCAGGAATTTAAATTTTAAGTAGGGTTATAATGTCATAAAATATGATTTTTGCCTTCATTCGAAAACCCTAATAGAAGCTTAAAATAAAAGTAGAAATACATTTGTTTCAACCATTTGGTACATGTAATGTTCCTCTGTTGCTAAGGTTCTATGTGTGCTATACAGAAACAATATTGTTTCAAGTTCTTATCCGACACATTTTCTTTCATAGCTTCACTTTTGTCCGACCTTGTGCCTTCCCCTTGTTTGTGTTTCCTCAGTGCCGGGGTGGGGAGGACTGGGACGTTCATTGTCATTGACAGTATGATCGACATGATGCACATGGAACAGAGGCTGGATGTCTTCGGCTCTGTGAGCAGAATACGAGAGCAGCGCTGTCAGCTCATCCAGACAGATGTAAGTGTTGACCCTCTCCGGCCTGTGGTACACAGACTGACAGCTCCACTCTCTCTCTAGTGTTGGAGGCACAAACAAGAGAGGACACAGAAAAACAACCTCCTCTATGATACATGAAAATAGTAAAAAATAGTTTGGCAAACTGAAGCTACTTCTTCCACCTTTTCCTTGACTTCCTCTGTGTTCCCCCTCAGATGCAGTATTCCTTTATCTACCAGGCTCTGCTGGAGTACTACCTGTATGGAGACACGGAGCTGGATGTGTGCTCTCTGGAGGGCCATCTGCAGAGGCTTCACAACACCAGGGCTCCCCACGACAGGCTGGGCCTGGAGGAGGAGTTCAGGGTAGGATGAAAGAGGCTCACTCTCAGACATTTCAGTCAGTAATGAATCGTCCCCATCACCCTGCACCCTGCATGGTAGGAAAACTTGCCCAGGGTGCCCCCCTTAGCGGTACTAACATAAATAACAATGCTTTGTATCAACTAATACTTTATAAGAATCCCAACATCTTCCACACAGGAATTAATATAACGTGGTGAAATATTCAAATTTTTGTTCTCACAGTTCCGTACACTCTTACTGAAATGATTCCCTAATGCCTCCTCTTCTTCTTCTTTTTTCTTCATCTCTGAAAATACAAAATGTTTTTGTCCAGCTTCTGTGTTTTTAAAACTGTCCGAGTCATCATATTCATAAGCGTTGAGCTGCCCTGCACTGTTGAAAAACAAACCTTTCATCATGTCAATCTGCTCCTGCTTTCTCCTGACAGAAACTGACCAACGTCCGCATAATGAAGGAGAACATGAGAACTGGAAACCTTCCCGCCAACATGAAGAAGAACCGTGTGCTTCAGATCATTCCTTGTAAGGACTGCTCTGATACTAATCCATAATACATCACATCCCAGTAACATCAAAGTGCCACACTGCTGGTTATTTTTATAGATATACACAGATATCCGGCTAATCAGGATGACTATGATCAATGGCATTTAACTACAGCTTGTATCTTGACTGAAATGTGAGAGTAGAGTGGGAAAGGGAAATTGTGGTTACAACTTCTTTTACAGTGAAATCTGATATCAGCTCTGGCGCATTTGGCTTTAATAACACAGCAACATTTGAACTTAGCTGTTATTTTTTCCATCAGCCTTTTCAAACTTTTATTTTATTAAGAATCACTTATGGAAAGTTTTTATTTTTCCTTTTTTTCTTGTGCAGATGATTTCAACCGAGTAATGCTGTCAGTGAAGAGAGGACAGGAGTTCACCGACTACATCAATGCCTCCTTTATTGATGTAAGCACTCCCTCTCAACCTCCTGTATAGATTTCCCATAGAAGTATATATAAAGCTCATTGTTGCCTTTACAAACAATGCAAAATATTATGTTTGCTGCACTCTCAAGTGTTGTTTACCGGATGATCTGCCCTCCAGGGCTACAGGCAGAAGGACTATTTTATCGCAACCCAGGGCCCACTGTCTCACACAGTGGAGGACTTCTGGAGGATGGTGTGGGAGTGGAGGTGTCATTCAATCGTTATGCTCACCGAACTCAAAGAGAGGGAGCAGGTACAGTACGCTGCTCCTGCAAAAGTACAGGCTGGAAAGTGGAGTTGCACATTTAGAAAATCTCTTTTATTTCATTTTACTATTCTACCTATTTCTTATTCCTGACAGCCTGTGTATGTATTTAATAGTTTTATATTGATCCTGTGGTGCACACTGAAAACACAGAAAAAAGAATAGGACATTAATCAGTCAAATGAAGCCTGATTGTATTTCCATCTGACCTTCTCCACCAGGAAAAGTGTTTCCAGTATTGGCCATCAGAGGGCAGTATAACATTTGGAGATTATACTGTGGAGCTGACTGCAGACACACAGTGTGAAACCTTCACTCTCAAAGACATGGTGCTCACCTACAGACCAGTGCGTAACATTTTATTCTAACCTTTAAAAGCTGAATTTCAATTCCCCTATATGCCTCCCTGTCTACTTTATTCTATCAGTTTAAAATGCATGAAATGTCAATATATCTAGCATCTTTAGCTGCATTAAAATAACAGAGAAAGCACTCTATCTCACCAGGAAAAGAAGTCGCAACACGTCCGACACTTCCACTTCCATGGATGGCCTGAGATCGGAATACCGGCTGAAGGAAGAGGGATGATTGACATTATTGCCGCTGTACAGAGGCAGCAGCAGCAGTCTGGAAACCGTCCCATAATTGTGCACTGCAGGTGCGGAAATTCACTTCTGATAATTTTGCTGCATGTGTATCTGTAGATGAACATTTTTACAGACATGGTATAAATGTTTCTGTCCGCCCGTGTTTTTTATTCCAACCCTTTTTCTTTTATCACCTAAATCTTTTAGAGGGATATTGGAAGGAATTACATTTTTACAGATACATTTTTCTCTCAAACGCCTGTTACAATAAATTGTACAGTTTGCCTCAGTAGACCTGGTGTTCTATGCCTAAACCACTTATGTGATCCCTTATAAAGACTTAGCTGTGAAAGCTTTGATCAGAACCTAGCTTCAGGTGAAGTGATTCTAAAGCAGCACACCCCTGTGGGATTGATCCAATCCACTGATTCACAGTCAATTAAAACCTCTCAAAGTGAAATCTCCTCTGACTCCCACTATGATTAATCTGATAAGATGAGCTAACGACAGGAAATGGTGTCATCACTCTCTTCTATTCCTTCATCACCACTTGTCTAAGAAGGGCTTTTTAAAGCTTTTCCTCTGCCCCTGGGAAACGGGGCTAACCCGATGCAATCCCCAAAGTCTCTCTACACTTCGCTTCCGAATCACACATCACTCTCACACTCGCTCCCCGTCTCTCTGTGTCTTCCTCTCTCCATCCCACCATCCTTGTAAACATTGACTCAGTCAAACACTGAGCTTCCAAACTGATTAGTGTTAGCGTTTGGATTAGCCTTTCTTTAAGTGGGGATGATTATTAGGACTATTACACAAAGGTCACCTTTTCTCTTGCAAACTTTTTAATTCAAATGGGAAAAAAAGCATCTGCTGCAAGGATTACAAGAGATTCATTGCAGCATTCTTTTTAAGAAATGTAGAAGTAGTGAGAATTTAAAATATTCTTATTCTGAGCTATATTTTAAATGATCTGTAGTTCTTCTGCAGCAAGGCAACCCATTTTCAAGGCCGTCCAGTGTGTGCAGAATGTGATGTGGTTGCTAATGTTTTTGTCCTTCATGTTTCAGCGCTGGAGCGGGTCGGACCGGTACCTTCATTGCCCTCAGTAACATTCTGGAGAGGGTGAAGGCTGAAGGCCTGCTGGACGTTTTCCAGACCGTCAAGAGTTTACGCATGAAGAGACCACACATGGTCCAGACTGTGGTGAGTAAAAGAGATCCTATCAAACCTACTGTGCAGAATCCGTCAGCTTATTCACATTTGTGTTGTTTGGAACTATTTCTATTTATGCAAAGTAACACTATTTTATCCTGCTTTTTCTTCCAGGAGCAATATGACTACTGCTACAGAGTGGTTCAGGATTTTGTTGACATTTTCTCAGACTACGCCAATTTTAAATAATACCTGTCAAATTAATGTAGGCATTTCCCTTTCCTGAATGTTGTTTTCTAAAGCAAGCTCTTTTTACACTTTGCACTTGATTACAGATCTAAACAATAACTGTAACATACTGTAATATAATGGAAAACATCTGTACTCCAGGAGAGTATGCCTCTGTCAGGAATGCTTGATCGTCAGGCTTCCAGTGTAAAATATGGTAATTATAGTGGTTTATGGTACGGTTGGGTTCTTTGATATGTATGTTCTGCTTCAGTTTTATGTTGCATATGTTGCAACAGTGTGAGGGTCAATAAAGGAAACATTCAAAGATTGTATTTCACTTAATCTATGAAGATATTGTATACTGTATATATTGTATTTATTGCTAAATACCTAATTACATCTCATCTGTTGTGGAAAACATGCATTTTATTTTATTTCTGCTTAATTTGTCGCTGGCAACAATGCCTGTTTTTTACATTAGTGTTGTTTGATTGCTATGAGGGGAATACATTGTGTGTTTGATAAGTATGGTAAATATAATTACTGCTTTTGCTAAAATAATGTCTTGTGTGACATGTGTGAATTATATTTATAATCTACTTTGAGCTCAAACAAAAACACAAGACTCAAGATACATTTCGTTCTGTTAGACGCTGCACATTTTCTCACTTCTGTCTATGAATAACTAAACAGCTGCTGCCTGTTGCAATTTTATTCAACTTCACCAACTTTCTTGTGTTGCCCATGGCAATATTACTTAGTGGATCGGTGCCTGACGCTGCAAAATGCAATTAGCCCACATTGGAACAGGCAGAAAAAAATGGATTATAACATCCCAACGTATCTTTCTACGTACGTAATGTTTTACAGCCAATCATGACATCCTTCCCTTTTTATACACATTTACATTTCCACTTTCCACTTGCATGTTTGCATTAAGCCATATTGATTAGAGAGACATTTCTAATCATGCAAAACTTGTCACCAAGTGACGCAATTTTAATACAAACAAGCCAGATGATTTTTGTTTTTATTAGACACACTTTTAAAAATGCATTGTTTTCAAATAATGGTTTACTTTATGAATCATGAATTCATTATTTGTACAAACACTTCTCAGAAAATTAAATGTACCATAGCTTAAGTTAAAGTGTGAAAGATATGAAGAAAAACAGAACATTTGAGTTTTATTTAAATATGAGATGTAGTTGAACCTTGTCTGGACAAGTATAATGAAAGAGCCAGTGTAGAGCTAAAATAGGAAGTATGCATGCACAGGCATTATGACATGTTTTGAGTGGTAGTACGTTTGGTATTTAAGGAAACCCCAACATTGCTGCTAAATCAGAAGCATATATTTTTGCAAGGCTTCTGCTTACTTCTTTATAAAACAGTAAGCTTGGTTTGGGTGAACAACTTTCTACTGTTTATACATGAAACACTGATCGTTTATGTTTATTTACTGTACATAATGTATCGTTGTGATTATTATCCATCACCAATGTTAACTGCATTGTTAACTTCATTGTATTAAATGTCCATGCTGAAAGAACAAGAAATAAGGGGAATGACAGTGAGGCCTTGCAGCTGATGAAACATAAATGCATGGGCACCTTGTTTCAGTGATGTTTCTGCCTTTTTGAATCTGTATGGATACTATTTGTTTGATAAAAGCTGATTCCAATAAATTATAGATGGAGAGAAATACCAGATTTCATCCTAATGTTGTCTTTTCATCTGCTCCATACACAGATGCGTTCGATACAAACACAATGATGTTTCTGATATATATTTCATGCTTTCTGAACCCTCATGGTGACGCCAGCATATTGGAGCACTTAGCCAGGTCCATTAGCAGTATTTTGTGTTCCATTAGTCGGTAAATGTGTCACACCTGCGGAGAGGGGGATTATAATCCTGACGGCGTCTCCTTCAACACCTATAAAAATCCCCCTCTGGCTAATGCGCCACATGCAAACAAAGCCAATACAGAGGTGAGTCAATCCACAATGAAGTGTGTTCAATTTTTATCAAGTTAGACTCGCTCCTCTTGGTAATTACTGTCTGAAGTACTCTTTGCTAATGTTGGTCATTGCTTTGTAACCCCCGGTCTGAGAGAAGCGGCTGTGACATTATTGTTTTTATTACTAATGTGTGTCCCTCTGCAGCTGTAATGGAAGCGAGCAGTAGAGTGATGGTGCAGGTGTTGATGTTGGCGTTGGTGATGCAGGTCACCCTGTCCCAGCACTGGTCCTATGGGTGGCTACCTGGTGGAAAGAGGAGTGTGGGAGAGCTGGAGGCCACCATCAGGGTGAGTGGTTTTTAATGTGGATGAGTCTAACAGTTTGAGCAAATGTGGTGTCTTGAAGGGAAAATCTCTAAAATGTTTCAGTTTAGCTTCTTTTTTGTAAATGTTCTTTTGGATTCAGATTTCTAACCCACCTTGGTTTCATTGTGTTCAGATGATGGGTACAGGAGGAGTGGTGTCTCTTCCCGATGAGGCGAGTACCCAGACCCAAGAGAGGCTTCGACCATACAATGTAGTAAGTGCTTATTATACATAATTTATCACCAATGTCTACTTCAATTGTACAATATTAATGTACAGTACACCACTGTGGGCCATTGTGTTCCCAAGCAGCAATGACAATATACAAACTGCTCCAAAGACTGTTTTTATTTCCCCCTTTTTGCATGAGTGAAAATGTGAATGCCTAATTTTATGTTTTTGAATGATGGCAGATGTGATGCGTATTTCCTTGTTTGCTATCCTATGTACAAATGAAGATTGAAGCATTTGTTGGATTAAATATTTAAGCAGCCGATGAAACCGTTAACTGTGATTTAATTTCAACCTCTTCAGATGAATGACGATTACAGTCATTTTGACCGAAAGAGAAAGTTCCCTAATAATTGAAGAGCTACAAAAAAAAAGAGAGAAAAGAAACACGGACTGTATTTGCATCTTCATCAACACCGGTGAAGGATCGCAGGAGACTGACTTTAAAAAAACATATTGCACAGATGAATTGAAATCTATGTCTGTAAGATTTACATTTAAAATTGTAATAAAGATTTTGGACTCTGATGAAATGATCAAATCTTTTTTATTTAGTTACATTGTAATCTAACCCTGTATATGTGGTCATAAGAACTGAAATGATGCTATTGAAATATAAAATGCAATTTTAAAAAAAGAGCTTTTTAATAGATTAAATTGCCTTTGTAAAGCAGGCACGACCGACAAGCATGACAAACTTGTGACACAACAATCTTAGCATGACAACAGCTGGTGATTAAGGCCAATTTATTAGAAATCAATGACTTAATTGAATTTGTTACAGTTTTGCTAATTCCATTTTCTGCCACACCAGTCATGTGCATATGTGATGTGGAAAATTACACCAAATGATTTTTTGTGTTGCTACCTGAATGTTGATTAGCCCCCCCTACATGAAAGACAAAACATGTTCGGCTTGTGATGTCCACAACAGCTTTCTGTAATTTAGGAGAACTGCAGCCATCCAAAACAGAAAGGGAATAAAACTTTTTTTCCCCTCCCTCCACTCCGTAAAAGAAATTGGTGTTCATTATAAAAATTGGAATTTCATATCAGGAAAGGAAAGGAATCAGCAGGGGGCATATGTTTTAAAGAGAACTCATTTTCTGGCAAAGCCCCACAGACAGAGCACCATACTAATCGCCTGGTGCATAAGGGGCCAGGATTCATGAACTGTGCTGACACCGTGGAGGCCCTGCATTGTTCGAGCGTGGTTGTAATGCACGCCAATGAACCCAAACCCGCTGGCACAACTGGGAAAAGGTGAACATTATAAAAGCACATAGAATTAAAAAGAAATTAAACCACATTCCAATGCACTTCCAGAACAATGCTTGTTCATTTGTGATACTTCACATCGTTGGTTTAATATTCATGGTTGTAATTTGCATAACACAATCATTTCCTTTGATGAGGAAAGACTTTTTTTTTAAAGTACTATATTTCTACTTGACAAAGTTACAGAATAACATCTTGTCTTGGTTATTTTCTTCTGAAAGTGAAAAGGAATAGATGTATTCCTCATCTTAATGGGGTTTTCAATATTGCATCATCCTCATAAAGGATAATTGTGCTTTTATAACTTTCCTAAAATATAGTTTTAATTCAATTTGGTATACTAGAGTGTGAGAATAATTAATGTTTACAGATAGAGCATTACATTCCATGAATTCCCTTTAAATAATCCCTAAGTGTTTGCTATGAAAGCCAACTTTCTCCCTCCCAGTGTCCTCATCAAGGACCTTCCTAATTGCACGTATATCAGGACAACAAAACCTGCTGGTATCTATGTTTCCAAATTTGATTTAACCTCACTTTCTCCTTCCCGGACCCCCTGGTGAATATTCACTTTGTTTACCTCAAATTAAACTTCATATTGTTTACAGCCTCCAGGTCCCTGAACATTTTATAGCATTTTAGAATTATTTATTTATTTTCTGTAATGATTGTAGAGTTGGGATTCATTTGAATGTTTCCCTCATCTGCATGAAAATTATATAATTAACTTTTGATTAACCAGCTCAGTTGAGTTGGTTCCCCCATGCACACTGGTGAATAGTACCCACCGCATTTTAATGACTGTTTTCCAATTGAGTGGCGACCTTTTCATCAAAGAGCCACAACTGGGGCTAAACAACGGTAGAAAATAATCACGGTGGAGACAATGGTAGAGGCCGACTAGGCTAGGATGTCATCCTTAAATATAACAAAATAGATTAAAGCAACCTTAGTGCACGTAGTGGCTGTGGCGAGAAGCCAAGTGCTCGTGCTCCTGGATGCCCCATTGTTAAATCTGTGGAGGTCACGTCCACTGGCATATAGAGAGGGAAAGCACAGGAAGCCGAGAATGGCCCATTGTTACGTGTCCTTGCTCAGAGGGAATTCTATTATGAAGGGCAATACATATTTGATACTTTGATTTTTATGCCATTCATTTGTTTGAAAAACAGAACATATTTGGATAATGACTTCAGGAAAAAGGGGGTCTCAGAGCACCTCCATCCAAGGCCACAGCGCTGCGTTAACACACCTGCCAATCAAACGAAGCGAGCAGATGTGCATCCTCGCACAGCCCACCATCAAATAAGCATTCTATCATATGCATAATATAGTTTTCATTTCATCACGATTATGCTCCGTGCGCCATGTGTATGTTTCTGATGGGTCATAGGAAACTTTTATTGAAGCAGAGTGTATAATAAAGTCATTTTCCAGGTGCTTGTTGTGGCTCTTATTATGAACAGAATGATAATTTCCCCTGGAGGAATCTGGCCCTGCATATCAATTGAAGTTTAGTGTGGGTCTTACTATGTTCCCGCAGGCTATAGTAGAAGGCAAAGTCATCTTCAGAGAGAGTCTAAATGTCAGGGAGGTCTTCAAACACTTTTTCTCGCAGAGCCTTACTGAAAAGACTCTTTGGAAGTGCTATGTCTTAGAATTGATATGGTGGAGGTGAGCTAAACAGGGACGCAGAAGGCTTAATGTAAAGCGGTTGACATGAAATTTAATTGGAAAAAATATGTAAAACAAACTAAGCAGAGGGTCAGGGAAGAAATCAAAATAGGACTGCTCTTCTGCTTTCTGATGTAAAGTGTTTTCTCTCAGCGCTGCTCAGTAACTGCTGCGTCATATCCTCTCGTCTCCACATGGTGACACTCTTGAGCTGCGTGGTTTGAATCTGCTTCTGGCTGTCGAGTCTATCAGCAATTCCTTCATTTAAGTTTTCAAAAACTGTTATTCCTCTAAATCTAACAAAGACTTCAATCAATCATCTTTAACTCTGGGAATCAAAATGTTAATTTTCCTGCACGCTGACTGATGGAGTTTGTGTTTATAACAAAAAGTATTTTGTACAATTTTGCAGCAGAACTGCACAGGCCTGAAACCAAGCTCATTGTGAAATGTGAAACAATTCAGATTAAAACATTTGATATGTAGAAATTCATGAATTTCTTAAGTGTTTTTAGTTTTGCATGTGCAAGGCATTGATTTGTATTATTCCATTATTTTTGGTGAGTGAAGTTAAAGTCAGCTATACGGTAGCATGTACAGTCTTGGCTGGCAGAGAACCTTCCTGTTGTGATCCGACTTCTCTCCTTTGATCAAAGAACAGTGTTAAAGCACTGGGAGAAGGAGGAGGTATGAAATATGAATGAATACAGCTGTGTTTTGATGGATATGTCTCAAAGTATCCCAGTAAGAGACTGCTAAAGGCCAGGAAATCTGTTTGTGTTGTGGAAATAGGCTCTTCCTCGCCTTTTCTTTACCAGCTTCATCTTGGGTAGCTTTTCACTTCATATTTTAGAGATCCTTTGTTAGGAGAGAGATCAACCCCTTATCCATGCATTTGTAGGAAACTGTTCTAAGAGGCCCTAGTTCATAATATATATCATTAATGACACCATTTCCTTTGTTTGGTCTTGAAACCACCTTTTGATCGAAAAGCGCCAGCCATGAGAGAAGGATATTTATTATTTTTCTGGGGTAGACCCAAAGTTCTCACAGATGGAGCGAGATCTTCTATGAGGTGATGGAGGCTTTGTCACTAGTTATGTCTGTGATTCCATTTCCTTTTCTAAAACCCCATCGGGGAGCTGTGACTCATTTTGAAGTTGGAAGTTGATACTGTGGTGTAAAACTAACGTTCCCATCTGAATTAAGAAACTATCAGAGCTCGCACAAATCTCAGATTTTCAGTTAGATGAACTCATCTCTCACATTACACTCCTTTAATAAACAAAGATAATAAAAAGATACGCTCATAAAAACACAATTATTATGAGAGATTGTAAAATGGAAATTGGTGCCTATAGATATCTTTTACACCCCATCACAGCTCCTCTGTCTTATTAACTATAATTTAAAGACCCTCTGCAGTCATATATTAACTAAGATTCAGCGTTTGGACCTGTGGCAGGACAATGTCTCTTGACTACGGAAGGTTCAAAACTTCCTGCCCGGGCTTTATTAGCCTCATTAATAGCTGGGTTTCCCAAATGCCACGGTCCACCTCTGCTGGGAGTAAGGGCTCAGATCCTGTCAGAGAGGGGTCGCACTAACCAACTGTAATCTTTAGGGTACTCCACTCCCGCTGACCCACATCTAACGCCGGTTCCATCCCACAAGCTTACCCCCAACCGCTATCCTTTCCCTCCCCAATCTGGCCTACCCATCCCACTTCAGTTATGCCACCCTTGGCTCTCCCTCCCACGTCTTACCACCCTTGTGTGATAGTTTCCCCCCACCCAACCTGCCCCGTGCCTGTTCCAGCCTCGTCCGGCTGGCCACAGCGAGGAGCATGCCTTATCCTGTGGTAACGGCAATTAGCAGTGTAAAGCAAGCTGTGGAGAAGACTGGATCCCTGTCCACGTTTCAACCCCAGATCACGAGTCTCCTGCACAACTTCAAGGCAAACCATGCAATTAGCTACAATAATGATAATGTGTTGTAGGGGAACAAAGAGAGGGTAAAACAGACTACTGGTGTGAGGGAGAGTGGGGTGCTAATAGTAGGGGGGTTATTTGAATGCTCTGGTGCAGATAGGAGACCAAATCAGTCTGATTATCAAACGTATGAGGAATTACATTTTTCCTCTAATTATCCTTGCCTTTTATGTGTAAACCAACTGAGTGAATTTTGCATTCTAGACATCTACGGTCAGTGGTCTTTGGGCATCACACTGGGGTTGCACCTTTCATTTCCGCTAAGAAACATACAAGGAGTTACTCATGTGGCTAAGCCGATGGGAAGAGGGGGAGAAATGTACTGACAATATTCTTAGTTGCCTTAATTAGATACTTTTAAAAATATTTGGCAGCGGTACAGGAATGGAAAAAACGAGGGAAAATATGCAGTTTGATGTTTGACTATCGCAGATGTGTTGACACAGAGTCCAAACATGCTGGAAACAAACCACAACACCCAGACCACAAATAGGAGCATTTCAAGTCAAGGCTGTGAGTAGATACAGTCGAGCAGCAGACTCACTGCCTTGGTCTGAACACAAAGTGCAGCGCCTATTCTCTCCACTGTGAGCAGAGACCATTCCTACAGTCTCACATACAGAGGTTTATAGAGGATATTTTGCTGGGTGTTGTGCAAAACGAACCGTGTCCCCTGAGCAGCAGCAACTTCACCTTGGCGGAGTAATGCTGTGATATTCTGTTTATTCTTCACTCACTTCATTTTACTCAGAGGAAATCCTCTGGAGATGGCTTATCTTGGAGCTGGAACAGGTGCACTCTAATTTACTCCTATTGCTTGGGGAGCCCAGGGGCCCCTGTAGAGAAGAAAGTAGCGATGTAGCACACTCCACTGTAAAGCACAAACAGCCAGAGAAAGAGCATTTAATCGAAAGAGAAGAAAACTGTGAGCTTTGAGTGCAGCCGTATCATTTGGATGCAGAAAATTCTTCTCTCCTTTTTGTTTTTTAGTTTTCCTGAGGAAAAAGGACACGTCATTTCATTTAACTTTCATTTGTTCAACACTGTTAACTTTGCCTGAAACTGTCATGCTACACTTGGCAAAGCAGCAGATGACGTGGGGGACCTGTTGTATTACCTCCTGCATAATAAAACGTTTCCTCACAGTCACTCCTGAAATATCTACAGCATTTACGGCAAAAAAATGTTTTATGGTATCTCTGATATGTGCCACTTCAGTTAAAGTGTACGTAAGTGCGTATGCTATTGCCTATTTGTTTTAGTAATGCTGCACATTTCCAGCCAGGAAAAAGTTTGTTTCATCTTTCACCCGCATCCCTGCATTCACTGAGAAACAGCTAAGCTTTCAACTTTGAATTTACTCTCCAATTCCTTTTCTTTAGAGAACTATGGTTTTGAAGAGTGGAGCTGGTATGTTATTTGTTCGGTATATTATAAGTCTGAATTCAGTCAGTATTTTTGTTTTGTGTTGTTCGTCTCTTGGGAATTATGCAATCAAAGCAGATGCCTCAAGCAGTCTAGAAAGCGCCCCATGTGAATAAGAGAAAATCTTGTACACAGCATTTTTTGTATGTGTGTATGAGGAAGGGGGGCATGACAACAAAGCAAATATATGGCATTGTTCTCTGTATACTATAGCCCTATGCTGCACCTATTTTAAAGAGAATATAACCATCACACCTGTATTCATTTTTCAAAAATGTCAGACCATTTAACTCTATTCAAATGGCAATCCTACACCACTGATGAAGTGCATAACTACACCATGTGCACCACTTTAAGTGATGCAATGGAGGCCCAACAGTCAATGCGCCACATCTTTATTATGGAAAATAAGGTTTGAAGGCTGTGTTGCTGCTAGAATTTCACAATGTATAAACAGACATTTCTCACTCAGAGAAAACTGAAAAAACAAACAACCACCAGAGAGACAAAGGCTTTGGCAGAAAGAGGAGTAAACACAAAGAGGAGTGAGCAATACAAGGACAACAAGAGAAATATCATATACACTTTTAATGAGTGTGCCTGCCCCAAGCTTCTGTTTTTAATCACCTTTCCGTGTGACATAATTTGCTGCAAGATTGTATATGCTTGAGGGACTTTCAGTTCTTGTCAACTCAAGAGCATTTGAACCAATCAATACCTGTCTATCCTGTGGCACACTCATAGTTGGCCATTAGGAAAGAGCTGCTTAAAGTAAGCTCAGCCAATACCATTAGCCCTAGCCTAAGGGCAGTTCCATGCCTTAGTCAGGGTAGGCACCTGCCCCCGTCACCCCCACCTCACCCCCTTAACCCCCCTCCACCCCTCCCCCTACCATTAAGAACCTCCCCTGAGACATCATTTGGACACATCGGCCAAAGAGCACTTCTTTATTCCCTCTCTTTTCTTTCCCCGGCTCCACCAAAAATCAATACATCTCCCCTTTTTCTTATTTTCACAATTTTGCCTCAATATTATTCTCTTCTCTGCCAGAAACCAATGGACTATCTTTTTTTTTGGTCTTTTCATCTACAATTTCCTATGACTTATGTCTCCACACCTCATGTTTTGGAGGGGAACAATTGGAAAATAATTAAATTATCTTGTCATGGTGATATCAAGCAGAGGTCCCACAGAGCGCTGGGCGTTTTAAAAACAGTGTGGTCATTCTGCATTTAGTTGCTCCCATTTTAACCTCATAGATTTCTAGATTATTTTCCATTACACGATTTTGTTGTGCACAGAGTAGCTTTGCAAACTCAGCACATGTTGTAGTTGTGCTTAAACCTACTCATTTGTTTTTGACACTCAATAAGGGAGACATCAGCGCTCAAATATCTCCACAGTAATGAGTAAGCTTCCTCTGTGTCAGGGTTTTCTGCTCCGACCATGTCATAATACCAAACCCTAGAGAACAGAGCCGCATACACAGTAATGCTTCCTGACTGTGTCTAACGTTATTGCAATGCAATGACTCCACGCTGCACAAAGTTTCAGAACAAGTGATACAATATAACGTCCTTTGAAGTCAGTCATTCAGTTATTGCCCTCCCACCCCTCCATCTCCAGTTGAAACAGCAAAAGTGTGGTACTGCCCTAAACCTAGGCCTGTGCTGTTTACAATAATAACTCTGAAGGGTGATAGCTAGTTCCGCAGCACTGGCGATTTCTGTGGCCGCCTATATCGATCGGGGGGCCCTAATGAGCAGCAGCGGAGCTGTGGCTAATGGTGTTGTGTCTGGTGTCCATAGTAAACGCCCACGTTGAGATTATCATTCCCAGGGGGGACTGAGAAAGGTTTTGCCAGCCCAAGCCCTCAGGGTGCGAGCGACACACTTCAGGGGTCAAGGTAAACCATCAAATGAACAGCCAGGCCTTTATTTCCCTTGCGTTAAGGACTATACCGTCCTACAGTAAAGATTAAATATCCATACAAACCTGTGTGATGCAAAGACAGAACGCCAGACATATTTTGATATTTAAATTATTTAAGTGCATATACCCGAGGGTGCTTTATGAGAGAAACTCAACACCCTGTTGCAACCTTACTTTATCACTTCAGTTCTTTGTCTAATTTCTCTACAGTAGTTCTAAAAAGCTATTACCGGGGCATTGATGGAGTCCTCACCAAACTGCCTAACTGTTATTAAGAGACCTCAAATGAGACCTGGCGTGACAGACTGATAATGGCTTATATGACTTCAGAGATCGCCCTGGCACAAACACTGCAGCCCCTTCACATACCCCTGGCAGTCATTGTCCTTTGCTATGCACGGCCATTCTGGCAGACTTGAGTGACATCCAACAAGTTCAGCAGATTCAGAGTGTAAGTGCACACCAGACAGTAGTGTCTTCAAATAAGGAACTGCAACAGTCTCATTGTAATGAAGGGAGTTGTTGCTCCCTTCATAAACCCGACTAGGAAATGCAACCTGCTGTCAGCTCACATGTGGGAAGGGAAACTCTTTAAACTACGTGGATAATTAAGTTTCGATAAAACCGCAGCAAAAAAGCATCTTTATTACCGCAACCACCGCTCTGTTTCAACAGGCGATTCCTCCATGTATTATGCTTGATGGTATTCAGCTCAGGGTGTGCACGGAGCATTTGTAGGGCACAATAATGAAGTCAACCCAACGCACAGCACCTCTCGGAGTCATGCCCTGTTTGGAGTCACACTTCCATGTCCTGGCAAATGCTGAGCATGTAAAACAGAACTGTCAATTATTCAACATGAACGCTAGGATGTATGGAGTGACATGGGGGGTGGACAGGGGCCGACTAAGCCTCGGGCAGATAGGGGGTACTGCTTTGATGTGAGTGTGTGGGCCTGCAGAGTTGAGCAAGGTGCATTGGGTAATCTGCTAAAACACCCCCACCACTCCTTCGTTTTTCTTACCCCTCCCTCCCAATGCAGAGTCTCTCTGCACCTTTTATGTCCTGCTTCGTGTTCCCCTCTGACCCACAATCCCTCCCTCGCTTCATCTCTGCTTCACACATACATAAACAAACCCAGACACAAACACACACACACTAACACGCATAAATGCACATGTGTGTGCACACAATGACATGAAAGCAAGCTTCCTTTGTCTGTTAACCAAACAAGAGAAGGCAGCACTTGTTACAGATAATAAAGTTGTGAATGGCTGATTTTAGAGAAGTAGCGTTGTCACAGGAATGGCATTACTCATTTATACAATGAATACTAAAAGTTCCTCTCTCTTGAGTCTGCTCTCGTAGTCATACAATAGCACGCTTAATTACATTAAGTTCTGAGAAGAGGGAAGTTAATGGATGACATTTTGCTACACCATGAGTGCTCCTTCCAATAACAATAGAAACCCAAATAAGACCTAATTAATATGCATAGCAGAGCCAATGAACTTAATTGTCAAGTTGCTTTTATCAACCTGTCAAAGGATTGACAATTAAAACAGCCTCTGTTAAAACTTTAATGAGAAGCAAGTAGGAGAGAGGGATGATGAGGGAACAAAAAGACACAGCCTTCATCCGTCATGAAAGACGATACAAGACAACTACCCATTATTATTTCCTATCAGGATAAAACTATGCAAATCATATTATGCATTTTTAAATAATAAGTCAATGAGTAATATTTAATTTAGTACCTATACTCTTAGAATGAATATTTAACGCTGTTTTTAAGTTGATGAATTCATTAGATAATTTAGCGTGTAGCTACAACAGCAGGTTTTTGTTTCTCCACTCAGTGCCCTTTACTTTCTGTGTTGAAATCCAGAACAAGTGTGTGTCGGTTTTCAAGTTCAACAAGTAAACTTCCTCAAGTCTTCCCTCCATGAGCGCAGAGCACCTCATCATTTTCCATGTAGCCTGAACAGAGGCGAGGTCCAGAGCTGGACCTGAACCGGGGGAAAGGCAGCATATTGACTTGAGTTTTTATCCCAACATTGACACCAGCATGTCTATGTTCCAAAGGGGAGTTAAAACTGCTGACTCAATCCCAGTGCGCTGGTTGTTGTTCTCCCTTACAGATGTGACCGTTAATAGGCCTGCATCCATAATCATTAGTGTGTCTCAGTGCACAGGTACCCGATGGGCCCCGTGCGTCTGCCATTTGGTCTCGGTTCACTGTGCTTGCCTGCAGATGTGAGCGAGACACACACCTGCTCAGGGGCTCTCAAACAGACCGGCGCCATCCGTCACAGCTCACGCTACACTCGCTCTGTCGGAACAAGGCCTTGGTTCCGGTCCAATGGCCCTCAGACTGTAGGTCAGCGGCCGTCTCTCGTGATGAACCCACCTTACCATGAATCATATTCTCTCGTCCTTTTATACCCACTCCACTCCAACCAACCCCGACCCTCATTGCCCCTGTTCATGGTTCGCTCTTTCTTCACACAAGCACTCGAGCGCACTGAAGTAGCTCAGGTGAGCCAGGTAAAGACAGCACCTTAAAGAGAGACATAAACTAATGATCATGTTTTCCCACATCATACACTCCCTCTGCCCATAAGCCACAGTGCACTCAATAGAAAAAGAAAAAAAAATGAAGAAAAAAAAAAACTTTCGTGTGGGTCTTTCACGGGCATCAGGCCACGCTTCACACTACATTTGTTGATGTGTGCATGCATGTGCACGTCTCATGCCAGCCCGCCTCCCATCAAGTCCTAATGAGGCCAGCTGGCTCTGTGCTCGGACCAAACCAAACTGGAAAGACGGCACAGTCCTGGCTCTCTCCGCCTTGTACACCCCAACCTCCCCAAAGCCTCCCACCCACCCTCCCTCTCCTCCAGATATCTTGGAGAACCATGGACGGCTGAGCACACGGCAGATTTGGAAATGGCCAGTGTGTTTGTTAAAGTCTACTATGTCTCCCCGATCCCTCGGCCAGGCCCAGAATTAGACAGTCCACGACCGCAGCCCCCAACCTGCCTCCTTGCTTACCACTACAGTGTTTCCTGAATCTACAAGAGCGGTGGTGATGTTGAGGTCTGCTGTTGAACAGCGGAAAGGAGGAGATATACCCCGAGGCGCAGTCAAGGGAATATTGTTCCTGACTATGGAAACAGGAACACAGCTGATGTTACATATACCTACAGTAACTACAATAAAAACTCAGACAGATAAAACAGATCCTAGACAACATGTCATAATGTATTTTTTTCGAAAAAGCCAGAAAAGCCGACAACACACATCCGTTGCCTTATTTCAACTTGAGTGTTCCTTGTCTCTGGGCTGCTCTCTTTTGAATGTTTCATTATCAGGAAGATCATTTTTATTAGGCTACAGCAGTTAATTTCACTGCAGACTAATTAGAGGCATTTCACATTATTAACAAGCATTATTGTTGATAAGGGCCAGAGAGGTCTGCAGAGAGACTCGTATTGTCCAGGCTGTTACTTGGCATGTGATTATGTCCATGTGGGTGAGTAATTCCAGATCCCTAGCAATATCTCCTTGACAACTAACAATAATATACCTCCTCTTAGTAAGACGTGAAATAATGAACAACATTTGTACACACATATTGCTCACACATGCATAACTTGCCCACACGTGCTTAAGCATGTGTGCATCAACATCAATTTGTATACAAATTCACATAAATAAAACGCAAACATACTCCTTGTCACCTCCATCCAATCAACACCCAGATCTTGTTCCCTCAGTGTGTAGACGGCAGACTGCATGTGAGTTTTTTGCCCAGGAAGAGAGACTGGACCGGGGGGAGCACCTTAACAGGTAGCCCTGGGGTGCTTACCAGAGTTCGGGCAGCCAGGGGGAGAGAGTGGCTCTGGGAAGCCGTACCACCACTATCCTCTCTGTCCACTGATTATGAAGCAGGTCCCAGACGGGTGCCTTTAGGAACCCCCCAGGCTACTCACAGCCTCCCTCTCCTCTGTTACAGGATCTGTCGCTGGGGGATTCGACTGAAGTGTGAAGAGGGTGTATGTGGGAGACGTGCGGAGAATTCTCAATATGTACGTGCTTATTTCATTTGTTGTCTCTCTGTTAAGTTTAGTTCTTGTTACAGGTTTGAGGAAAAAAATATTGCAGTGTTCATTGTCGTTTTGGGATTGATTTCAGATCATTCCGATTTGACTTGTGTATCCCCTTGATAACTCTGCACGTCTCAGTTGTTGAAATAGTCAAACAAGAAACCAAATATGTCCAGTTTTGTGTGAGCTACAAGAGCTGAGAGGAAAAGGTCTCAACACTTGGGCTCCTTTATAACCCTGTCTTGAGTTATGATGACGTCCCAAGTTTGCAAAAGCCCTCTGGCTTCAACTATCTCTGACATGTTGTTCGTGTGCGTGTGTTTATGTGTGTAAAACTCCTCGCAAGTCCAAAAAAGGAATGAAAAAATCATAACTAATGAGCCCATTTAGCGCCCAGCACCTGACTTTGGCCCGTGATCTCCGGGAGACATTAGAGGCAATTTGCCATCGACTTCAGGGCTCGTGTCCCAAACGTTATCAATGAGCTTGTCAGGTAGAGACCTAACCTCCCTTTGTTTCCTCCTCCACCCCCCTCTCTGCTCCAGTCCCCCAGCCTGCTCCCCGGGCCCCTGAAGAGGAACCAGCGGCATGATGTCACACACCTGTTTGGCTGGAGGCTGCGGCCCGGCGATGCTCGCAGCCGTGGGTGTCGCGTTGGCACCCCTCGCTCCCCCCTTGTCGCTGCCTGCTACGCCCCGTGGATGTGTCAAAATGGCAGATGATGGTTGGGGTGTGTGCAGCTGCTTGGGAAGAGGAGTGCCAAGGGCGCTCATTTCCTGCGGTGAGTTTTAATTTGCTCTACCCGCGTCTTCTGAAGAACCCTAACCCCCCCCCAACACACACACACACACACAAATTCATCTATTCCTATAAACACAGATTTACCTACCAAACCCACACCTATAATAAACACACTCATACTGTATACAAATCTGCCACCACACCACCCAAGGGGGAAGAAACCCAACATGCCCAAATAGAGGTGAGTGCAGGGGAGGGGGGATCTGGATAGTGCCAGACTTTAGTTTTGGAAGCACACTTTTCTTCAAACTTGAAAAAAACTCCAAACTAACTCACATGCACTAACTGGTGCATGTACAAATCACTTCTCAGAGGCGTTCAGCTGGGTAAAAAGAGACAAGTCTTAAAACCTGCTGATAGAATATGGGGCTAGCAGTGCTACGTTGTGTGAGGGGTCTATGTCTCTTGACATCTGCTATGCAGTTGTCACTGGTAACTTAAATCCCCATTGATCAGACAGCTAGAGTGAATTTGTGTTGCTGTTTTTTTTCTAACTCCCACTTTGCGAACAAACCCATTTTCACACGGGGCACACGCATATACCTGACAGTTACACCCAAACAAGCCTTGCTGTTTACTCGAGAACAAACACATAGACGCCAACCAGCAAATCTATTCTCAATACACACATCACCCCAGACGTAAAGAGATTCAATTTTCGCCTACCGGGAGTGTTTCCATTTTTTTACGCAACAATTTTTTTTTTCTTTCTCTCCTGTGTCAAGACAGCTGCCTTTGATGTTAGCATCTAATATACAGGGCTAAAAAACTATAGTTTGCTGTGAGCTGACAGATAAAACAGCGCAAGACGCCATTACCCTGCAAAGCGGAATAATGAGGAGACCTGAACACACAGAAGACAGGAGCCCAGTTGAATTACCGTGGTCTCTCATCCAAGGTGGGAGCTTTTTGACAGCTTTCCAGGCAGCACAACACATTACCATACTGACGCTGCTCTGTAGTGCCAAAGAAAAGCTTTGATGAAAACATAACTGGGAAACTGGGAAATCTTTATATGTGTGTGAGAGCGTTTGGGTGTGTGAATGCGTGTGCGTACCTCTGTATGTGTTTGCGTGCGCACGTGCATGGTGCGTACGTGCGCGTTTGTGCAGGCACGCGTGTGTCGGTGTCTTCACTGAGTGTGTCTGTACATGTCTGTGAGTGCTTGTGTGTGTAACAACAAAGACAGGACAACAATAGGAAACCAAGCAGTGTCAAGCTGCAACTTTATGTTCTCTAATTACTAAGTGGATACTGTATTCTTGAGTGTGCTCCTATTGGCTGAGATACAAGGGTTTATTTTTTGATATAAATTCATGTTGATGATTCAGTCGAATTATCAAAGTATCAAACCCAACTGACAATATGTCTAAAATAAATTCTTCAAGTGGAGAGCAATGTTGCCAAATGTATTCCGCCATTTCATTAATGTGGTTAGTTAGTTATCCATATTCTAACATAGTAGGCTTGATGTTAGATCTTTGGCAAGGACACCCTGTACTGAGTTTTGGCACGGTACTGTGCCGCAGTATGCTGCTGACTCTGGGTCTTAACGACAGGCTAAACGAAGCGGGCGTTACGGCCCCCTGGATAGGTCATTACTCGTCCGTGGCCAAGAGCTAAACTGGAGCAGGGCTTTTTAAAGAGGGGAGCAGGTGTGTTTCACCATAGGGGCTGGAGCCGGCCCAAGACCAAACAGCCTTAACGGTCTTTATCTCCTTCATAATGAGGCCACGCTCTCCACACACCCGAACTCTGCCCACATGGCTGATGCTGGAGGTATGGAGACCCAACCCTCCCCCCGGTTAAATGGTGACACTTTCAAAATGACCCATGCCCCAAGCAATGGAGGAACAGAGGCATGTCATGAATGTCTATAGACAGAATTTGGAAGGGCAGTATGTCATTAAATGTCGGTTTCTTAAGAATTCCACCCAATTAATTATCGAAAAAGTTGGTTTTTAAATTGAATAAAATACCTTAGAGTATACAAACAAAGTCTTCACCTATTCTCATTTAAAGGTAAAATGTTTAAATAACTCTGTGGACCTGATCAGGGATCCTGGGCGAGTGTGTATGTGTGTGATTTAGTGTGTGTTCATATGTGTGACTGGCTGCCTACGTGAGTGTGTCTGAGTGGTATTGTCCCTCTCCTCTTTCACCTGTCTGAGTAGGTTCTCTAGTACGGTCCCTGTGCTCCCTACAGTCTTCTCAGCCCTGTCAACCGAGTTGAACTTGATCAACATCAAACAGCATTGCATTCAAAAGTATTAGTGTTCTCTGTTGATGGGCCCTCTTGCTATCACAAATCAGTCCCTGAGCTACTTCATTATTTATCTCTAATTCATCAGTGTTGTCTCCTCGCACACGGGCAGTAATGCACACACATTCCCTGATTGTGAACACACTCACAGGACACACATTGCACATCAGCACATTAATCTCTGCTTACCTTGAACAGAGCTTTTGTTTTTCTGATACTCCATGTCATCACCGTTTAGCTAAAAAAATCAAATGTTCTTTTTATTTTTTCCTCCTACCTTTTCCCTAGGTCAGTGTAAAGCGAAAATATTCCCGGGGAGTGATTAGGCTCATGCTTGTACTTTCAAAATGCTGATTATTGTGCGGACCCCGACAGGCCTGTGTTTTTCTCTGAGCATTCTGGGGATGTGAGTCCGAAAGTGGCCCCATGGTGCCGTGACCCCTGACCTAGCGTGGGCGATCCCACCAGATGTGGAGTGTGTGCTGGGACAGTGGCGAGGGGCAGCTCGGTCTCACGCGGGGAGGCCCTGTCTCCCCAAACTGCCACAGAGAGCATGGCCAGAGGGGTTCTGTCAGCACCGTTATCAATCATACTCCCTCCCTGTCTCTCTCTCTCTTTTTCTCCCACTTTTTCTTTCTCTCACTCTCTCTTTCACACTGTTTCCTTTTTGTCTATCACTTTATGGCATTCTCTGCTTTTGTTTTCTCTACACTTTTTATTTTTCTCTCCCTCATATATCCTTTTTTCCACTTCCAGTTCTTTCATTTTCAGTGGCACACTCTACTCACCTTCAGCTTATACGTATATACAGACTTTAACCTTCCTAATGTGACTGTTTTTCTTTCCTCAAATCTCTAACTTGTTTCACACACTTCAGTGTAAGAGCATACTTTGAGAATAAAATGTTTTTTTTACTTGTCCTTTAGATTGACAGAGCAGATGCTGCTAGAAGGATGCGATACCTGGGTCCAACTCCAAAAGGAATACATAGACCGTGATTTATCATACCCAGGGAATCTGATTAAAGTGCAAAATAAATAGAGACATGGAGAAGAGAGCAAATAAAAAGGACAAAAACCAGCCTCAGCAAAAAGAAATAGAGAGGACACCCAGAGGAAACATCCTCAAAGATCAAGTTTGAAAATAACTTTTTTTATTTATTTTTGTGTGAGTGATGCAGTGTAATGAGAGCTGGAATCAGGGGTCATAGTTTGAGAAATATATGCCAGTTGTCCCTGCCATCCGGTGTGAGGTGTTTTCTGACACATGGCGCTTTGAAGGCCCCAGTCCCTCCTATCCCTGAGATCCTTTACATCTGCAATCAGGGCAAATGGGTTACAGCCAGCACAACAGACAACAACTAAATAAACAACATACCTGGGGTGGATCCCCTCCAATTCCGGACTGCCAGTCTGGCTTTGGTGCATTTTTAAAACATCACTAGGTAATTGAACTCGAACGTTCACACTGACACATTTGCATGGAGTAAAGGGGGGTTGGTGTAAGCAATGGAGCAGCTGGTACGCACCAGTACGACTCCGGCTCAACCAGTCCTTCTGACTTCATATGTAGCACTTAATTGGTTCCCAAGGCAAGAATGAAATATTTAGCTCGCACGTCCTTTAAAATGCGATTGATTTTGATCTGACAGCTGTGCCTGTCCCGCGCGAGGGAGTGAGTGAGCGAGGGAGTGAGTGAGAGTGAGAGAGAGAGAGAGAGAGAGAGAGAGAGAGAGAGAGAGAGATAGCAAGATAGAGAGACTCTAGGAGATGAGTAGCGCTAATCGTATATTCCGCTATCTCTACGAGTAGATCTCGCCTTCATCGTCGGAGCTCCTCTTCGTCTCTTTCTCGCTCTCGTAGGCTGACTATGATCTTCTATCTTTACGGGCGAGTGCTTAGGGAGGTGTGGGTAGTCTTAGCTGCGCGACTCCGCGCTAATCAGTCGTGTCCTTGAGCACCCCGGCCACTAGTAGCAACCCGCCACCCACCGCGTCACCAGTATATGCCACCGATGTAAAGGATCACTCATGGATGCCATATGCTTTCAACTAAAGCCATCCTTTTTAACCCCCCCCTCTATTTACCTCTAAGATAGAACGAGCTTCGAGCTTTGGACGATCATGAGTCAAAGCTGTTTTATCTGTACCAGTTCAAAGCACAAATGCAAAGTGGTGTGCAAGTCTCCACCACACATTAGACACAAATGTAATTTCATTTCATGTGAAAGTTTAAATTATCAGATAATTATATAGCATGAAAAAAAAGAAATGGAAATGTACATTTTAAATAATACTTATTAACTCTAGTGGAGTTGATCACACTAACAGTAGCACATACCGTGTCTATGTAGGTGCAGATTTTACTCAAAAGTATTGCTTGAACCAAAGTGAGGCAGATATCCAATCAAATTGGATTAATGTCACTAATTATATGACAGAAATGAGCAGTGAAGGCAATGGTGTGGTCACGGCATAACATGATAGAAATGCATTAAATGGAAACCTGCACGGGATCCATGGCTGGGAACCTCCCCCCTGTCAAATTGACTAAGCTGCAAATTACGTACAAACGGATATATCCTTTATATAACAGCAGTGATTTTCTCCACTTTATCCTACCTGTCAAGCTCAGAACATCACAGGCTAATTCTTTATTAAGTGAAAGGGCATCGGGGACCAGATGATCCAATTTAAGTACATTGGGCAGAATAGAAGACTAATTAAAACCCATATTTTTACATTATTAATTTTGGAACTTCACTTTTAATGAATGTGAAAAGACAGGCCTTCCATTTATACACACATACTCTTTGGGCTGCTCAACAAGGGAATAAGAGTTACGGGTACTGCAGAGGCTAGGAAGAATTTTTAAGCATCCATGACAGACTTAATATCAAAGTTTAGACAAAGGTGCGTATATATAACTTCTGCATCATAAACATAGCGGTTAATTGAGTGAATAGCTTGAGAGCATTTAGTTTATTTGAGGCTTCTGTGAGGCTTGAGACAAAAAGTAATCAGGACGTCTGTTGCCAGGGGTGCAACCTTGTCATTTAGCGCTCATTCTTCCTTTAGTACCTGGAGAAAGAAAGAAAGAAAGAAAGGAAGAAAGAAATAGAGAGGCACCTACATGCCGTTTAATGATGTGCCCCATTTCCAGTCACCTCGCCTCAAAAGCAGTCCGTTTTATAAGCAACGTCACCGGTTAATTGTCCAACATGTCCTCTAATCAGACCATTAAGAACATGACCCAGTTTTAATTATCTTTGTGAAGAACAATAAAAGCTGCCTTGGACTTAGAGTTTCTGCATTGCCTTTATTAGGAAACTATATTAAATGTCAAAAGCCTATTGCCTGGAAAACAAAAAGGATGGCAAATAATTTATTTGCAATGCATAATGCTTAGTTGAAGCATAACTGAAGGAGTTGCTACTGTGTGGAAAGAAATTGATGGAAAATGGGGAAGGTGGGTCTTGTATTTACCCTTCGTAAAAACGATTCTCTCTATGCACTTTTCATTCCCCACAGGCTGACGCTTCCTCACATCCACAAATAGGCACGAGTCAAAGGGCAGCGAGTTTGTAAAATTGAGTCAAATATACAAAACAGCAATATTTAATGGCTTTCTTTTTCACACTAAGTGACCCCTGCATGGAAACCGATCCTTTTTTTTTTCCTCCGGTTTCAGGAAACTCTTGGAAGGCAAAAGCAACATCCTGAGTTGGTGAGGAGACAGGAGAGGTGCTGACATGCCGACAGGCAGGGGATCCTGGGAAAAGCCACAGACAGGAAGAGCCTGACTGACTTTGACCCCCGAGGTCAAGGCTGGGGGCTCGGCAACTGAAAGATGTTTCCAAGCCACACTCTGACCATCATAGAGTTTTACAGGAAATAGCTCAGAAATACTGTATGCTGTGAAATGTGGGAGATCTTTTTATTGCTTGCTCTTTTGTTTTACTCTGTGACATAAAATGCATTTTCGCCCTGAGCTATATTTGACTTATTTGTTTGAGGGTTACTGTATGTAATTGAGTTGAGCTCAAGTCCATTTCTCATCTCTATAATGTGAAAAACAGTATTTGTTCAGTCCATGGATGTGCCGTGACTAATAGAATTATAGATGATGGGAAATGTGGAGGTTTGTGCAACAGAGTTTTGACTGGGACAAAAGCACAGTGTTACACGGCTGCTCCAGTTTCTGACATGTGTTTTGAATAGAGTAAAGTTTCTTCACTTTTTTAGGCTTTGTGCGGTTGGTCTCCAAAGGCCCTTTACAGTTAAACCAAATTAGGTGAGAGATTGTCCTTTCCCCGGTCTCACAGAAGGATCCATAAATCAAGGAATCCATCGTTTGTCACACCTATGTCTCTCAGCTTGTGGCTCTGGCCCACCGCGTTACAACTCTGAGTTTTTTACAGCACAAATGTATCCATCAACCCCACCGAGTGGCCACCATCCGCCAAGCCTCCTCAGCGATCGATGGGTGCGATGTACCCTCCCTCCCAGGCCTGTGTGCAGCTCTCTCTGCGTGGGAAGGGGTAAGAGGAACCTCATTTTAGCTGGTTTTAGCCTCGGGCCACTACTGTGATTTTACCCCATGCTCCTGGCCTGACGTCATTAAAGATGCATGATGATGGATACCATGAAGTCAACCTCTCCGAGGGGGTTTTTAAGGTGGAAAAAAAACCTTGCTTGTTTTTCAGATCACACTAAGAATAAATCAAGACTGTTTAAATGTAGAGGTTGCAACTGGATGCATGTGACTAATCTTTCAATGCACATCAGAGGAGAGAGTAGGCAGGTATTTAGTGTTGAGGAGGCATGTTTTGACCAGTTGGTGGTGCTCCTGTCACAGTGAATTCACGAGCCTGGCTCTCTGTGATTCAGATAAATACACTCATGGCTGTTTCCAAACTGGGCTGGAGAAACAGAAGACAATGATGCAAATTTAGATTTCATATCAAGACATGCTTGAGAAATTGTTTATTTTTTCCTCTTTTGCAACAAAAACTAGTATTTGCTGTTACTAATTTTAGATTCTTTGACTCCCGCTTTTCATAATGTGATCCCCATTTTCTCCTCCCATTACATGTACATGTTTATAAGATGATAGAGGATATTCATGAGGACTTTCTACTCCATAGTCTGAAGAATTAGTAAAAAATGAATCCATATTCATATGTATGTTCAGTTATTTAAATCCTGGAATTTCAGTGTGGCGTTAAAAAGTTATTATTATTTCTCCTTTTTTCCATAGATAGCAGGAATTTCCACCTTGAATTTGCTACTCGAGGTGTGTGAGTATCTAAGTTGAATGCATCAAATGTGGTGAAAGTGTGTGTATCACTCAGTGTGTGTGGTGTCTTGTGAAGAATCAGTGCGTCTCCAAAGGGAATGACAGGGGAGACATTTGACAGCCGCGCTCCTCAGGTTCAAAGGTCGTGTCAAGTCCTGGATGAGCCCAAGGTAAAATGCTTCTCAGGGCCCGTACCGGTCAATGGGTATCGTTTGCCTCAATGGCAAACAGGGCTGGCGGTAATGGGACCTCAGTCATATGTCAGCGCCTAGAAGAAAAGTCAAATACCATGAGGCCACATTTATAGCCTCCCAAAACAAAAGGGAAAGTGAAAAGATTGAACTTTTAAACTCCCCAATTTAAAGCTTAAAGGTGTCATATGCATGGTAAACTCTCTAGGTAGCATCCATTATAAGTCAACACCTCTCTCTTTTTCACTCACCCTTTTCTCTCAATCTCTTCTCCCACTTTCTGCTCCACTTTCCCCATCCCACCCTCCCCTCTCAGTGTTTCAGCTCCGACTGCAGTTTCTAGCATCTGCCTTAACCGCCGCGGTCCGTGCCGTCCCGGCTGGGGAGTAGAATCCAGCCCCTTACTGGAAGACCCTGAAATAAGGCCTTTATCAGCCAACCCCACACAGTATCAGGGGGCCCCCCGCTCCTCTAGCAGCCTCTGATGTGAAGGAGAGATGGACAGAGCTCTGTGGTCCTCTGGTCGAGCACCAGAACAGGATTCAGCCCATTGTACCATTCAAATTAAGCAGGCATCAAAAGGGAAGAGGAAGCTGTTGTTGATGTATTGTCTCGTGTTATTTTAACCGGCTTAACTCAAGCCTCTTCATGGTGGAGTGTTGTGGTGCTGGATGCCGATGATGATAAGTGGTGGATTCCCTGTTAAGACTGCTAAGCTGCTGTACTGGCTGAACGGGGGGCTCTGGCTCCGTCGGCTGTCGTGGATGATTTTGGCTGTGGTTGAACCATTTCAATAGGTTACCATGGATTTATCCACTCAAAACCGCTGACTTGGCTGTCCGTACAGCCTCTTCATGGCACCAGAGGGACCTCTGTTTATTTCATAATGCTGAAATTTTTTGAGGAGATTTGATGAAAAATTAAAGTTCAACACAACAACACACAACAAGAAACTTTTTAGTTAATACACAGTTTACAAACTGGAAACTTTAATTCATGCTCCATAATCTTCTTCTTCCCCTCTTTCTTTTTACTGAATTAAATCAAAAACTATTTATGCTTTAAAGTGTCTGTATCATTTACAGTGTTTTCTGGGCCTTCAAATTCGAGACAAACACAGGCCTCTTTTTAATAATGATGCCAATAACATGTAAATAGGTTCCATAAACATACATGTGAGAGGAAATATGTTTTCTATAGAGCTAAATTGCAGCATTTTATTTACTGGCCTGGTAAATAATCACCCTGTAAAGACAGTTCAGTCAGCTCTGAGTACTTGTGAATAGCTCTCTCCATTCTCCGCTGAAAGCTGTCTATTTAATTTCTCTACTCTGTCCTCAGAGCAGTAGCTATTAAGTGCCTTCATATGTCAAGCCAGTGACACCTCCTCCATTCTCTTCAGCTTGTTTAAGCGTGCCCCTGTATTGTTGCCCGCCGTGCTTGACGTGTTAATAGCTTAATAACGTAATCTGGCAAATAATGACACCTCATCACAAAGACCGAGGCCAAATGTTTACAAGAGAAGCCGTAATGTATGATGACAGTAATCTGAATAAAAATGAATTTACTGGCATCGTCTCATTTGCAGTACATTTTCACTTCTTCCTTGCACAACTGATGCTCCGCGGACACCTTCCTTTGCTCTCTAGCTGTCTCATTACCCTGCCTTTCAAGTGGTGGGAGAAAGGGAAAGACGGAGAGAAAAGAGATGGAAAAGGGGTGAGAGTGTTAGATGGAGAGAAAGAGGGGGGAGAGAAAGCAGTAAAGGAAGAGGGACAGAGAGGGCAAGGAGGAGATAGGCACTGATAGAGCTTGTTATTTCCAAAGCCATTTTCCCTCTCTATTGTTTGCTGTGGAACAGGAATAAGGAAGAAAGAAAGAAGTTCACACCGATTTCAAAAAGTCTCACTTCCTTTTTGACAGATGTGGTGTCAGCTTTGCTGTTTAATTAAAAGGAAATGGAGGTGATGATTGCAACACAGACGTGATCTGATATGATAATGTATTTACAATCATCAAGATGATCGTCATTAAGGATGTGTCAAGGGCGAATTCATTGTGGGATTTGGGGTCCTGAGCTGTCAAGTGTATTTTTCTGAGGCATTTGTGAGATTGTCAGGAGGATGCTGTGAATATGACAGTCACAATTAATAATTTGCTAAAAGAATGTGATTGAGTTTTATACACTGTTTTGTCATGGCCATTTGCAAAGCCCAGAACATCCAGCAGCGTGAGCTAGAGAGAAGGAAAAAAAGGCGAAGGCAACACTGAAACAAGAGACAAAAATACCCTTGATACACATGCTATATGGGATTCTATTATTAAATGACTTTGAATTATTTTATGCATGCCAACTTTAATTTTTTATAAGAGGTACATATGGAAGGTTCATCAAAACAAATTGTTCGATTTTGACAATTACTACAACAATCACACCCTTCTTTCGCTGCACCTGTTTGAAAATGAATAATTTGAAGTCATTTTAATTGCTTATGTGACGGCTAATCATCAAGGCATTAATTTATTTATCGAGCTTCATTTGAACTTCCTCCTTAGTGATAACATATCCAGCCTTACTCTCTAGAGTAACAAGATACTGATTAAACTGTAGCAACCTCCTTCAGTATTATGCAGATGCAGAGGAGTGAGCCCTGGAGTGGCTGCAATAATAACATGCATGATCCGCACTAAGTCGAGATGAACCACGTATTGGTCATAGGAATGAAAATAAGAGCAAATTACTTGTTGATCTGAATCATGTTATTTGAATGTGGAACTCTTACTGCCAAGAGACTGCTCTCTTGTTTAATTGTGAGCATCTTCAGAATAAAGAGTTGAAATGCTCATTCATCATGGTGCTGTTTCCATTAGGTGATCCAGAACACAACATTTCTAAACACTGGAGAATTCCCTAAATCAAAAGACAAACTTGACAGTGTTGAGTTATGTGACGAAACACAGAAAGTGAGGAACATCTGCCCCGAACTCTCAGAGAAGCGGAGCATTAGCCTGAATGTTTCTAGCTGCTGGTGGCTCATCTGCAGTTGGTGGTGTGCCGGGATTGGTGCGATGGCTATAGGGAAATCAGCCACTGTTCTCTCTCTCTGGGTCCCAAGCATGGCCATTAACTGACTGCCAGCAGCTCTGGGAAGAGGAACAACAGATGCCAGCAACTGAAAAGCCTCCAGCTCTTCAGCTAAACCAATCCCAACTGAGTCGGGACGGGCCTCTGTAGATTTTTGGACATACAGCGAACAAATGTGGACATGAAAGGGGGAAGAGGAGGGCTGTTCTGGAGGTAAAGATTTGTTAACCCTCTTGAACTTGACAAGAGACGGGACCGAGGCACAGATTAGCCTCCTCAAAGCTGGCTTTTGCAAAAGGTTGCTGTGTGAATATGTGAATGGGGGGTGTAGTGTGTGAGTGTGTGTGTGTGCGTGTGTGTGTGCACATATGTTTGTGTTTGTATGCGCCTATGCATTTGTGTTTAAACAAGTTTGCCTGTTTGCACATTCTATATGCAGACACGGGCAGTCGTAATGACACATTAAATGGTATGTAATTACAGCGATGAAACCATTTAATTATGTTGTAATTACATTTTACTTCTCTGCCATTGTCATATCTGTTCTACAGCTAAAGATTTATTTTCATCTGATGTCAGTAGATATCACGGTATCCATTTGGCAGAGTATAGAAAAGCTACACCAACCATTCACTTTCATTTCTTCTCAAAAGAAGGAAAAGACATTAAGCCTAAAAAAAAGTCCCCACATGTTTAAATGATTCAAATACTTGTCTTCTGACTGGAAATTCATAATGAGGCTAAACTTTTAAGGTGCTAATGCTACCTCCGGGTGCAGAGGTCATGTGCTTGAGCATTACATTATACTTAAGCAAAGACACATGAGAGAAGTCAAATGATTTTGACCGCATCAAGCTGTGGAGTAACTAGGAAATGACGGGACGTTGAAGTAGGAAGTGGAGGTGGAGAAAGGGGTGGGGGAGCAAGAAAGCACAAAGCCTGGGTAAACACAGCTAGGTCTGCATCTGGAACCAACTAAAAAGATGCTTAATAATGCAGAGCCGTGCAGGCGGGCCCTGTGCAGCTGTTGTGTGCGCAGGACCATGAAAGACTCTCCATCTGACAGCTGGCTCCATCTAGCTGGCTCCATCACCCTCTCCCTCTCTTTCTCTCGCGCTCGTGCTTCCCTCTCTCCTCTGTGGTCCAGAGTGGCAAGGAGACAGCAGATTAGGGATTAGCCAATCTCTGCCATCCTCATCTGTCCCATCTGCCTGCCAGCCAGCCAGGCCCCTGATCCCAGGGAGAGATGAGACATTACTGGGAACAGGGGGAGACAACAGAGGAGACAAAACACGACTGACTAGGGTAAGCGGGAAGAACTGGGACAAGGAAAACTACAGAGGATGAACCCGGAGCGGGAGCCGGGCCAGGGGAACGACGGGTTGGTGTCAGGAACATTTAGGCAAAGACAGGACAGCAGGACTTGACTGGGAGAGACAGAGACACACTACTGTACAGTATAGGGAATTAAAGATTAGAGACCTCACCCTTTCCATGAACTTCAGGTTACTTTAAGAATTCCAGTCAATGCCATGATACATGCCATGATTCTGTAATCTCATGAAACATTCAAAGAGCCTGCCACTCTGAATATTCAACAACTTTCCAATGTTCCGCTGTATCTTAATCCCTGACTTTCTTGCTACAGGCAGCACATGAACGTACATTATTTTCTGTGCAGAAATGTCACCTGAACAAAGCTGGCATCCCTTTAAAGTTGCTAAAAAACAAAACCCTTGTATTTTGTCTTGCTATCAAAGAGACCACTTGTCTTTTTAATAATCTGCCAGCTCACATTTGGCAGAGACCAGAAAGCACACTCAGAGAAATAATTGCTGTTATCTGTTAGAGTCAATAAAACCTCGACAATTGCACTATTTGAGATAAGAGTGTGCGCCTTGCCATGTGTTCCCCTAAATGAAGTCCCGCTAAATGATTTAGATGTACACTCACTAAGTAGCTGCTTATACATTATGAGTGTAATAAGCTTCAGGCAATTGCAGGCTATTGGAAGCATCAGTCATTGAAGTAAATCACAAGGAAACAAACTCTACACACATGAGGAATCTGGTCCTGTGCCAAATTAATTCAGAAATCAACGCTCATTTCCGCAGTCATCCACATATCTGTCTTTTCCAACAAGATCGTGCATTGTGAGTGTATTCACTGTATATGTTCAAATGTTAAGTGAACAATAACAGGTAGCAGCAGCATTATAGCTCTGTTTCATATTATAATAACGGTTCAAACTTAAGGGACCAAGTTCTGCTCAGTAACAGGGGAATACAAAAAAAAGTTTTCCCTTTTCCTCTCGTAAGGCACCCGGTAGCTTAACAGGCCCTCAGCTGCAGTACCTGGCTCCCTCTGTGCACACCTTTAAATCACACCCAGGATAGTTGCCTTGTCAAAGCTCTCTCAGTGAGCCAGGCATCTGAGAAACATTAAAACACTTCCCCATGCAAGCCCGAGCCTCCCACAGGGCAGCGAACGGGAGCAGAGCCTTTCTCTCAGGCCCAGTATCCGGGGAGGATACTGCTCAGTACCGCTTGGAAAGTCCCAGCTCGGACAGCGGTGGTTAATATTTTAATAGCCTACGGCTGAGGTAGTTATCATCCAAGTATATTCTTGTTGGTGGATTTAAAAAACCCACTCTCACTCCCTCTCTCTCCTTTTCTCACAGTTAAGAACCCGATTTGAGTTTTTAATTATTCTTTTTTGAATTCCCCAACCAGCTCTCCTCTGTTCTTTTTCATTTGTGCTGTGCAGTTTTTCCAAGAGTCGTACCCAGGGAATCCCTGACAGTGTCCTACTTAACTTTTCACTTTCTTTCCTGTGATTTGTTCTTTTTTTTTCAGGGTTGAGGGACTATTACTGATCAATCCAAGGCTTCTCTCCAAACACCTGCGTTTATATTGATCAGTCATTCGCTTTCCCTTCTTTTGAACAGAACAGAGGAATTGTCAGCACAGGTAACAGTGATCAAATCCCCCTATGAAGCCACTGCTCTGTAGTGAGAAATCCTTTACTCAGGAACAATGTTTGCCCGCAAGTGCTTCACTGTGGAGTTAAATGGACACCAAAACATTTTCACCATTGCACTTGGTAGAAATGTTGCAACAACTTTTGTTGTTTCCACTTATCAGCATTTTAAGTTCCAAAAGTGTACCATGGTGCACCTTTTTAATTTCAAACAACTTAAAAACAGAGGGGGGCAATCAAGTAAAATTTGATTGGAGTGCAATAAAAGACACAACAGAGACATGTTTGTGCGTTACTGCTTACATGTGTGTATTTCCATATGTATGCAGATGAACATTTGTGTTCATGCAAATGCGGGTCTACAGGTCCTTTCTCTCTCTCTCTCTGTGTGTGTGTGCGCGCGCGTGTCTGTGTGTGTGTGTGTGTGTGTGTGCGTGCGTGCGTGCGTGCGTGCGTGCGTGTGTGTGTGTGTGTCTGTGTGTGTGTGTGTGGCTGCTCTGAGCCCGCCGTGAGCACAGCCTGCAGGGAAGGGGCCGGGGTTACGGCATCAGCTGCAAGCAGGAATGAGAATGGCTGAGAGTCAGACAGACACTGCCGTGGGTTATTATGTTTGAGTCAGACCAAGCACTCCTGGGAGCACCGAAAATATTGCTGTTACAGTTGTAACATTATCACAACAGAATAAATAAGAGCGGACCCGGGACACCCAAGGAAAGATTTAAAAACGAATATATGCAGGAGCAAAAACAGAGCTGGAATAATTAATTAAATAAATCTCATCACAGCACTCCTCTGCACACTTAATTGAAGTGCGCTAAACGTGGCGAGTGCTTTCAAAATTGAGAGGATGGGTCAATCCGAACCTCTGCACCTCTATAATGAAAGAGAAGAAGGAAGATAATAGCACACATAACCTCAAGCAATTAAAGGGCTCCAGTATGTGGTGAACAAGCTTTGCCCTCTTGGACACTGTTGACCCACGGTGCCCAACAAGGCCCCATGGGAAATAAGCACTTATTAAAAATGGAAGAACAGCCACAATCCCACTGAGGCTGTAATATGCTATGGAGTAATTTAATTCTACTTACATGTATCACTTCAGCTGCCGTGCCGAGTACGAAGCAATTCAGCATTTCATTTGACAAAATATGACCTGTCAAGAGACTGAATAATAACACAGCTATATCAGATGTGAGGACATGCGATTCGGTTCCAGAAAAAGGTCCTGCCATTCACAAAGATAGTATCTCAACATAATTGTCATTTCCTCCGCTATCTTGAAACACGCTGCATCTTACAAAGAAAAGCAATACATAAAGAAGCCTCATCTACTTAAGGGATTATTTTGAAAGTCTCTCTTTACCCTCCAACAGACTGATGAAACACACTTCCATGCTTGATTTGATCATCCTTCATAAAGGAGAAAAAAATAAAAACATACAGCAGAAATCACAAGTCCTGGCATGGGTTTGGGAATATTGGTTGTACCCTTCTCAAGAGTGAGGAAAATCCCTTGGTATGGTTGCTCTTTCTTTGTGCTGTGTAGCTTCATCGCAAATAAACATACTGTCTGTTATTGTTTTCCCACAAGAACCTCAGAGTTAAAAAAGTATGTTTTTTTTCTTTTACTCTTCAAAAATGAAATACAGGTCAGTGTCCTATATAAGTTTGCTGCAGTTTGGAAAACATTTCTGCAGCTTATTTAAAGTGTGAGTTGTTGCTACATTTTGAAATTCTCCACACAAGTGTTCCTGTGATTCTCCTTATACAAATCCTGGTATTGAAAAAAATTCTAATTGCCTGATGTAAATAATGTTCATTGTTATGGATATAGGTTTAAGTATGAATGGTGGTGGGGAAAAAAATCTCTAATGTGACCATGAATAAAACAACTGCTGTAGGGGAACAATTTGGGACGTCTGATTTTCTCTGTGGGTGTTGAGATGAATAAAAAAGGCCCTTCTTGAGCATGCATGTGTGGTTGTCTTTGGGAGAGCGGCCATGCCTTGTGGACAGATAAAGGAGTGATAGGACACCGGGGGATAGGGCAAGGACACGTGGCGGCCCGCCCCTGGTCATTGGTGACAAGAGCAGGGGGACGTTAAACACACACACTGGGCTGACTCCACACTTTGATTTAGCGCTTTTGCCTAATGTTACAAAGGGGGGTTACAGAGGCCCACTGGAGATGGGATCAGCAGATCTCACCGACTGTCGTCATAAAGAAGCCTGCGGAGGGCTCAAACCTCGGCTCACATCTGATGCGCGAGCCAAGCCAGTGTGTGTGTGTGTGTGTGTGTGTGTGTGTGTGTGTGTGTGTGTGTGTGTGTGTGTGTGTGTGTGTGTGTGTGTGTGTGTGTGTGTGTGTGTGTGTGTGTGTGTGTGTGTGTGTGTGTGTGTGTGTGTGTGTGTGTGTGTGTGAGAGAGAAAAAGTGCGAGTGAAAGAGGGGTGGTCTGTAGACCTTAGAGAACAATACACAAAGGGCATTTAATGATTCCATATTGATGCTCTGTAAATGGCTTAATTTGTCTGAAGACACACAGCAAAGGCAGTGCTGTGGTGAAAACTGTATTTACTCAAAACACATGATTTAATACATATTAATATTAGATGAAAAACTCATTAATGGATGCATCAGACAAATCATAATATTGTGTCACAAATAGATTCAGGGCTTTTAAGAATTGATGGAATATTGGATTATTTGTCCTAAACAGAACATTGCTACAGATCCAACTTCCCTCTATAAAAGTCTCATTCTGTAGATGCAGGTAAATAATCTCCCCTTTTTTCCAGCTAGTTACTCTCACTGTGGGCTGGGAGCTGATCTCTGCTCCAGACACTTTCAAGTCTACTTAATGTAGCCTACACGGGCTTCACAGGCTGTTTCATGCTCTTATGGAAAACAGGCCTTTGAAATCCCTCAGCAGCCCAATCTTAATCTCATTTGTGAATATGAGCCGAGCCACGACAGGACCAGGAACATCCTCGTCTTCCTAAAGCAGCGTTTCATTTGTCAGGAGATTTGGGGCGGTTGACACTAGAGGAGTGATTTAATTGATTTTAATCACACACCTGAGATAGGGAGAGCGAGGGGGCTGCCCTTAACGATTATTCAGAGAGCCCATCCCATGCTCTATCTCTGCTCTCAGCCCTCTGTTTGTTTTGATACATCAGCATTTTGATGGATAGGACTTAGATTATGAACTTACAAAGCAGTCGGGGAATTTTAATGTGACCTTGGACCTGACATGCAAATAGGACTAATAAAACCATTGTTAGTCAGAGAAAAGGGCATTGCAATCCTGCACACTTTAGTGAAAAAGCTTTTCTCAAGAAGCAGCATGCAATATGGATTTCCTATTTCCAAATGTTGCTGTCATCCTCCTGACAACGTTGACTTATTATACGCAGTTGACTGTCTACTCAATGTTTAACGGACACACACTGTGAAAAACGTTCCACAGGCACTGTTCAACTTTGTACCGCTTAAAGATGAATTTTTCCCCTTTGCCTCTTCAGGAAGTTGGAGGCTTCTCCCTTCCCTCCCTTACCACAGTAATTTGTTATGAAAATCTAGACCAAAAGCAGAGGGGATAAGCAGGACCACGTTGTTGCATGCCATTAGTTGGGGAAACTGTTTAGTGAACATTATAATGCAAACCAACCCAGGAAAAAAAGAGGGAAGACAGCCTGGGGAGAGAGATTTAAATATGTAATAAACTAATATTTCATTTATTTCCCTCACATGGGAACCTGACCATTTAGCTGCAGCATTCTCAGATTAGAACCCCTCTCCTTTAATGAGTGGAGCCGGCAATTATACACATCTCGGAAAATATTTCAAAATAGATTCTGAAGTAGCCGTGCAAAACATTTCAGTATGCAAGTCACTGTTGGTATTTTATTTGGTTTATTCTTTTAATTTTGTCCATGTCAATTATCAAGATGTATGTCAGATTCGTAATCATGTTTTAACTTAAAAAATGCAGTTGGAATAAAAAGTGAACTAAAAGTTATAAAGCGGCATTTTGCTCTGTATTTTATGATTTATTTTGCCCCCATTCCTTCATTCACAGCATTTCTCTGAGCTTTGCTTTGCCCTGTTACAGATGCACTGTGGATGCCTGTGTGTTATTATCAGATTTTCTCCTGTCTTTCCAGCCCCGTGTAGAATACAATGGCATCCATTCTTGATGAGGTGGCTGTCACTTTTAATTTCTGTTAG
Source organism: Gymnodraco acuticeps (assembly GCF_902827175.1). Taxonomy (NCBI): domain Eukaryota; kingdom Metazoa; phylum Chordata; class Actinopteri; order Perciformes; family Bathydraconidae; genus Gymnodraco; species Gymnodraco acuticeps. Next base: position 5,404,206 of record NW_022991180.1, read on the forward strand.
TTTGGGTAAAATGAATGACAGTCGGCCTTGTAATAAATATAACATGCGCCGCATTAATTTTTCAGAGAACGAGAATGGGGGCCTCCCGTTATTATATCCTTTTCAAATGTTTAGATTCATGGCTTTCTCAATGATTGCATCTTTTTCAAACTTTGTGGCAGAAATATATTTCCATCTCATTAATGAGCAATTAAGGAAAAAAGGGGAGTACACAGTCAGAATCTCCATACTAAAGGACACGCCTTTGATGGGTGCTGTGTGTGTGTGTGTGTGTGTGTGTGTGTGTGTGGGTGTGTGTGTGTATCCACTCGTTTTTTTGCATATGTGAAATATTTACAGTTCTTTTAATGTAAATATATTTAGCTTCTTGAGCTCCTGTGATATGAGCAATGTTTGTACACATGAGTCCATCATAATATGCAGTGTGTGTGTGTGTGTTCCCACCACCCCAGATAGATTCTAATTACTGTTGACTCTTATCCCTGAGTTTGCACTGTTCCTGCTGTCTGGATATCATCATTGACAGGTCCGCTCAAATAACCCTCAGACAGTCGGGGAAAACCTCAGCATCACCTCAGCTTGTAGCCACATCAGCGAAAAACTCAGGAAATAATTGTGCTTCTCAGTCAACGTTTTCAGCCCAAAGTGAGAGTAATGATGGTTCTGTAATAAGCCCTTTATCAGCCATCTTTGTACTTTGTTAGGCAGGAAATTCACTCTAGCAGTTTTATCACCCTGAATTAGTTTGTGTTGAGTCCCTACTTTGTGGCAAAAATAGATTTAAAAAAATGAGAGAGATGAAAACGTTTGGATATGCTCAAAAGAAGTCCTCTCTCAAAGGCAGTACATCCTCAAAGAAGTTGGGGGAATCTGATATTCTTTTTAATGTCTGGAAAGCTGTTGAAGACATGAGATACTGTATGTCCTTGTAGTGGCTCCACCGTGATGATACATAACACGGGGCCAGGTTATCCACCGGGTATCCCCAAATATCACATAAAAGTGACATACAGTATTGGACTAAATCAGGCTCATTGTCATTGTTTAAGAGGGCAATACATGCATTATGGAATTAACAGATGTCTCTCTTTCTGTACCATACAGAAATGCAAGAAAAAAGGAGCAACAAATATAATAAAATAAAATAGAAGGTGGCCTTGAATACGCTGAGTTATAATAAACATGCTACCCTACAGTGTCAGCATATAACAGATACTGCTGTATTAATGCCATGTTCACACCGTAGCAATGACTTGGCCATGCAATATGTATAATTTCTACACATTTTAGTTATAAGTTGGCCATAACCACAATCATTTCAAGAGTTTGACATTAATTTTGGTCATAATGGTTATAAAAAAACTCATTAGGCAAAATCTAGAGACAGGATGAACTAATAAGAGGGACTAAATCACTGGCAAAGGCAATTTTCATCCAGCTTCATGGAGCAAATGTCATTCATATTTTAACCCTTATTAGGAATGTCTGCTTCCGAGTCCCTGAATTACATTTTCAGGACTTCCACTCATCTTGAAAGACACAATCATTTGAATTTTAAATATGGCAGACATTGACAGAGAGACAGGGGGAACATATATATAAATCCAGTTACTTTTTCTTCTGGGATTTTTTAATGAGCTAAAATCCCCACTTCTTGCCATTTCCCTGCCTTAATTGATGATTATGTTGTTACACAGTAGAAGCACTTCCCTCTCTCCTCCCAGTCATTATGATATGGACAGGCGGCTCTTGAAGCTTCAAAGGCAGGATGGAGTGATTTAAGCTCAATTCAGCCATCCCCTGGCCCACAGGTAAAAACCTTTGTAAACAGTGAATGCTAATTGCTAATTAGCCCTGTGGCTGAATCACACAATTTCTGTTTGAGCTGACCGCTGTTACGGTGCTGCTTAAGGGCATGTTGTATCTCTTTTGACGGCCCAATTAGAAATTCAGCTGCAGAACCATAAGGCAACCTCGTCATGAATATTTAAAAAGACTGCCACAGATGAGCACGAAGGGGGCACTGAACCGCATGTCATGGAGGGAATATTCGGCAAGTAACCACAATCAATAGTCTCTTGATGTTCCCCGCATTAACGCAATGATTGCTGTTTTTCTTGGGCCTGTAATAGAGCAAGACTATAGGTCATGTGATGAGGGGGATAGAGTAATAAGGGTCAGGTTCACACCACTGAATGTCCAAATTAAATCTCCGGTGGACAAGATCCTATCTGACTCCAAACATAGCAGGCACTCAGGAATCAAACTCCAGCCTCTGTGGTTCAACTCAATCTGAAGGGACTGGCAGGTCTGTGCCATTGCCAAGGAATAATTAGGCTACTGTCCTTCACAATATGTCAGGCTAACTGAGTGAGGAAATGCTGCATGCTCTCACTGCACTTTCACTATGTCGCTGTACGCCGAGGTCTGGATATAGTGTGCTGACTCAGTATAGTATCAGGATATTGTAGAACATATACTGTGTCAAATGCAGACACGTCGCAAAGGGCAATAAGGCTATACCATTATCATTGCTGCACAGGTTGAGAGCGCCGTGCTCCATATTGCCTGGCGCCATGCCAGTCTGCTGCTTTTGTGTTTTTTTCTTCGCTGAATTTTTTGTTGTAATTTGTTTTGCATACATCAGGCATTTTCTTTTCAAGACAGAAGAGGTAAATTAGGGAATAACATGCTCCCACTTCCTGTTTCCACAATCATTATGCTGCAAGTGTCGGATGTAGGTTGGGTGTTATGTGCTTAATTGGTGTTTTAATGCACTACCTGCGACACCTAAAATGGATTCTTCGTTTTCAATAACACTGTAAAACAGCGTGCCACCTTCCATAATTATTTCTGTGAATATGAAAAACGCCTGTTTAAACTTAATTCACCGTCACCTATTCTTCTGCACACAGAGCTGTGAAATAGCTTGAAGAATAAAACAGAGGAATTCTCGTAATGCATCAACAGGACTGTGTTGCCTGTCACTGAATTACAGAGGGTTCAAACACCTTTCTCAAGTAACCAAGGTAAACATGTTTTTTAAGCCTGGGGGCAATTGAATGAATTACCATTCCTCATCATTTCATGGGTATACTGTATGTTAAACAGCTGTGCATAGAGAACATTTATGTAAAATATAGATTCTTTTCTCTCACAGATATTTTGCTCTAGAGGGTGATATTTTCAGATTACCTCAATTATTGCATCCTCTCCATATAAGAGTATATTCTCTTCTTTTGAACACGAGAGCATAATTTGGATGAACGGAAAAAAAAGTGTAAACCTCTCACCCTGCACTTACTTATCCCGTATCACTCCAGGCAAATTGTTTTTACTCTGGACCCCACGACAGCAACTAAAGGCCCACCTGCTCATCCAATAACAGCAAATCAAATCACATAGGCTTCCCTTTCTTGGTTTCAAAGGGACATTCTCTAAGTTGATTCTTTTCATTTAATTCCTGCAAAGGGATAGAGCACCCCGCCACCCCGCCACCCCCACACTCGCCCTTTATCTGCTCGTGAGAGTGGGGGAAGAAACAGAGGATTATCGATTTGCACTCAAACAGTGGGCCAACCTAAAAAGCCCCAATGAATTGTCACTCATTATTGAAATTATCAGGCACTAATTAAACTGGCAACCCTAAGCCCCCTGGGCTGTGCTCATCTCCAACTGAATTTCAGCTCCTCAGACAGTAATAGGGAGGCAGCATTAGCCGCTACTGGATGCTAATGAGACCTGGAAGCTGTCTCTGCCTCTTAGGGTTTCACAGAAGCAACTGCTGAATGTGAACCACAACTACAGTGCAGCACTGTTTGTGAGCATTTGACTGGCAGAAGGAGAGAGAGAGAAAGAGAGATTTAAGCTGGCGACTGTATGATACTGGAAGGTCCTCAGAGTACAGCATCAACAGTTACATTCAGCAATAATTTTAGTACATGGATTTAAAAGATTTGAGGCTTTTTGCACATAATACCTCCCCCTCAGTCGTTGCTCTGCATATCTCCAGCTCGCTCTGTTTCTCTCATAGCTGTATTGAAGTTGTTGATTTACTCTTCATGCGCTCTCCTCTTCTCCTCTATGCGAGTCAACAGACATGGTACCAGTGAGAGTCTGACTGACTTTATCACATGGTACACAGCTTGTTAATAACTTCCTCTGACAATTCCTCCTCATCTTTGCTGATGACCAGAGGGACAGCCGTGATTGTCATGTTTGTAGGGGAAGAAAGACTCTAAACAATGATGTCACGTCAGCCTCTCTATTAAAAGACTTCATATTTTGAGCGGCATAATTAATACTCTTGGGCACGTCGCTTCCAAGTTGGCACTCCAGGCAAAGGGCTGCCACTCACCTGATAATTATTTTTGGAAATGGAGCCCAAATTACAGTGATTGACAAATGCAACAAAGCAGAGACAGCCTCAAGCATTCAAGAAGAAAGAAATGAGAAAATAGTTAAGTGTTTAATGCACTTTCACAGTGGATTTAAAGTTTAAATCGCTTGTCCTTTCATGTCTCAAATGTAACTCCGGCTAGGGTCAGACTATTTAGCCCCTGAATCCTCTTGAATGAGCACACTAAATTGCCTCTGCAGTAATAATTAACACTTTTATAATTTCTGTGGTTAAAATACAAAAGGATTTTTCTTTTTTTACTATTTTGATAGCAGCCTTAATGGTGAGATAAATTCTGGGAAACATACTGCAGTTAGCCAACTGTAATAGTGTAAAAAAGCGCTTCACAAATCACAGTCAGCAATTCAAATGAATCCAAGTGTGTCCTCAATTCACTGTTGTCTGAAAAAAAGGCAAACAGTTGTTAGCCCGTCGGGTTGCATCCATTAGATGGCGGATAGAGGAAAGCGGCATGCCTCCATGCTTTTTACACCTCTCGCCATGCGTAAATCAGCCACTCTGTCATTCTACTCGGAAGAGAGGGGGAGGAATTATGTCAAGTTATTTGTTTTGTACCAAAATGAAATATTTATCGGGAGTGAACACCTACCAGGAACAGACGATAGGCCAGGGTGCTTCATCTTCTCAGACTCATATTTGGCTTCCACCTCCGCAAAGGCCAAACCATGTCCTGAGGGTTTTCAGTGATTCAGGGAAGTCCGCTAGCTTTGAATCCACATTTCAAAGCCTGTGTTGAACTGCAGGACTGTGCTGGAACTGGAGGGAGACATGTATACACACACTCTAACCAATTATATGGTGATCTCCTCCATTTCTCTCCGTGTTTGATGGGCACAAGATACATAACTTCATGCCTCCTTATTTTTCTCTCCATGTTTTCATACAGGCTCTGAAATATGATTTAACATTTCTGTAATGAAACATACAGGAGAGTGAGGGCTGATTTATGCTTTTGTGGTCGGGAAGTTTTCCACTTAAACATTAGACCATGAGGGAGATGTTAAGTTACAGTACAGTCATGAGGGGTTATTTTTGTTTTCCTTCACCACATCCCAAACACACATCATTTGCCATAATTTAAACTTGAAATACTGTTTTAAGGGAGGAAAAAATAAATATGGATGGAAAGCAATGAAGAAAAAACATGAAGGTGGAAACCCTAAATCCTACAACAAGTAAAATCACATTTTACTTGCTTTAACAGAAACTACCTCTGACAGTAAAACTGGGACACAGTAGTGTGGTTTGCTGAATGAATTCCTTCACATCGGACCTCATTGGAGAAAATACTTCTCACAGTGAGAGGCAGGGTGGTAGAAAGGGAAGTATTATTTTCCTATATTCCAAGTGGACCACTTAAACAGTTGTATTATTGATAGTGGCAATAATGTGGGCCCCTGCTCTACGTCCTTCAGTACGTCATTAAACGTGTTTCAACAACAGCTTCCACTCTCCCTCTTCACTGGGAAATCCATTACGGACGTAGAATGCTAAATGGATTAACAGAAAAAGGTCGGAAAGCAAAAAGAGAGAATCATTGTACCTTTGTCCAAACCCATTACAACACTGACCCCTCTGACTTCAAAGTAACAATGATTGAGTTGGTGTCATCACAGCCCCAGACTTCCCTGCCAGTAGGCCTACCTGGAAAACTCCTTTTCGGAGAGGGCTCTCGTTTGATCATGCATACGGGCGACGCATGTCAAGCCGGGTTATTCCCACAGTTAATATTCTTTCATAACCCGCCATGTGAGCTGAACTTGATTATTTTGGCACCTGGGCAAACAGCTATGGCTTTCAGGTGGTGCATACAGTATCAGAGACCTTGGTCACAAGGGTGATCTATTCGCTGAAAAGGCAGCGTTCTGGCAAAAGACTCAGCACCTTGGAGTAATGAAGCCAGGCCTACTCTGTGAGCATGGGCAAAACAGGTTACATTAGAAATGCATGAAGGCCAATAGGTGGTTACCTTAGGTCTGCTCCAACCCATTTATATTCCATCAACTGATATCAAAGCAGGAAAATGTTTTTGGAGAGGGGGAAAAGCGGTGCGCGGAAAGGTATATTGAAATGTCTGTGCATCAACAAAACATGTAAAAATGGCTGTCAAATCACACCGGGCATGCGAAAAACCTGCAGCCGTGTCCAACTTGATGGTTACCACAGAAGGCAAGAGGCGTTTCTTTGGAAGCCGCAACTATGGCTTGGATAAAGCCTGGCTTGGATAATGAATCTTTCCTTTAACAACACTTAAAAAAGCACCGTGATTTGTACTTTGCTGTCTCATTACCAGTGTCCACTTGGCAGAAGCAGAAGACTGTTCTGCCCAGAATTAAGGCTTGAACCTGGGCAACTTTCCTGCTGTCCACCCACCCTCTCTGCCTGTGCTTTCTCTCTCAGAGACTTGGTGCTTACTTAATCATGATTAATCGCTGCCTGGATAATCAGATACAACATCAAAAGGTTGGAGATGACAGTCCAAGGACGCTTGGGAGGAAACAAGGTATACCAGGCATTCATTAGCTTTGGCATGGCAGTCATACATTAGCCCATAACCCTTTATTGTCCTAATTAGGCTGGAGAGGAGCTGCTAGCATTAACATTACCAATATTATACATATATACTGTATACTATAAAGCAATAGAGTTTACCTCAACTTTTGGCCACACAGTGTAACACTCACATGAAAGACCCTTTATGTCCTAGCGTTATTACTATTTTTATTTCCTTCCCCTTTTCTGCCCAGGTAGCAGTTTGTCCATATACAGTGTATTATGTTAGCTCACATCCAGCCCCTAAGCTGGGCAGTGTTTTTGATTTACAATCACTTTTCTCGGGACAAACATAAGACAGGCTTCCCCTTCCTCCATTATTTTACTCATCTCACTTCACACTGTGAGGTGCAACCCATACTGTATATTTCATTTCTTTTTTTTCCCCTCCCTCCCCTGTTTTAAGTCTCCCTGGATGGAGCCTGGCTTGCGGTGCACCATTTTCCCAGCTACAGTAGCAGTGGTGCTGGGCCCTGTTCAACCCCATTATTTCTGGGAGCCAAATTCCCATGGTCCCAGGAACAGGCGTGCCAGCTCTGCCTTCTTGGCTCTCTTCCCTGGTATTGTTTCCTTTGTTACATCCAGAGCTGCATTTCAGCCCGTTAATGTTTGCGCTGGGAGGTCCAAATTCCCAGTGTTCAGCTTTAGAAAAGGTAACTTGAAGTTCAGAATGCAACCGTTTTTTTTTTCTTCAGCAAATTATGTTGTTTTTTTTCACTTTTATTTCTTCCATTTTTGTTCTTTGTTGAGATATAGTATATATCGTGTTAACAACACTAATTGTAAATTAAATGCATGCAGCGCAATCATAAAATCCTTCCTCCATAAACCAGATGTCTTGATGGTTTTTTGTTATTACTTCAGATCAATTAAAATCCGTTCAGATTTAAACTACATAATGAATTTACCCTTTCTAAAGCAACGGTTATTTTACAATTTATACATTATTCTACAGTTAAAACTTTTCACCAAATAAAATGTGAAATTTCTCCACCCCTAATTCTAACAACATGACACTATCTCGAGATATACAAGGGAGATCACCAAAAAAGCGAATCACTATCATTAACATTTTTGAGTCTGACAAACTATTCAACCGTGATGGCATTTCCCCATCTGTAATCCACTTTATCACCCATCATTCCAGCCTTAGCACCCTAACTCCTTTTCTCTGATGTCAACTCATGTAGCCATCACGGCAGCTCACACATGGGATTAAATGCAGGGTTTGTTGGCTCAGCGCAGCATGGAGGGAGCATTTCCGACTGATGTTGGCTGTTCCACTCCGAGCCACAGCACTTGTCTCCCAGAGCGCAGACACGACGGTGTCAGGTAATTCTCTGAGGAAGAGCCACACGCCCCTGCAGAGAGCAGTGGGGGAGCCTGTATCACATCTCAGGAGTTGTAATAGCAGCTTTGAAGACTCCAGTCCACTAATCCCACATCATGTGATCATGTGTCTAATAGACCGGTTCCTAATTCACAGCATTGTGGGGGATTTTTTTAGCTGTCACTTGTGCCGGCAGAGGTTTACAGTGGCAGAGTGTTAGGTTTGTGAAAATAAATGTAAGATTCTCCTTCGCATGGCTACACGTGGACACACATACACTCAAACACACAAACACACACACACACACACACACACACACACACACACACACACACACACACACACACACACACACACACACACACACACACACACACACACACACACACAAAGTATCATAAAAGTGAAGGCAGACATTTTGTAACATTTTATAAAAGCAAAGAGGAAAAGTAGAGAAATTATTTCATATTTCTAAAGTCGTCATAAGTATGGTCCACAGTGAAATAAAACGATCAACAATGAATACTCTTTGTGCAGGACCAAAGCTATTCCTTAATAAACAGTTAACAGAATTTATATTAAGTCGACCTATGATCAATAATAGTATCTCTGGTGACGCTGCAGACAGTCTGATCATACATCACACACGATATTCCTCGTAAGGAATGTGAATCAAATACCTTGAAGACTAGTTTCATACTGTAGGAATTGTCTACTCCATAGTCATAAGCTGTCAAATCTTAGAAAAGAGAAAAATGCAACAAGACCCTCTGAGTATAGTGTGTGATCATTGTAGAAGCCCAGGTCTGTTGAGGTTTGTGTGACATTTTTAAGTCCTTTTTGAGTGATTATCTCTAAGGTACTATGCACATTAAATGGCTGAGTTAACCTTAACACATGTAAAACCATTACGCCTATTGACGACAGCAGTGTGTAATCCTGCTTTGCAGTTTGATATTGACACTCATGATCAAATGCTAAGCTCTGCTAGCAGATAGGTTGTCCCTCTCTGGGGGACTGAGAGACAGGCAAATGAAGCAGCACCAGATTGATGAGAAATGAGTGCCCTGTAAATTGTGTGCGTGTATGTGTGTGTGGGTGTTGGTGGAGTGGGTGTAGGTGTGTGTGTGTGTGTGTGTGTGTGTGTGTGTGTGTGTGTGTGTGTGTGGGTGTGTGTGTGTGTGTGTGTGTGTGTGTGTGTGTGTGTGTGTGTGTGTGTGTGTGTGTGTGTGTGTGTGTGTGTGTGTGTGTGTGTGTGTGTGTGTGTGTGTGTGTGTGTGTGTGTACTCTTCTCCAGTAAGGGATACTGCAAAGCCAATCAATTAATACTTAAAGTGGAACCAATTCTTGTTTCACTTGGGAACTTACAGAGGGCTTTGCCCCTTCATTTTAATACCGAGGTCTGCATTCCTAATTATGAACAGTGCAAATGGATGTTAAGCCATGCCAAATTAAATCTTAGTTCATTAGATATAAGCTCTTTAAAGATTGAAAGAAAATATTTGAATTTTTAAAAAGTTTCAATGTGCAGTGTCCCATTTTTAATGAGGACGTTGCAATGTGAGGGAGGAAAAAAGGGAAATGTCTTTGTGTGGATGAATAATCTAACCAATATGAAATATTAAGTCACTGTTTTACCCAGTGTTTCTCCTCAGGCTGCAGTGTTAGGCTGGATAATAGAAGATTTTCCTTTGGTGAGGTTCTGCTTTGAATAAAATAGAGAGGTGCATGAAGGGGAAGCTCAACTGTCTAGAGGCAACTGTAGTTCTGAATTACACTGTAAATATATTCATTATTCCCCAACAAAAAAAAAGCATTGTTGACAGACGTCAGATTCATCATTAGATGTGTTTCGAGTCAGGCAGTAAATAAGTAAACTCCTTTTATTTTCTGCAGGAAATTGCATGAAACTCCAGAATTTAAATTTTTAACATTGTTTGCTGCCTGGATGAACCTAGTTATCATAATGTTGGCTCTAATACATATTGAATGTGCAGGCTTAAAACAACTCTGACGAGGAGCAGTGCATTAACGCTTACCTGTAGCTTTAGCTCGGCTGGTAATGGAGAAAGCAGATGTTCAGCGTGGCAGCACCTACTTGCTGCCGTCCTAACTCAGCTTTCTCACACCACATGAGGCGAGTCTAATGACAATCTATAGAAAGTTTCACACTTCTGCTATTAAGGGAACATGTCTTCACAGTCACAGCATCAGAAAGAGCAACATGTAACAGGATGTGTGCATTATAGATAACCACCCATTACATTGTCTTGTTCTTTTCTTTGCTCTTATATTGCTCTGTTATTTGTCTGTCATCGACTGTCTTACAGAGACAGAACTCGTTCTAAAACGGGAAGCGCCCAGGCCCCGTTGTCGTAAGAGCTTTACACAGTGTCCATTGTGTAACAGCTGTAAAACACGGACCAAATTATTATTAACTCCGCATGCTGCTCTGCCTCTGCCTCTGATAAAGTAGAATCCCAGAACAACCTTTGGATTTTGGCCAATAACCTTGGAGGGAGATGGTGATTGAAAACAGAAGTATGAATCCAGGTCAGTCATTATGACTACACTGCTGAGACAAAGACGAGGGTGTGGTGATGCCGGTTAATGCATTAAAGCAAACAAGAAAAAAGCAAAGAATACATCCCCCTTTGTTAAACTAAGGCCGTGTAAAAAACAAGCCAAAATCTAGTCATCCCTAAAATTTCAAAGAAAAAGATTTTCCACTGTTTAGCCTGACGGATTTTCTAAAAGGAAGCCTCCCGCTTAGATTTTCCAACCTCCTCTAATTTCACAAATCCTTCGCTTTTTGATTCTCACTTTACCAGTTGGGGCAGACGGAAATGTCGAATTTGCTCTAGCATCTTTCAGCTTGATATGACACCCAAAACCCAAGAGTGACGGTTTCTCTTTCCCCGCAGGAGGAACAAGGAGGATGATTTGTTGAGGGACCCTGGGGAACGAATGCGCCTTGAAAACAGGTGGCGCAACATCGCATGCCTTCGGGGAATATTTGTAGATATTCAGGAAATGCAGAACAACAAAAATATTTCCCTCCAACAGAAGCAGACGCCACCTACAGTACAACACACACTGAGGAAGTGATTAACTCCGCTCCTGACATGTTCCCCCTAATGTCATTTCCTCAGACTTGAAAGATTTTCTACTTCTTAAACAAGTTAGAGTTTTTCATGATGATGAATGCGTTGTTATGACTTTGGCTCTCATATATTCACTGTAAGCATGAGAAATATGTCGCTCGTCTCGTCAAGTCTCTCCAACTGAGTCACTCACAGCTGAGCGAGATAGGTCAGCAAGAACAATTTCTTCATTTTGACAAATCACTCCAAAATGTATTAGCAGAGAGGCCAACTGTCAATCCAGCTGCCCAAAGGTCCTTACAGGGCCTTTTGGTGGGTCTGAAAAATGATGTAATCAGCCCGTCCTTCCTTCTTACGAGGGCTCCATCCATCCTCTCTAAAGGCCCGGTCCCCGTGGCCTCGCTCTGGATCAAGTCCCCATAAGGCCCCCTGACCCCGTTAGAGGCGCATGATGGGCGGCCCTGTCACTTCAAATGGCTGCCCAGGTCCGGTCTGAGAGTAACCCCTCACTGTGAGTAAACCTCCACGTTATTTCTGTTTTATAGGCTACGGGCGGATAACTGCGTGGAATGGATGTGGACAACTTAGTTATTGTCACTCAGGGCGAGGGAGTGAATGTCGTTACTGGGTTGCGAATGGGAGTCGATTGAAAGGTATGAAAAGTTATGTGGTGTAGTTTCACAGTGTGAGGAAAAGTAAGCCACATTTCTTACACTGTGTTAGCCATGACGGGGGCAGCCTGTCCGCCACCGAATTGTCTTTCGACGAATGTTAGACATTGCAGCGAATGCGGAATTACATATTTGGCCACAACTTACCAAAGACAATGTTCAAAGGAGTTATTTAAATTTCAAGGAAGATGAATGACTCATATATGATGTGTATTTTCACTTCTGGAGAACTGTGCCTTTGATGGCGAGAAGGGAAGACGTGGGTTTGTTATTGAAGTAAAGAATAATAAGGCCACTGCATGTTGGCCGACTCTCCCTGTAGAAAGACCTTGATATGAATCCAATGCACTATGTATGCCCCTTAGAACAAGCAGCGATACAGGAAAGCATGTGGCTTTTGATCCTGCTTTCCTTCTGTTGTCTTTCATCTGACCCATCCTCCAAAATTGTCACTAGGACTGATGCAGAAGACGGAGCAGAGATCTGCTAATCTAACCCTCAGGGGCGACAATGTTTTTCTCGCTCACTTCCACTTTCTGGATGCTCCTGGACATTTTTAGTCATTAACTTGCAGAGGACACTGCCTTAAGTCCTAAAAACCTTCCAGTCTGTACATTGTGCACCAAGCGGGTATGAAGAAAACACAATTCAGTTTTTGATTCTGGCATTTTTTTGTTCTCTTCCATGAGTAAACTGTGTTGAATCTTGAAGAGCTGCCAGGTTAGCTACACTAGCAGCGCAGTATCCTTCCCCTTAGAGGTAAAGAAAGAGAGAGCATGTTCTCCTAAGTCTCTGCATGGTGAACATGTCAGCGAATTACACACTGTGAACAACTGATTGAGGCTATGAAGAGGAGGGCATACCAAAAGATAATATGTTTGGTTTGGAGCCGATCCGCTGAACATACATTTTTTCTCCCACATAAATTTCCCTGGTCCGCCCTCCACAGCACAGAATCGCCCCTTAACACAGAAGCAGCCGACTTTAATTCTCTGGATTCAGCATTTCGACTTAATACATTTCATCCGTTTTACCTAAGGGTAGCATTTATAATCAGAAATGTGAGTTTATATGTACAGTAAATGATGCGTTTCAAGTTTTAGTGTTTCCATACCACAGGTCCGTGGTGGCTCTGTTAGTTAGGGAGTAACCACCTCCGGATAATCGTGGTCAAATCATTGGCTTAAAATCCTACTGGTTGCATGTGAAACAAACCGTGACATTTGGCAAATTAGACAACAATAAAATGTAATTATTTCCATAAAATTGAATACAGAAAGTTTGACTATAAAGATAAAACTTTTCCTTCTTTTTCATCAATCTGGATGTTTGTTTTGTCCACCATGGCAACAGCTGAGGATTGACATCCCAGTGATTTATCTTATACAAATAAAAAAGGGGCTTTTATTCTCAAATGCAACAACCTAGAAAGGCTATTATGCCAGTCTTCCACATCGATTTTAAGGTAACCTCGCCACTACCTAGGTTACGACAAGGTATTCATATGGTAATAATCATAATATGTCAAGTATCTGCAGCCATCAGAGATGCTAGTCTCAGTTTAATGATTCTGGGAAATTGAGGATTACCCAGGATATGAGAGCAAGCCTACAGTTTTCATATGGTGTGGGAGGTTGCAGGGCTCTGTATTAGTAATCACAGGGGAGAGCCGAGAGGTGGGAGAGAAAATCTGCTTCTTCTCTTCTCTCATTCATCATAGCAGTCCTCTGGTGAGGAAACATGGCAAATGGCCAAATGAATGCACTTCATAAAGCGCAAATGTCTCCTCTGATGTGCCTCTCACTGAGGATCTGGAGAGAGGGGGAAAGATTTCCAGCGATATATTATTGTCAAACTCTCCTGCCCCCGCTTCCAAGTGTTATTATGATATTGTAGGAGATCTTACAATAAGATTTGGTGACTTCACTCAAGCAGTTACCATAACAATGTTACAATGATGGCAGCAGTTTTCAATAGCCGACTAAACTGAATGAAGCACATTGTCAGAGCGGATGATACGTTTTATAAAAGAAGTCTTTTTTAATGTTTTATGCTGTTGTAATTTAACAGGGTAATCTTAAAATGGAAAGAATATTCTCACTAGGTAGATAAAAGTGGAGGAGATGTGAGATAAGATATTAAGAGTGGAAGCAATTCAGAGCACACAATAAGATGGTCAGCACCACAGGGAGGTGCTATGGATCTGTATCCCCTATTACATGCAGCACTTAAATGCATGAATGACCAAATGTGTAACATTTCAACATCTGGGAGATCAGGTATACCTGACACATTTTGTTACACTCGTCATTTAACATTAAACATTTATATGAAATAAAGCAGGATTTATTTTTAAAGCAAGAACATGTTTCAACCTTTATTGTAAAATCTCAGTTGAGGTAAAAATAAAAGGAATGTTTCTTATATTTGAAATAAAAAAACTGAAATTATGAAAACAATGGTAATATATATATATGTATATATTATATATATTTATAATACCAATTCAAGCATAATCGTAAAACCCTTTTTCATAAGCTGACCATTTTCAGTAATTTAAATAGAAAGATAAATAAATGGACGGATGGATAATAAGGTTGTAATTTTCCCCATAATAATGTACCGTAAGTACATTTTACTTTACATTACATTAAATGTGTTACTTATTCATCTTTATGTTACCTCAGCAGTTAAGATTATAAAAGAAAGGCATTTGTATAAATCATTTATAACAAAATATGAATGTACGTGTATAAAAATGTATGTGAATAAATGTTTACAAAAAAAAACGTAACCTTGTAAAAGCTTCTACATACCTGTAAATTATGTGGAGGATCCTTGTCTCTCATGCATGTTTGCTATCTCTGTGTAATTAGAGCAATTATAACTTTTATGTATAGTCCCTTACTGTATCGTTGTCTTAATTACAGTATTGATTCAATTTAACACCTAATGCCAAAAAAGCATAAATCATATTTTTCCCACTTAATTGTGTGTTTGAACTAATTAGGAGCAAAGCTGGAGCTGCTGTCTTTGAAAAAATAAATGTGTGGGATTGTTCTTTATTATTTATTCCCTGGGCTGTCACAGTGAAATCCTAATGTGATTAAACTGTTTGCACATGCTTAGGTATCCGTTTATATTTTACATCACTTATAGTATATTTTTTACGTTGTTTTCAGCTAATCCTTTGTTTTCATTGTTAATGAAGTGGACAAAGCATTTCAGCGAGACAATGAATCTGAATACATCTTTTAAAATGGATGCCTCTTTAAATAAGTTTTTCATTTTACAATTGCCCATTTCCTAACAATACTGTACGTATGCCAATCATGGCATACGTACAGTATTGTACTGCAGCTTTGCTTCATTTATCATGCCAGCTTACAGTTACATTTGGACATCTAAAGTGAGACTGTAAGAAAACGAGTGGCAAGAGAGGGCAAAGGAGGCGGGAGAAAGAGATCCAAGAAGGCTTGGCTTGTATAATTACACTCTCAAGATGGCATATTTACCGTCTCTGCCAGCGAGGTCATGCCTTCTGTCGTAGTAAACGTAGTGAAGTATGAAAGAGCCAATTACAGCACACTGGGTGACCTTTTAACAACTATTACCACATCCCATCAACACATTATCATGATGGAGATTGTGATTCCATGAGAATTACAACATTATCCTGTCACATCCAGCCCAAGACGGCCTTGTTGTGTGATGGCGGTGACAGCACAGCTTTGAAGAATCAGCGCAATAAAGGAAGACAAGTGAAATGAAAAAAAGAGAGTGAGACCGAGAGAGATATGGAGGCAGGATGAGAGGGGGGTTAGAACAATAGCCCCGTACAGTACATTAGCTCTCGATGTCAAGCACCCCAGTCGTTCCCAATGAAAAGCACAACAAATAAGACGTTGGCCTGTTTGTATTCATTATCAGTCAGCACATGCCCCGGCTCCTGCATTAAACATTAGACTGCCTCTGATGTCTGCTTAACAGTTTAATTCCCTCCCCGCCGCTCAGCCTGTCATAATAAACCCAGCGAAGCACACACAAAGTCAAATAAGAGTGTGAGGGGGCCGCCTTTGTGTGTATGTGTTTGTATGGCTGTCCTCGTGTTTGTTGCTGTGTGTGTATGCATGTGTGTGTGGTTGAGCAACATACAGATCATTCATAATAGCCCATGCCCTCTATTGCCAGGCTTGCCTTTATTGTAGTTTATCTGATCACAGATTAAGTAGATTTTAGAGTGACAGGTCCGTCTGCCCATGAGTCCATATGTGTGTGTGTCAGAATAAGTATTTATATCCATGTATGCTACAATGGCACAATTGATTTTTTTAGTATATGTATGTTTTGTTATTTCGATATGTATGTGTTTAATGTGCTCTGCCTCTGTGTTTTTTTTCGTCTCTGTGCGCTCCCTATCTCCCCGCTGCAGCCAGAGGTTGGCACGAACACCACATGGTCATAACAGTCTCCTTGAGAAGGGGACCAGCCTCTTAGTCTGGCAGCCTGGCAGCCTGGCACAAAGACGCCAATCTCAGTCAAAAAGGAGGAGACCAATGGGCACAGAAATCCCCATTCAAAAAAGATGATTGGATTAATTAGATAAATCCACTGTATCCAATGCAATTGTGTGTTGTCCAGAAATATGTTCATGTTATTGGTAAAGGTATGACCTCTGACACGAGCGTTCACACAGTAACACTGGCATAAGGGTGACCATCTGCTCCCTAATCTGACAGCGCTGGAAATATGATGTCCTTCACTTCCAATGAACATTTATATTATTAGATTTATTCCACTTTGATAATTTAATCCACTTGTGAATTTATTCAGTGTAGCTTGCTGTGCTAATCACTGGCTATGAAAACATTGCAACAAAAGCTGTCTTCTAATATTAATAAATCACAAGCAGTGGTGCACTGTAAATATGTTTCAGCAACATTATCAAAGAAGGGGAGGGTTTCTCTTATTTCTCTCTCTTAGGGAGAATATTGTAATTACCCCTTGGCGTTGTAAAAGAGCTAAATTGTTTTGGGTGTTATTTTTTTTTCATGACATTTGAACAAAGATATAACATTTGAAAAAAAAAAAGTCATCGGTTGTCTATTATTCATATGCTAATGTGTACTCCCTGAAAAGGGTGTGACATTAGTGATTCAACACACTATTATTGTATTTGGGGTCCTTTTTTTCCTGGTGGAAAGCCTTTATTTGTCTTGTAAACGAGGAAAGAGCAATACAATGCGTGTATGTCTTTTAAAAGGAATGTTTAGCCAGCAGAATGTTAACTAAGGTAAGCAGTGTTGTTTTAGCCCCTCAGTAACCACGCCAATTATCTGTAAACTTATTTTTTTCGACTTCCATGCATACTTAATGCATCCCCTGTTTCCCTCACGCCATCTGCCCCCCCTTCCTCTCCCCCCCACGCCCTCCCTCCCTCCCACCCTCACCCTACCCCCCCTTTTCCCTCCCTCCCCCTCTCCAACACTCTGGAATTTTTATGAGATAGGACAAAAATGGGCACTTCCCTTATTAACATCTCACAGTGGAAATCAAATATGCAAGGAAAGTAGTGTATCTACTAATTAGTGCTGAATTCATAATTACTGTGCTCATTGATGGAGATACATTTGAATACGTTCATTTCCTTAGGGAGGGAGGCAGGCTGTCCGGGATAGACTGGGAGAAGAAAAAAAATCCCCTTCAGCCCCCCTCCCTTTTCTTTTGGAAATTAGGGATCCGTGGCACATGGCGATACTACCAGACTAAGATCCGAAGTGCCCGCAATTTTCTTCAGATATAATTAATCAAGTGAAGCATGTAACCTAATGAATGTGTTTGATATCCGCTCCTATTCAAATATGGGCTTTATCGCGATGTGTGCCGGAATTGCTTCGAGCTATGCATAGACAGTGACATTGCTTGGAAATGTTCTTCAACAGTTTCTCTTAGCGTGTAAACAATATCCATGCTTGTCAAGGCATGAAAAAAACCAGACAGAGAGACATATTTTAATTGCAGTAAATTAATAACAATTAAGCCGCAGGATGCTGGGGATCTTGACAGTGCTTTGTTGTTGCCCTGGAGATAATTTCACTGAGGGCCTCGCAAGTCTGACAAGCAGGTGAAAGGTAGAAGAAAGAAAAATTGTGACATTTTCATGGATAGGAATAAAATAAGGAAAAACTTGCCTGGTTCTTTTTCGCAGTGGATTAAAGAAATAGAGACTTAATTAACCAAAACATTGACTTTGGAAGTTGCTGAATTATTTCAAACCCTCAACTGTGAAAGTTGACTGATGAGTTCTACATTAAATCGAAGAACTGTCCAACATACACACCAAAAAATGAAAAATGTGGAAGCGAAACACACTCACAGAGCAGTGCAAGTCGACAGATAGACAAACGGACGTAGCAGGAGGAAGATCCATAAGTCCTTACTGTGACCTCCGAGTGTCAGACCAGCGGAGTCACGTGACGGACAAAGGCTCTCTAATTAACAGAGAGGACTCTGGAAAGCCGCTCTGTAATGAGGCACCATGCTGGACGGGCCTCCAGTGAGGCACTCGGCCCATATGCAAGGCCAGCATTGCAAGAATTTACATACTGCAGGTCAATTGAACATATGCACACTCAAAACTGACTAATGACTTCCACTAGCGCTCTGATTCTATTTCACAGCCTGCTTTCAGGATGAACACTGTATAGAACACTAATGAGGACAACATTGGGAGGCGTACGACTGCAAATATTAATATATGTATTGAGACATGGGTTCAATATTAAACCTGGTTGCTGGGGAAATGGGAACAAACACAACATTTCAAATGGGTACAACTTAAAACCGCACGACTCAACCCCCCGTACAAAGGGAGAGCAGCGTTTCATAGTCTGGCTGATCATCAGGGAGCAAAAAAGCCAATGTCCAGTAAAGTGCCCATCCTTGTCTTTTTGCCGCACATTTACTCTCAGACAGATGATGCCCAGTACCTGTAAGGCCACCCATTCACTATTAAACTCTTCCCCCAGCACCCCACAGTTCGGACAGTTTGGGGGCTCTGCAGGGGTGTGTGTCCATCTGTGTGGCTGCATGCTTGTGTGCTTGACTGCTTGCATGTGCGTGCAAGCGTGCAGCCTGCATACATGTGTATGTATGTGCATGAGAGAGGAGGTTTATGTTGAGGGGGTGGCGGTGAGGAGTTGGAAGGTGTTAAAAGAAGGAGTGCTGGTGGTGGTGGGGGGTGGCTCTTATTTGGCTGGGTGTAAAAAAATGCCCCCAGGTCTCCTGATGGAAGAGACAGGTATTAGCTCTGAGACCTCCATAGTCCCAGCTTGCCATTAGTTTCCTCTCCAGCTGCACCAGGATCCGGACTATGAATCTGCCATGGCTGGTCATTCATCAGTTTCACAGTCCGCACCAGCACACACACACATTCCAATAACAACACTGTGAAATAGTGAGTGAGTGAGAAAGAGACAGAGAGAGAGATGGAGGGAGAGAGAGTAAAAGTGTGAGAAAAATATCTTGTCATACAAAGACTTTTACTTCAGCAAGTGTATATGGCCACTACATACTGTACCTTTGACTCAAATGGGGGGTACATTACCAGCCCAGAGAGAGTGTGCATGTGTGTGTTTGCACAGAAGCATGCATGACCAAAAAAGCCCAGCGCTCAAAAGTTTGTCTCTGCCTGATTGTGTACATGTGTGGGGGCAGTCTTCCACAGAAAGGTGGTGAGACATGATATAAATTAACTCTGCGTTCTGCGCGCTGCCGTTTCGCACAGTTGAGCATTAGCCCTGGTCCCACAGAGTGATGTGGAACTTCCTGTCAAACAGGAAGCATTTAAATGTTGGCTGGAGAGTTATGGAATTGCCTGTGGAAACATATTTGGGGAGGTCAAACGCAGAGGTCAACACTCCAAGACTTTCCATGTCAAGGTCCTCTCTCTGAAGACCATTCCAAGTTTTTCTAGTTCTGCTGGTTTGTTTTAATCGCTATGTTCTGTGATTGCAAATCAAGCCGTGCAGTAATTTTATAGTGACATCATGCTGACTGCACCTCTCTCACGTGAAGTTTTGAAATGTAAATTACTTCTTAATGACAAGCTGCCTTTTTTTCTTCTTTCAAAACAGTGAAAGTGTGCTGAAACAAAACAAATCAATGAAAGTATTCTGTTTCATCCAGACGACCTGTCCTACCAAAAGAACGTTTTTTTATTTTTGTGTGAGTGAAGGCCACAAGCTCTGTCATGTAGTGTATATGCTAACTCAAAAGGAAGGACAGGTCCTAGCGATGCGGTCGCTTGGGTTGATGTGACCAGGACATGGCCATGGCAGCAGTGAAAGCCCGGTTGAGCCATAGTGACACGTCGTCTCCATCCATCTTCAGTCTGAAACATTTTACGCTAACTGACAGAGCGTGACGCTTGCTTACCCACCTCCCAGAGGAAATAGTCCAGACTGGTGTCTTCTTGACATGCACTAAAGAGTGAGCAGTCCGGAGGTCCAGAGGGGCATTGTGTATTCAGTCCAAGACGAAAGGTTAGATCCTCTGAAAGGAAAGAGTAGTTCAGTATATATTGTTGAAAGTGACAATGACTTTTTTTGGTGTGTTATTCAAGCAAATAAACAATTCAGTCAGTCCTTTCAGATTTTGTTTTTTTTATGTTATTGAGCAGAAGTGCTCCGAGCAGGTATTATAAAGGTGTGCATGTGTGTGTGAGTGTGTATCATGTTTTAAATCATAGCACTTTCAAAAGGAATAACCTGATTAAATTACTAAAATAAAAATGTGATATTAAGTATGTAAACAAATAATTAACATACATTTGAAACATTTAAAATAGCTATTTTTTGCTTAACTCTCCATAATATTTAGTGATATCATACAAATTATTTAAATCATAATTATTTCCAATAAAGATGTAACCAATCTTACTGACATTTAGAATTGTGTCTACACTTCTGTTCATATCCTGTATCTCGGTCAGGTACCAAAAGAAGGGGGGAGGTAGAAAAAGAGAATTGAGCAGTGGCTGTAGTAATAAATCACAGGATCGCTGGTGACATTCATACAATACGGATACAGTGTTAACTCAATGAGTCGGACAGCCCTAGCCTGTTCCTCCATCCTGACCTTGCCTCCCTGTCGTAATCAATCATGTTGGCACGGCACACACGCTCCTTATTTATTATTACTCTGGACCCGCATGTACAGTAAACAATGAGTAGAATACATTGGAAAGACGGAGAGAGTGGGGTGCTATTATAAGAGAGGAGGTAAAGGTCCAGTGAAATAACCGGGGGGTATATGTGTCCGGCTGGCTGGTTAAAAGACTTCTGAGCAACCACCGTGGCCAATAGACGGCTATATTGTGCAGAAATCACCTATACTAAGTGCTCATTGCACCACCAAAGGTCACGATATTGTCACTAGTTACAATTTACAAGTGCTACTGTTGATGTTATGAAACACCATAGTGTCATGTTCATGTACCGCCTTTTGTATTGAGAGTGCCTCCTTGGATATGTGGACTCTATTTAAAGGAAGGTGGTGTTAAAGCTGTTTTATTCCTACTTCAAGATCACATTAACAGACTGTCAGACAGATGTCATTCAATTCTACGCCTTTTGGCTGTTTTCCTTTTAGATATATTGTAATTGTACTTCTGTTATTCTCAGGTAGCAGGTGTATGTCTTGAGTGACAAACCACTTTCTTTGTAGAACTAATAGCTTACAAAGTCAGTGTAAATTAACTATGACCCACTGTGAAGCCTTCATAACACCACCATAACAAGCCATGAAAGCCGGCCAAGCCAGACCTCATACAGTCCCATATGCAGCCTATGCAGGGGGCCTGTCTTGGCAACAAAACAGGGCCCCAATGTACAGCAGAGGGCCCCTGAACTCCTCATGAAGGATGGCTGGCTACAAGGAGGGCCGAGGGGGAGTCAGTTTAAAACACATACCATATGCAGTTAGGAAGAGCCTCATTTATCAGCCCCTGAAATTCCTCGGTTTTTACACCTCAGACCCCCCAGCACTTTCTCTCCTCCCCCCAGGGGTTAGCCACCTCCTAACTGTGCAACGCAGATGACAGGTCGCTGAGACCCGGCTTTAACTGCAAACTACATCTCAGATTTGTCTCTCCATTGAAATAACAAGGAATTGATTATGTAAGTAAGCTAGAGACAGGATGCACCGCAGTAAATGTGTGATAAATGAAATGAATTGTACTCGTGTTACTGTGATTTGTCAAAGATGTCATGCTTCTTTTTCTCAGAATTTTAGTTTTTTAGTTTTCTTGTAAAGTCCATCAACCTCTCCTGTCTCTTTTGCCCTTCTCCTACCCTTCCTGTCCAAGCTCTTCTTCGCAGTTGGACATCATCTGGCCCGTGAATGGCACATTGTTATTCCCGCTCCTCAGTGGCCGTGTGAGCAGATGCCATGAGCAGCCGCAACACCGGTCCCTGCACAAGGTTGGTAGCTCGCATTCAACACAAAGCCGTAAATTACATCCCGTGAACACACAAACACTCTGCGCTCAACTGAGTTTCGGCAGTTTAGAGCACCATTGGAGGAGCATGGCATATCCTGATTTTTGTTTGAGTGAAGACCGGTTTCAGGCAGCGGGGGAAGTGGCCCCGCGGCGCACAACCGTGGCCTAGACGAGGAGATCACGCACGGACAGCTGGGCTTTGAACTTCTTACCCCTGCGTTCCCAGGGTCAACAGCTTGGTGGCCACAAGGGTCAGCCAGCAGCAAGAGGCCATCTTATAGTGAACTGGCGGACTTGTTTTGACTGGGTCCCTGTGGCACCATTACCCCATGGCGACTGGAGGTGATATTCTTCGCAGGGATCAGGTGAAGCAAAGTTTATGAATAACATTTGGATTGTAGGCCTGTGTATGCACATTACTGAGTGTATGGGAACCGAAAATGCTACAAATACCGTCTTGAGTTGTAAAAAGAAAGATCTGTTCAATTTAAGACTTTAAGACTTAAAAAAGGCTTGCCAACAGGAGCCTTTATCTGAACAAAACTTCAAACAAAACCATGTAGTTAAGCTTGCTGGAAGTACTGTAAATAACTATAGATCTAAGATGAGACACAATAAAGTATGATTTGTTATGATCTTGGGAAATACATGGCTCAAAATCCAATCAAACATATCACCAAAGTGTGTTTGAGGAAGCATCATCCTTGTTGCGACTCGCTACAGACAATATTTACACACTCAAATCCCACGTCTAGTCAACGGATGCATAGTGGCTCGCTAAGATATATGGGTTACTTTATTCATATCACTTCAATTACAAAATCATGTATTGGGGGAAGAATAAATTAATAATAAAAACCCCTATCTGAACTTCTAATATTTTGCTTGGCGAAGGGAAACGAATTACCCTTTTCAGAACTGATGATGTATTACTAGCGTTTGATCCTTGGAGGTTTAACCATGCTCACATTCATTACTTTCAAGTGCTGAGGTGTATCTGCAATTAGAAGCACCTTGCAGTGGATTTCTGACACTCCTGCAGACTTGAAACACCAGATCATAGAATCATCACAGCATTATACTGCAGGAGAGGGGACGGTTTCTCCTTCGAATGGAGGCAAGGATGGGGGGTGGGGTGCTGGTGGTGGTGGGGGTGCTTAATTTAACCATGTGCCCGTAAGTGAGGGGAGCCGGTAAGCAAATGAGGACCTTTCATTAAATCAAAGGTGATTTTTGTTCTGCTAATGGGTGCCCCAAAAATCTAGTACAGCAGCGAAACATGTGATCATTCTCTGTGGAGCCGGCTATACTGCTACAGACCGGTCAGGGCTATTCTTATTACAGTATGCATAATGTAATGAGCATGCTTGTGTAATTTAATCACACTGAGTGGACTGTGTTACTATTTCTTTGAAACGACAAAGCCATACAAGCATGTGGTTAGATAAAAAAGGGAATAAATAATACAATCACTCACCCAGCTTGTACAGTTAATGCACTTGCTATTTCACAAATGGTAGCCATTTACATGGTATAGTGAGTTCATAGTATGGAGAATTCATGTGGCTCCCTGCAATGTTTTTCTCCCACCGCAGTACTCTATTTTACATCTGAATGCCCAAGTCTCAAATGTCTTTAGAATTATTGTCCTCAAGAATCGCGATCATCCTCAAGTCCTCCGCTGATTGGTCATGACAGGGCCAAAATGGCCACTGTGGTGAAACACCTCAGAGAAGCAAAGGAAGTTTAGCCAAAAAACACGCTGAGCCATTATGTTAAAGTAAACGACAGCACATCCTAATGTCATTTGGCAGTGCTAGCGCTCAGCAATTAGGGCCTCTCTTAATGCGACGCTGAGAGCATTTCTCTTCAAGGTTAGCGCCTCATTTCCCCACGATGGGTCTGCCAGGGCCGCACCAGATGCATTGTGGGAGCTGGGGGGCGCGAGTTAGGACAGGTGTCCGCCACCTTGGATATCTCCCTTCGCAGCTGGCACCAGCTGGCACCCCCAGTGCCCCATCCGGACGGTCTGCTCTGCCTTCTCCATGGAGGAGACGGAGGAGGAGGAGGAGTAGAGGGGGGCATGTCAAGGGCAGACCTGGTACAAGCTCACTCACAGGGCACCCATGCCATGACATGACCTGGCCCCTAGGGGACGTGCCAGCAGTGAGGGGTAGGAGTAATGTGGTGCAGCAGTGCCCGTTTGGAGACCTGCTCCAGCATTCCTAATGGACCGGCAATGATGAGGCCCAGCAGTGCCAGAGGGTCAGAGGCAGCTTCTGTGGAGGACGCTGCTCCTCCCAGCAGAGAGCCGAGGATGTCATGTCTGAAGGTGGTCTCTCTGGATGCACAGCGGCCATTTTGCCAAGAGGTAAATCGAAGAAGCAGCTCTGAATTACTGAATCACTCAGGTATGTACTGTATATTTGCACATGCACAGATACATCCATATATAAAACAACATCTGCAAGAATCATATATTATAAAATGTGAAATTAATAGACGTCCTTTCTGAACATTACAAGTTACATATTTTGTTTTGCTTTACTGTGGCAAGTTTGATAAACATACAAAATGATTAACAATAATGCACTTCACATAATTTGGCTTCATGTTAATTCACACCATATTTATGTATGTTTTGTACTATATGTACATTAATGCTTTGTGCAAAAGATAATAGTGATGACTGAATTAAAACAATATATACAGTATCATATTTGATACTGTATATAATATGAACATTTACTTTATATGATCATGTATGACATTGCATATTTCACAAATAATTCAGCACACATATTTAAGGTTTTATTATGTAATTCTGATAAATGAATATGGGAACTAAAAGATTAAATATTGTTGTCTGTAGTGAAGTGGCTGATGCTCCAGGGTTAAAACTAATTATTATGAATGTAAACTGGCTGAGTTGTCTCCAGTAAGGAGAAATCACTTCACATTATAAGCACATTATGTTCCAGGCAATACCACACAGTGATTCCCTACTCATGATGTGAGTTAATTCACTTAATATGTCTTTAATGGGGAGAGGCTTTTCTTTGTATAAAATGGTTTCCACACTGACCATTATCTGAAATCAAGCCTAATGATGGCTCCGGTTTATGATAATGACCATTATCACACAGACCACCATCATGTCTGCCAAATGATCAAATGATCTTGCATTTCTTACTTGCAGTCTGAATTCGTTAGTCATGTAAATTTAAGCCCTTGATGAAGCATACCCCCCCGTTTTTCCACACACCCTCCTGTATAATATTAGACATCTGATGATTTTGCTGCTGTTGTTCAGACCTTATATTGAACTATGGCTGCTTTTGAAGTTGTTAACAGCATATAAGATATCATCTTTGCCCTCATCAACCCTTAATGGGCCAAACAAATGATAATAATAATAACATGCGGGAATCTTACAGTCTCCTTCGTTACCACAGTCATCTGCTTTAGCATAGAGGAGTAACTGTGAGGCAATAATAACAATTTGTAATTACACACACTGGCTCTTGGTGTCTGATGCCACATGAATCCTTTGAAGTGCAGACTGTTGATTACTGTAAATGAGAGCTGTTTCAGGGTGGATTGTGGGTAATTATATGCAGTGCACCCCAGGGAGCAGTGCTAGGACCCATGGGACAGCGGTTCCACAGGAGAGTGAAGCACAGACAGAGCAACACATGCTGGGCCACCGATTCCCAGCATGAAACAAGTCAACAGGCCTGTCTTTTATTTCTAATGTCTGTGATTTACATGAAAGAACCACTGTCACCCAACCGCAACAGTGTGTTGTATACCGCAGTTTGATTGACAGTATTTCATATTTCACATGTCCCTGCACCCCCTCCCCCCTCCCGCAACAACTTGATGATGATTGCAGCATTATAACGGAGAACATATTGCCTGTTCAGCTACTGTGAAATGTAACTCCTCTGTATGTATTTACCACGTCATATGGATGTCTTTTAAAGGATGTCAAATATGAAATATAATATGAATAATTAAAGGTTAGTGTACCTTTGAATAAAAAATGTAGGAAAGAATGTCATCCCGCGGTTCTGCAATCAAACATTTATTGTTTCCAAAGAGAAATAAAAAATGTTTTGCCCAGAAACATTTCACTATTTACTATTTATAAGCAGTATATAAAATGAAGTGGGTTGTTTAAAAACACATGACAATGAATTTGAAACCCCATATGAGGACATTTCAAATGTTTAGGTATTTATAACATTTTTAAACATTTACGGCTTCCTCTATAAGGAGATTTTTTATATATTTTACAAAAGTGTATCACAATTTAACAACAGCATCCAATTACAGATGCCCACAGGCGGACATATAGATGTTGTAATTTATAAGTGTTATAAGACTGCATTTGTAGTTTGTATATAAACATTTATTAACGGGTTTAAAACATATTGTAAAGTAATAATATATAAATAGATATAAATGTTTATTTATATATTTGTGGGCACCTATAAGTGTATTCTGTTGTGCAAACTGATAGTGAATAAGGACATAGTAAAACACAATTCTAATAATATAAATGATGTCTTCAAAGAGAAAGCTATAATTGCTGACAAATACTGCATTTCATAAATAAACATTTAAAAAATGTCCATACATCTGCTTTGAACTGCACTATATGTATTACATGTTTATATAGTACTTACAAATGCTTAATAGCGGGGGTTTATGTCACCAATTTTTCTAAGTACATATTTTCTAATTGTCTTTATCTATCACATACATTGAAAATTGAATTCAAATTAGGATGCAATGTGAGGCAAAGTTTCCAATCATGCTGGGAGCCCCGCAATCTCTTTCTCTTCACTTGAGCTCATTTCTCCACTAATGACTTTGCCCTCTGATGCAAGCCAAGGGATCATCAAAGGTCCTTGAAACAAAAAGGGAAATATAGCAATTACTGGGACTTTCATCGGCAAGAAAGAGATTAAAAACCCTGTGGTTGTATGAGCAGCAAACCGAGATCTGTTTCACTATTAAATGTATATTCAAGCACTTCTCTGCAGACGTTATTCATCATCAACGTGTTCTTCCTTTCACCATCTTCATTCATTTTTTTTTTCTCCATGCATGATAATAGAATCAAATGTATTATGTATTACTAATCACATGATAAAGGCCTGTGGTGCTAGTAACGCATGTAGATTCCAAAATGCTGTGCATGTACAAGAAAAGTCATTGCCTTTTTAACAGTGGCCTGAGGGAATGAAATTGTCCCTTAGCCTCCATAACCATTGACACAAAAGGTCCCCAAACAATTTCAAATTACTGCTTTATTTCTCTCTCTTATATAATCCACCCACATTATTAAATCTACCACCTTCTGGGACTTTACTGATACAATAATATTACAGTGCTAAGATGTTTACATTCGAGACCGCAAGCTTTCCTTGTTATAAACATGTATGCCCTATGGACTTGTACAATATGTATGCATACTACTTGGCCTAAATGAGGCCCAGGTCATTTTGTTTTTAAGAGGGGTCAATATTACCTCAAGCAAGGGGCCAAGGCTACCACCAGAACCTGACTGAGCAGAAAATGAGTCCTGATACTCGCAGATGAGATCTATTATACATTAAACATGCTTGTAAATATTCACTAGCTAGACCATTCAAATGGAAAATATGGTTTAGGTCAAAGGTCTATGAAAATGTTGTCTCCAGAGGAAGTCCCTCAAGAATAGAGGCAATGATGATAACAGGGAGAAACACCCATAGGGGACTGGGGAGAACATTAAGAGTTGTTTTACATGTTTGACTGTGGGACAGCGATGATACCAGGGAGATAAATGATGGGCACTTATCAGACTGGACTGACCTAGAGTTATGTACCATGCCTAATGGAATGTAACACTCCCATCAATTACACGCAGCAAGGCCGAATTACAATGAATTAACGTCCAATAAAGTTTTCTAAATAACTCTGTTCAAGCGTTTTATTAGCATAAAAGATAAAAAACAATTAGACCACACAAACATCCGGGATAATGCCGGAACAGGTAGGCTTTGTGAATACAACAATGCTTATTGAAATCTATGAATAGCAAAGCATCGGAGGTACAGAATAATATGTGGACGTCAGTTTTATTAGCGGTTTGTCTCGCTGACAGGATCACATGGCTAGAAAATTATTTCATCATGTTCAAGTCCAACTGTGGAACTTCGGTGTTATCTTCTATTTTTGTCTCTCTCGGCCGTATATTTCAGAGGCCAGGAACAATGTACTCTGACAGACATATTCTTTATGAGGGGCTCGTGGCCTCTCTAATTTGACACAGTTGTCAGAGATAAAGCTCCTTAGAGAGTGTGGCCATGCTCTGGGTAAGAATGGGGATTAAATTAACACCCCCACCTTCACATCCTCTGACCCCAATACTGCAGAATAAAACATACATGGTGACTCACTTCAACACCCCACACCTCCATTCCAACTTCATCTCTGAACGTGTCTGATTTTATTGCAAAAACAAAAATGCAATTCTCAGTTTTTTAATACTGAAATCTGTATTTTACCGTGAATCTGTGAATTATCCAAGAATGTGAATTAAGTGTAAATAAATAAAATATAAAGATGTTTTTGACAATTTCAATTAAATCTGATTATGAATGAACAAAACATCTCTGTTTATCAACAAGCATCTTGACTGTAAATGTGGCCAGCGAGAGTAAAATGACACCCTAAACAGCTTGCAGAGTGTAACAATACACTCCCTCTCCTTGGTAGTTTCCTATCAAATGACCCGAGCACGTAAAATCAAATCAACACTGGAATGGATCATATCAAATTCTAATGAAAACATAATGTGCTCTTAAAATGTGTGTTGGCCCGGCAGCCAGTCATCCAGAGAGTCTCCCCCAGATGACGTGATGAATAGGGAACACTGATGGAATATGCATCAAAGTCGAGCTCATGATTTATGTAATAGCAGTCACTTGGACACTGATTAGCTGCTCTGTCAAGCGTGTAATACGAGAGGCACAACCCCTGGTTTATCAGTCATTTATCTGAAGTGCGTCCTGATATTATCACTGGATCCTAATGTCATCATTATGCCGCACAGCATGTGCGGGCCAGTGTGTCATGGTGCCGGCGACACTGCCTGTCAGGAGTTCAAGCCTCTTCATTTGCAAAGTGCTCAGACATTCATAGCACTATGTCAACAGTAAAATAGAGAAGCCACATCATATCAGAGATGGAGGGACGGAGGCACACAGGCACACTAAATAAGTGGGCACTAGAGGGTACAGAGACATTTGGTCACGTCTCTATGATTGGCATTGCTTATACGATGATCAGGCTAATTCTTTTGAGAGGGGTGGAATAACAAAGTGTCAAAGTAAAAAGAACAGAATAACAGTTTGCCTTTTTCCTCCCTTCTCCGTGGTTTGATTTAGAGGAACAGACATAACATCTACTGTACACTGGGTATACACAATGAGAACACCCAGACCTCCTCGATGTGCAATGTGAGGCCCACAGAGCCATTTCTCCTGATTAAAATGCACACTCACACACAGCACTCTGAGAGGATGGTGGTTGTTCAGTCTGTCAGGACTTTCCTGCTCTCCTAGAGAATATCTGATATCATAAATGACTTCAACTCCTCCCACGCCAACACGAGAGTGAGATTGCGAACACAGGAAAAGAGAGCAAGACACACACAGGCAGTATTTGAGTGAGCTATGACAATCATACTTTGCCGGATGGACAAAACTGCTAATAAACAATTTCTGTCATTATGACAAAAAAGGTTAGGGTTGTTATTCTCACAAACATCTGGTGCTGTACACTAAAAGGAAACTGTGCAACATATAAGTCCATCAACACCTCACACAAACAAAAATAGTGAGGGAAGCTGAACAGGAAAAAGAGCTCTTTGAGTCTCAAACAAAAGATATCAGCCCGGCTGCCAACACAGACAGGGCACCACACCTTGGCAATGATGCTGCTCACAATCAAAGGAACAGTCGTCATCAGTGCAGCCGTGTTTTTAAAGGATATCTTAAAAAGATTGAAAATACGTGTCATTATGGAAAACAATTGAGGCTGGAACCGTTCGTATACCATACTTTAATGTCACTCACACGCACTTCAGGCTGTTTATTTCAACAAACCATGGCTAAAGTATTTCCTGTTTTCAAAATAAATCATTTGCACTTATCAGAATAAATATACATGACTGTACAAACAAAATATAAAATGTGCCAAACAGCTTTGATGTGCCAGCAGTAATTAAAATGAATATACATTAAATATAGAATGACAAAAAGCAAAACATGTATTTAAATAATTTTAAATTTGCACATTTGAGAATTGTTTTTTCTCTAAATGAAATAAAGCAAACGCAAAAAGCATCCACCCCGCCTGCCACATATGATAATTGTCTGGCCACTGAATGCAGCATTAAAATGATTTCAAACAGTATGGCTCAGAAGATCCAGCAGAGGGGGCTGCTTACTGCAATCATATGCTGATTAATTGAGCTTGATTCTCCCCATGCTGGGAACATAAGTTGTCCAACACTGTAGGCTACATGTTGGTATGTGGGTAAAGGTTACAAGGCTTTATCGAAGTCACCTTTTTACCACAGGTAGCCCTTCACATCATTTTTGATGAATATTAAGAAAACAGTGATTTTCTGATTATCCTTCATCAAGCCTATATCAAACTAGGTTATGTTCATTTTTATTAATTGTGCATGTTGCTCTCTAATTAGCTAATGAGAGACAAAAAGCAGGTTTAGAGCAGAAAAATGCAAATGACTCTTAGAAAATAGCACAAAAAAGTAAATGGCAAGGCTGAGAATCATCCTTCATTGAAATGTCAGAGATAAATGGCTCAAATGTCACATCAATTAAAACGGGGGACAGTTAGTAGTTCATTAAAGAGAGAGCCATATTGCACCGTCGGGTACCGTTGCCAACCCTTACTATCTGGGGCAGACTGGCAGCGGGTCCAGATGGCACGGAAATCCTCACAGATTTCAAAATGGTCTCTGCAGGGGTGGCGTTTTCTCCCCCGCTCCCACCCTCACTGCTGAGATGGGGTGTGGGCTGTGGCCCACACCGGCCTACACTTCCAAACGGAGGCATGCAGAGAGCTGAAGGCATCACAGAAATAACAAATAAAGCTGCAGAGGACAACAGACACTTTTAAACAATACATGACTGATGCCACACACTTGGTCATAATGACTGAAATATATGCTTCAGTTAAATCTATGACTGCTCCAGGCAACAAAAGGTATACCTCTCCTTTAAACTGCCTAAACTCTAATAAAAAGGATTGTGCACTGCACCCATGTGTTGTTCATACTATCATGCTGACTTTATTAGTTGGTAATACATAATGTGTTATTGGTTGTTGGCAGCACATAGGTGTTTTTTATCCACACACATCATGTCTAGGACCCTGAAGACCTGACTGTCACTGGAGACACAGAAATGTCTCAGCTATAAGTGGAAAGATAACAGTGTTCGGAATTAATGCTCAAAATATGCATTATCATATTTTTTCCTGCTGTAAAAATATCAAGCAAATCCAATATCTAAATCACTACCATTACTAGTCTTCAGTTTACTAGGGACCCCCTGAAGGACCCCAAATCCCAATTTGAGACCCATTAGACAAGCCTTCCGTGTCTGTCCCTGGCAGGGGGAGGAACGAGGACTTTATATCGGCCTATCACAGAGCGAGATGTGACTTTTGCCTCCTGTGATTGGCCGGTTCGACCACGCAGTCTGGAGAAACAGGAAGAGACTCTCTGTCATGTTGGTTCTGCAGAGAGGAGAAGCGGATATCGTTCAAACACCGTACGGACGAAAAGGCTTCATTGTAAGATACAGGGCTAGTTTACAACGTTAAAGTTACTTAACAAAGCCTGGCATACAATGCGGTTTAAATGTATACGCGTGTAGTTTCAAACTACTGAACGTTAGTTCGTGTAGGCATTAAGTCACGAACCTCTGCTTTTATTTATAACATATTAAATGCACACTTAGCCTACTTAAAAAAGTGTGTTTCTTGTAGTTTGATAATACTTGCACACTTAAAGATTTGCGGCGATCTCCGTGTAGATTTCGGCATAAATGTACTCAATAAAAAATAACACTATATGGAGATATGCGGGATTTACACAGTCACCACGCGCTTTCTACTCAATTAATCACGCAGGTTTGACCAGGAACTAGTGTAATGAGAAACGAGTCAAATGATTGACGAGCACCAGGATGCTGCCAGTGATTTTTAACAACACAAGCTGCTTATTGTTTGTTGTTCCTCACCGTGAAGAGCTGTGTAAACATCCGAACATTCAAGTAGTCACTTAGACTAGTGTTGTGCACCAAAAACGGCGCAAAACAAACATGATAGCATTATTTTTAATCAGTGTAGACTATTAGCCAAGGCCATTATTGCCAAAGTCCATTATTCTATCTATGAGTCTATTACCAGCTTGCTAAATGGAAGACAGTGTGTTCAGCGCTTATCCAAAGTGCACTGTACCATTGTTTGGCTCAGAAAATTCTCGCCTTTATTGTCAGTTCAGGCAAACCCCCGATGAATACAGTGAGAGCTGCAAGAGTAGAAACAAGAAAGTTGAAGCAGACGCATTTGTGATCGCATACCATGACAGATGTGGTGTGTGTGTGTGTGTGTGTGTGTGTGTGTGTGTGTGTGTGTGTGTGTGTGTGTGTGTGTGTGTGTGAAGAGGGGGTGCAACTGAAAGTCTAAATGAAATACTGTAAATGCATGACTACTTCTTATCACATAACCTTTGTTAAATGAAAAAAAAATCTATTCTTGAAATTAAAAGTACAAGCTGTATGCAGCACTGGAGTATTTTTCAGATGTATTAGTTAGTTGTCTAAGTCCTGCAACACATTTTAAAAATGTGTTATTAATTGGTATATCAACAATGTATGAAAATAGTTTATCATTATTTAAAATGTCCTAAGACTCAAGGGGCCACATTTAAATTGTTAAATGTATTTGTCTGACACAGCTCAAACCCTACACAATTCACTTAACTACCACATACAGTAAGACAAAGGAAAGCAGACCTTCCTCACATTGGAGAAGTTTCAATTAGAAAATGTTGAGATGTTTTCCTAGAATAAAAAAGTAAAAGGAGAATTAAAATAATGAATTACTGGTTGCAATGAATCGGTTATTTGTTTGAGCTCCAGTTGTTTTATGTTATTGCCTTATAACGTATGCTTGCATCTAGTAAGTAACAGAAGTGTAACGCACATTTTCAAAATGCAATTATTTTTAGGTTACAGCCTCACATTTGAGGATTTGTACTTGTCTCCTTTTTAAATGCCCTGCAAACTATATGTGTTTAAGTTTTGGAGTGTTGGTCGGAGCAAAGAATACAAAATAGCACTTTGGAAAAAATGTACAAGACATTTTTCACAATTTTTGGAAATTCTAAACAATTTTAACTATATCTCAGTAGTACAATCTATTACTCAAATAATCATTCTTTGCAGCACAGCACGCAACAAACGTGTGACTTGAAATATATGAATGTGAATTACCTGTACTAATAAAAAATAAAAAAAGCGAGGGAGTAAGACATATTGTATTTGTACCCTTTAGACACTTTTCACATCAAGGTTCTAGGAAGGAAAGGTTTCCTTGGTTGAAACTCTTGCAATCAATGTGACCTTTATTTATTATAACCCCCATCTCTCAAAAACTCACATATAACATAGTCAATCATCTCTCCTTCCCTCAAAGTAAAAATAAAAAAGGAACTGCTGTCTGGTTATTGCCAGTATCCATCTCAGTCGTCAGAAAAGCTGCACGTTTTTGCTGTTGTTAAGGGCTGGAAACCAGAATCCCATCGGAGTTGCACCCTAAGGAACAAATTTAATGCTAGAAAAACATCCCGACCATCAACCAAAAATGACGGATTGAAAATAATGTCGAGCTATCTTGGGAATCCCCCACCAGACAAGGGAACAGACTGCATTGTTTTTCTCATTTATGTGATATATAGAACAGAAAGAGGGGAAAAAATGGGCGATTTATTGGTTAGATAGGCGTATTCTTTTCCATGCACAAAAGAAATATTGGATAGTAATGTAGGGATCAAGTCACATCATGACATTGTTTGGAGGCTAGGTGTTCAAATATGTAAGTCATCATCCGTTGGTGGCCCGCTAGGTTTTCAATAGATCATTCAATGCAAATGTATGTGGGAAATTGTGATAGTTGCCACATGAATATGTCAATGAACGCAGTGTAATTTGTGCTTCCTTAGCAGGGCAGCGAGATGAAGAAGCAGAGGGAGAGCCAGTGCACTCAGAAGACCATCTCATTGCTGAGCCCCCTGGGGACGATCCAAGTCAGAGGATGTGAGAATGGTGTGCACACCATCCAGATCCTAATGGATGTCGCACCTGCTGAAAGGTACTGTACAACAGCCGCGCTGGTGACGTGATAAACAAAGGTGTGAAATTTACAGGCGGACAGAATCCACTCGTGTGATGGAGTGCTACCATTCCTCATTGGAAGCAGGGCATTTTTGTAGATCCCACAAGAAATATCCCGGAGAAAGTTGGGCAAATATGAGCAGGCACTAGAAATATGAGGGGCACTAGAATACAGTTGGGCTTGAAATTAGATTTCTGATGGCATGTGGTTGTGATTCTTCCTGCAGTATATTTGAAATTTCAGAAAAATAACTTGTTTATTACCCTCAAGGGAGTTGATTAGAGCGGATGTCTGTAGGGTCAGCACAGGCCATGGGGAGCAGGGACTGTTCGTTCCTGTTTATTTATGTTCCCCTCAAGTTGTATGCAGTAGTTCTGGCTGTAGACCGACACTCAGAAATGTAATATGTGATTGCATTTAATGCCATACCCATTCCTCAAAATTGTTAGGGTCTTGACAGCCTTACTGAAGCGACTGAATCTGATTAAACCCGGCGTTAATAAGTACTCATTCCTTATTTTTACAGGTCCGCATCCTACATCTCAGATTAGTTTTGATTAGATTGAAATTAAATATCCATGTCCCACAGATTCGCATTTGACAAACTTGAATGGTTTGGGAAATTAAACCATTTTCCAATTCGCCCAGATAGGAAGTTATCCTTTTGAAAATGTATGTTGAAATTGTAATTTATGGAAACCCATTAATGACCTTGTATATTATACCTCAACATGTGTTTCCTTCCCGACTGTCTGCTATTTCCCAAAATTCATCAAGCAGTAAAAACATTCCACTTGTTGTTAATGAGTTGAAGGAAGAAAATTAATAATATGGAATTTTGATTATGGAAGATGTCCTGTAACCATGCGCAAGCACCTTTCTCCATCTCCTTGTGAACAGGGTTTAATTTGTGTGTTCAGGTTCAGTAGGAATATGCAAATGAATTTAATGATTCGCATCACTAGATCATTTCTCAGTTTAATATCATTTGCTATGTCGGTCATAAGTGATGCTCCGATCACATCGCTGTCTGTATGTTCTCAAATGTGTGAGCGAGAAATCATTAAACAAAATGTTTAGATTTTATCACGACCAGTTGAATGCGATGTTATTGTCATAGGACAGGGGAACTAGAGCCACCTCAGATATATGGAGTAACACAATGTAAACAGGCATTAAGGGAGGCGAGATAAAGTGACAAAATATAGGCTTATCTTTGCAAGCGGCTTTACATGTAGATCTCACAAAAGCCTGCCTGTAGCAGTAATAGTTCAAATCAGCCATTTCCATTGATTTATTTATGACATACTAAACAAGGCTCTTTCCAGCTTTGGATGTGGTGTGGTGCCGGCTTAGGAAGTCAGTGTGATAAATGATCTCTAAGCGCATATTTTGGATAAGGGAAATAGATAACATCTATGCATAACGTAAAGTAAGACCTACAGTAGTATATTTGTGTGCAATTCAAAGCTTTGCTGGCTTATACGACTGTGTTTGCTTTCTATGTTTTTTTTTAAGCATTCACTATTGCTTGGTGTTGAACAGCCGGTGCAGCAACAATAGTATTCCTGGCATTGATAGATAGTTATTGATAAATGCCATTATAGCTACATAAACGCCCTTGAAGTATTGCTTACACACCATGACCGTCAGCTCTTTCTAATAGAAACGTCTCAAGCCCCTTTTGCTTCCTAACTGATCTTAGGAACATTTCCTAAAATCAACCTCCTCTGCCAGTCTAACGACAGCCCTGAAGGCACCATCAGATGAACAAATTCATTACATCTCAACAACCCCTGTTGGGGCCCTACGCACCAGCCTCCCTGTTAACCAGCTTTTTCCCCTCTTTAGTTTTTAGCATGGCCTCGCCGTTCACAGAAAAATGATACGCATTTTGTTTACAGGAGATTACTATTATCTGAAATATGATGCTTCTCGCCTCTTTCACACAGACACATAATACAGAGGAAATCATAGAGTACTTTTTTATTAGGGTGAAAAATAAAAAAAGGGCTGGACTCCTGCCCCGAGACATTTTGTGAGCATATTATTTTACAATGCTTTGATCAATTTGTCTGTCAAGCTGGCTGAGATGTGGGGGAGCAGGAAAAAAGCAATTTAGCTTGTGAGGTCCTCAATAGAAATGTACTACAGGAGCCTGTGTATGACATGTTGCATTAGAACCTGAGTAGCCTTTATTGCCTGATAATGTCGCGAGGCAATGCTGATATCAATCACCCTTTAACAGCCACTATGATGTGTTTTTATGAAAAGAAAGGAAAAAAAAAATGCATGAAGCATTTCTTTGAAAATAATTGATTTAATTCAGCGCTGAGGGATTTCTACTTTTAACAACATAAAAATATTGTGTTGTTAAAAACAGGCACAAAATGTGCTAGAAGCTAAAAATTGTTAAGAACAAGCTCTTTGCATATGCTCCTATTGAAAATTGTAATTAATTTTACACGGATAAACATTCTCTTTCTCAGTCTCATTTGCATATAGATATAAACAATATATTTGTGCATCTGAATTCCCAGCACACTTGAGTCACATGGTCTGCCTAAAATCCTAAGTGGCTAAATCCAAAAATTATCATTATATTTCCCAGGCCATAAATCCGCCTTTTTTTCTCTGACACAAAGCCTTATAAATCCGTGTCTAATTTTTCAAATTGCACATTGTTTTTAGTTAATGATTTTCATCTGTTTGTTGTTGCTGTGATAGTGGGGAAATGTACCATATGCTCCGGCAAAAGACAAATGATTAGCAAATGAAATTCTGGACAGCTGTCTGACTGAAAGCGTTTGGTTGATAGCATTCTGCTACCATAATTAGCTTAAGCTTTGGGTTAATTAACTTTCTACCTGGATATGCATAATAATAGCATTCTGGAGAAAGCCAAGGCGCTTCCACTATATCAGCAGCAAAGGCTGGCTTTTATTTTGTATTTCAGCTGCATATTTCAATTTCAAGAGGCGATTTAGCTCGGGAGCATCGTCGAATATTGTAGATTTTACTCCCCAAGCCAGATAATTCTGAAACAATAGTGGTGTATTATGTAGCAGAAATGCCATTTCTGAATGTAATTAAAGCGGATGAAAGCAATCACCAATTTTTAAACGCTTTTGTCTAGCATGAGGCCTACTTGTAAAAAAATACCCATCAAGAGGAGAAAAGAGGCAAGAGAACCCCCAAGTCCTTATATAAGAGGCCTTTGAGACTGAAGTGAAGTACAACAGTAATTAGTCTTTTGTATGAATTTTGCTGGCCATGCTCATGATTAGTTAAGCATATGAGAGGACTGCAGGACTGCATTGGTCTTAAGGAGGAGGGTGTTAAAGTCTATTTATCACCAGTTATCCTCACAGCTTTCCATTATCACTGACAACACTGGATGGGGCCTGAGAACAGCCTAATTGTTCTGAGGTGGAGTGTTTTTGTGTCAAACCCGTCACCCCTTTCACATTGGCATTCATAAGCAGCCAGACATTTTCCATCTATCCAGCCCTAATACCCAAGCTGTCACAACAGCTTTTACACACTACCAACGCTGGTGTGAAATATCTGAGGTGATGCATTTATCGTTTTTCTCACACTCGTGTAGTGTTGTGAATCAATGTCCTGGTTCACACTGAATAGCGGCATGGTAAATGTGTTCCCTGTTTGGGGCCTGTTTACATGATGTGCTCACACACCGGGAACCATATCAACAACTTATTTTTTTTTCCACTAGAATTCCCCTCGCTTCCTCTCCGTCTCTCTTTTTCTCTCTCTTTTATATTTAGTCTGACACATAATTGTAATCAATTTAAATTGTTATTTTGCTAGATATGTTGACACATCTGTGTGCTTAATAAACTGCTTACATTGGTAACTAAAATGCTTTGTCATATAAACAAGCATCTGCAGAGATATTGAATGAAATCATCAATAAAGCAGGGGGGAGACTTTTTGACGTGGTCCCTTTAGAAATGGTATGAATAATTCATTGTGTAATGATATTCAGAAGATTTTTGTTCTATTTTTTACTGCGGCCTTAGAATATTGTTTTGCATGTTATGAAGTGTAGTACTCAGCTGCGTATTCATTAAGGTGATGCTCCCAGTGGCCCTTGGACCCATCTGTGCTCTACGTTTATGCCTCCGTCTCTCGGGACCATCCCAATCAGGCTGCATGTGCCATTTCCTGTGTAAACCAACACCTGTGTAACACACTACCTGTAAACCGCCCCACGCAGACGAGACAATAACATTCACTCAGATAAAAATGTGCAAATGTTGTGTTTTTAAAACAGAACCTCCAGGAGGACGTAAGCCGAGCGCGAGTTACCCTTCACTGCAGGGACGCAGCTAAAAGCAGCTCCTTGCACTTTTTTTTTTTTCCCTGCTGTCAACCGGGAAGTTTTTCCCGGCGCGAGGGTTGAGCTGGTTTGTTTTAGAACTTGATTGGATTCTATATCTGCAACATGCAGAAGTGTACAGTGTGTGACATACTGAGGCAATATGCAAAGAGATGATTCCGCTCTGACATCTTGGAGAGGAGTACGAGTCAATTATGCCCAAGTGTTGTTCTTGCTTATCTTCCTGCGGCACCAAACAAGGATTTAGTCAAGGATTTAGGGGTGAGGGGGCGGTGGTGGGGATCATGGTAAGCGGTTCACAACAAAACACTCAAAACTCTTGGGAGCGGGCACTGATTTAAAAATAAATTACAGAAGACGAAGCGCTAACACTCAAGGGTCCTCAGCAGTGCTGGCGTACACAGGTGAAGATTAGCCTCCTCGCTAATCAGAGGAACAAGGCAGTAATTTGCTCTGAACACAGACAGTAATTAGGACTTGGTGACACTGGATTCCCATAATGCCTTTGTGCTTGACGTGGTCAAATTTTGACAGAGGCTATCCATGCAGGGTCACTGTCCCTCCAGTCTCTCGGCCCTCTTCAGTGGAGGCTCTAAAAGGTCCCTGCAGTTACAGGGGATCCCTAATGTACTTTATGCCTCCCTCACTGGCTCCTTACCATTCGGGTAATTGGAATCTCTTGCTATGGCACTTGAGAATAGAGGCTAAAAACACTATTTGAAACTGCTCAGTAGTCTGTTGTAGATAAACATTGCTGCGTCGGGGTGTGGATACACTACATAATGGAGTAAGAGTTAGGGCTCTGGTAATACATGCCTTCACTGACTCCTGTGGCTAGCCAGTTGGGAGAAGACCTAATTGTTGTGTGCTTTTTTGCCTACTCTGCAGTATTTTACCACCACCTTTACACATTGGATTGAGTGTAGCGGCCTCTTTGGCGGACATTCGCTAATAAGAGTTGTTGGATATCTGGAGAGCAGTTTATCCGGCCGAGTTGTTTTTATTTTGAAACAGTGGAGCACAAAACATGCGCCCCAAAACAGAAATAGGAAGCATTCCTTACAGCTTACCACTCGGAAAAGCTCTACACTTTAGTGCTGCAGTGGCTAGATAGGCATCTGAATGATCTTCAAATGGTTGAACGCGCTGCATTGAGCTAGTGGCTTACAATTGTATCACAGCCTTTGGCTCAGAGACCATCAGGATCTTGACATTCATAGAGACATGCTGTATTTTCTTCCCTTTTTAGACAGTCATTTTAGGCTTTTTTCATGCTCTCTTGAGTCTTTGACGTCTCTGAGTTAAGTATCTGCGGCTATAAGGCTGAGGAAAATATTGGACTGCTCTTGGCCTTTTCTATTTCATCCTCTGACCCGCCATGTTACCCATGATCGGTGAAGGAGAACTCTGGCAGGCTGTGTCAAAAGTGACAGCCGATCGAGTCAGGATGAGCGCCATCACGCTTCACAGGATGGAGGCATGAGTTCTGAGTTTTTCCCCTTTTTGTGCAATATACCATTACACCCTTCGCCAGATTCCTTTCAATTAGATCCTGTGGTTAACCTGTTCCATTCTTGCGTCTGCAGCTGATAGAAAAAGTCTTACTGAAGTCTTAGTGCAACTAAAGATACAGAATATGCCAAAGGAAATTGACAAATCTAATTCCAGCTATTCTTTTTCTTTTTTTGTTCCTTTGTCTCCTTTGATTGTTTCCTCCAGGATGAATGAAATAACCTCTAACATTATATAAATGCTCAATTCATTCTTTATATTAGAGTTGGAAAATAGGTAGAACTCCAAATGAGTCCCACTTTACGCTGCAATGATTTATGGTAATTGGAAATTGATTGTGACAGGAGCACAATATTAGAAATTTACTCAAATCACAATCTTCTATCAAGGGAAATATTCTTTTTAGTGCAGCAGATCCTGGCTAGTTTGGAATTAGTTTCCTATTTCCTTACCTGTGATGAAATAGTAAACACCTCAAGGACACTGACAAAATATATGAATTTCACTAGTCAAAAGGTAATAAATAACAATTTAGCTTAAACCAAATTTATACTGAATTTATTTATGAAACACAGTTATATAAATAGTATTTTTGACCACTACTAATTATAATTCTGTTATTTTTCCCAAACAAGTGATGGCAGTTGCTTATAAATGGGCCAATACATATAAATATTGCTCCTACTTTGAGAGTTTCTTTGTGATAAACCCAACATTTATCACACATCTCTAATCCAACATTTGAAGGGCAGAGTTTCTAATATGCCAGACTGGACACTCTAAACATGATATGATGCTGCTTGATTTGTAATTCACTGAAGCGACTGGAAATGTTGCCAGCGCAGGAGCTACATCTCCACTGCCCACATGCTCTTTAAAAACAATCCCCCATTGCACCTCGAGGTGACAGACTTCAGCTCGACTGATGTTGTTCTACTTTTATTTATTTATTTTGGTGTTGTTTACCGGCCATAACATGTACTGCATTGCATTAACTTTTACTACTGTCAATGTTGTTTCACTCGAAACACCTTTGAAGCCGGCACATCCATAACGGAGGGGCTGAGGGGAGAGGGAAAAATTAGCCACGGTGACAAGTCTGAAGTGTGAGCTGGAGGTCAAAGGTGCCAAGCCTTAAGCAAAGGTGCTCTAGCCTTTGTCCGGTAGATTGTAAGGGCCTGCGGGTCCAACAGGAACATTTCCACACACAATATCCCCGAGCTGTCAGTGTGCAGCGGCTGGAACATCCTCTCAGAGAGAAAGAGGGGCTGCGGAGGGGTAGAGGAGGCGGTGGAGGTGGGAGGAGGCGAGGGGGGGGGGGGGGGGGGGGGGACAGTGGCCTGAAGATCCTTGCACAGAGAAAAGAGTGGAGGGGGGATGGTGGGTGTGTTGGGGGGGTGTAGGTGGTGCGGAGCCAAAAGAGCTGGAGTGGGAGGATAGAGAAATAGAGAGGGGGAAATGAGGAGGGTGAGCGGAGGGAGGGGGGGGATAGCAAGGAGAGACAATGACAAGTAGGGGCTGGCTGGGCACTCACCCATGCCGACAGAGATTGCCATGAGCCATGGCCATTGTTTGAGAGGGTCTCAGCCCAGGACCCGCTGGTGGGTTTCCGAGTTTTCACCACTCAACTATAAACTGCTGTGTGGTTTATTTAGAAATTAGAGTATTTACACCTTTTACTGTATTTACACCCACTGTTAAACGGCACCCGGGAGACTTTCATCACACAGCCACAAAGTAGCAGAGAGAGCAGCTCCCTGAAAACTGACCTGCTCAGTCATAACACTCCAGTAAACCTCAGCTTCACATGTCCAATATAAAACGATGCTCAAACTGTGACCTGCAGAAGTGTAAAAACACTTTAGGGCCGTGTTGCTACGGCGGGCAGGAGAGAGACGGTCTGTGTGTTTAACAAAGTAAATGTCTATTATTAATACCATACAGGATAAGCCAATTTTGAAAAAGTGGCACTTAAATGGTGATATTATTTATTTATAAGTCCTGTACACCAGTTAATGGAATTGGCGGCCTGCTTTAGATCCACAGCACAGCTTGAGGTCCACTTTGTAGTAATGCACATGCTAAGAGAAGACCTTCCCAGTAGGGTCTTTAAGTGTCAAATATGGGTCAGTCTGCTTGCATTGACCTGGGGGGTGGTCAGCAGCGGAGAGAAATTCAGCTGTTAAGTGATGCCAACTCAACCATCGGCAAATTCCTCCAAGCAGCTACTCATGCTAAGATGTGCGTCCAAGTGTAGTGCTTTGCTGGCCAGCACCACTCTGGCCAACAAATCTATTTATTCTTGTCATGAACTATAAACTAGACCCAAGCAGAGTTAAAACTGTTGTTAACGCTGCTCTTAACTTTGTTCCGTAGCAGCTGCAAGACTTTTGAAAACTCCCTTTCTTTCCACAAGCTGGTTCTGCTTCCTTAAAGTTGTTTGAAATAAACTGTTAGCGCCGTTCCTCATGACCCGACAATGTTTTCTTTCATACTCTATCATG
Organism: Gymnodraco acuticeps; assembly: GCF_902827175.1. NCBI lineage: Eukaryota > Metazoa > Chordata > Actinopteri > Perciformes > Bathydraconidae > Gymnodraco > Gymnodraco acuticeps. Next base: position 5,447,653 of record NW_022991180.1, read on the forward strand.
CTGCACTTCATATAAATACACTGTTTATCTTCTGGAACAAATGCCTGGATTACTGTCTTTAGAGTTTCTCAGGCTTCTTTCCCTTTTTCACAGCTCTGATATTTGTCAAAGCCCAAAAGCTGAAATGTGGAACTTAAGATTTTAAACACGTCTTGATTAACAACTTTAGTTTCACTCGGCAAATGATGCCATCTTGCATCTGTTTCAACCGTGGCGTGTTATTGCACACTTGTGACATATTTTAGCACTATTCAAGCAAGAATTGGGTATTATGATTGCTCCTCTGATCCCCACCTCAACTCCCCATCCTGCCTTATATCCCTCACAGGAGCGGCGCGGCCCCCCTGAGCCGTGTGGTCAACGACAGCCCGGCAGAAACGAGCCCCGAGTTGCAGCGCGGCGTTGAATGGCTTCAGGCGTACTTCAGTGAGCCGCAGACCACTGGGAGTCTCCCCCCTCCCCGCCTTTCACCACCCCGCCCTGCAAGGAGGTCTGTCATGGATAAATATTTGCAGAGCCATGACTGGGATCAGGCTTTCACTCTTAATTGTCAGTTACATCACTTACACTCACTGGCTCACTGTGTTATAATGAAGTATTTTATGGCTGAGAGAGGGAGAGGGAGAGAGCAGAGGAAAAGCGCGTGAGTGGGTGAGTGAAAGGAGAGAGAACAGAACACAGAGCTGTAACTTGGTTCAGTAATCTGTGGCAGCTCTTACCACGCGTGTTAGTCTTGGCAAGATTTTCCATGATTCTTGGCACATTCTTTGAAACTGATCGAATTCCACTCTTGACATTTTCAGACAGGAAGCTTTTTTTCTTCTTCAATGACAACATGTGAATAGTGGTAAAAGTTTGAATGAGCTTATTGTTGGCTTGACCAGTCACCTAGGGCGAGTAAAATGAGCCCACTCCAAAAAATGAACAATTAGTGTCCATTTCAACCGGGGGTGCTGACCGCGGAGTGAATGATCGAGGGCGCTCAGGAAAAAAACGAGGAATGAATTATCCCTGGCGCTTTTGTTTCCAGGAAACAAACAGTACTCGCAGGCTGACAACTCACTTTTCAAATCATAAACTTATCGTTGCTCGTGCCATTTTCAAAACAATTACCGGCGATTTCTTTGTCACACTGAGATGCTCATTGCATTTAAACCTAAACATTTGCAGAAGTGCTAATTTATACCCAGAAGCACACCTACACAGGAAAAAAAAAAACTTTAATATATGCATTTAACAATTGTGCCTCTCTTCCCCTGCAATCAGGTCCTAGTTGCTCTCTAATTTCATGCAGATCTGCAGTGCTTGAGTGATGGCATTTTCAATGAGCAGGTACTCCATCGAGACCCTGTATACAGCTATGAGTCCCACGCTCCCGCAAAGGCAATGCAGAAATACATCAGGACCAATTACGATATCAACTTTCAGTGTGATTCCCTTCGCCACCAAGTGCTTGTGTACCAGCCCCAGGCTCTTTCAAATCGCATCTCATCTGAAGTCTTTGGGGTTTTAATTAAATTTCAGGATAGATGGAATTCTTCATTAGTACCTGATCTGAATAGGTGATTGTGCTGTGTTCCACCTCTCTCCCTCGCCTGTTGTTTTGGGGCTCAGTAAATACAGGGTTTAGGCTTGGATTGCTCTCAGTAGTCAGAACCATAGGCCATGCCAGTATAAGCATGTTAAATGTGAGCATCAGGAGTATTTGTCTTTTGAGGGAGGAAAATAGAAGGTTGCTTTTTTCTTCTTGTTAATTCACAAATATTAAGTATTATTATTTTGCCTCTGTGCTGTACAAATGCATACTCGATCAAGTCAAGCAGCTGCCGCCTGCCTGGGAAGAAAATACAAGTTTAATCAGGTCATTACAATCTGTGACAACCAACTTTTGTTTGCTCAGTTATCTTGTGGGAGAACCTGAACGCGACAGCGCTCTCGCAGCACTTGTCATGTAATATTGAGTTGTGACCTTCACTTGAAGTGTTGCCATGTTTATTTACACATTTCTGACAAAACAAGCCACTTTTCATATTAGCTGTCACCATATACCTGAGCAACAGAGGTGACATGAAAGGAGAAGCGAGGAGCACTTCTCTGTGCCGCCTGACTGATTGTCATGTGCAACATCACACACAAGTCAAGTCTGGTCGTCGGAGGTAGAGGAATGGCGAGTGTGCGCGTGTCGTGCGCAATGAGCTTGTGTGTGTGTGTGTGTGTGTGTGTGTGTGTGTGTGTGTGTGTGTGTGTGTGTGTGTGTGTGTGTGTGTGTGTGTGTGTGTGTGTGTGTGTGTGTGTGTGTGTGTGTGCATGTGTGCGTGCACTGCCATGGCCCCCTCCAAAAAACACAGACACCATCATGAGTTCTCAAAACGATGCATATTCTTATCTCATTAATTATACATCCATATGTAACAGACGAGAGGATCTTAGTCTCGGTAAGCGGCACAGGGAATATGCAGGGAGGGGGCCAGGCAAAGGGGGGGAAGGGCGCTCTTCAAAGCCCAAATGACTGTTCCTGCAGGAGGCTGAACCTCCCCCTGTGCACAGCACAGGGCGAGATGAGACACTCACCAGGACTCGCCCCTGTGATGTGGAGAGGAATTAGGGAAATGAACGTTTTCAGAATATCGAATAATCAGAGAATCATGGGCACCCCGTCAGCCTTCAAAAGTACGGATCCCTCCAGACTCAAGAGACACTTTGACTGGGAGTCAAAGTCTTCCATCCCATTAGACACAAAGGATAATGAGGTAGCTGCATTTCTACCATTGTCTTTTTATTGTCACAATCATGTTTGAGGGGACTGTCAGCTGGAAGGCATCTCCCAAAACCTATCATTAGCTGGGCTGATGGATTAAAGTTTATTATAGTATTTCTCCTCCTTCCAAATTGCTCTCATATACAACATTATGAGCAAATCAATCATATTATGTCAATACCTTCATAATCACTAGATCTGTTCGATTTTACTCTAGCTCAATCTGTCCGTGCCTCTGCGGTGGTTCTATCACCTGGCCTCCTAGTAGGTAATGACCTGTGACATAATTATGGGATGCCTGTAAACATGTAAGTGGTTCCTCTCAACTTTTATTTAAACAATTGACATCACTGCACCCCGATCTAAAGAGGGTCCTGACCCCCAGACACAGCGTATTAGGCCCTTTATGAAGTATGGGGCTCGGGGACTGCTCTCCAAATCATTGCTGGTCACCTCGAGTGACCCGCATGGAGTCTCTGTCACTGACACTGATGAGGGCAAAGTTCTTTAACCTCTATGCCGGCAGATGAGAGCGCCGACACTTGTTTTTGTCCAGAATTGTCGGAGAAGTAAAACCTTCCAGGTAAAGCATCTCCTCAGGATTTATAGAAGGTGTGAACAGCCCTGTAGCTTGTTGCTCAGTCTCCTTGTAGGTAAAAGTGAGCGTGACTTTGGTTGTTTGTCAATAACGTTCGCATCAACAGGGATTTGTCAAAGCTGTAGTCTGGACAAGTTGTCATCTACCCACCGGTGACAAAGAGATACCAATATTAACAACGCACATCATGAGGCCAAATCCCAGCTTTATGAAGGAGAATAATGCATAAAGGAAATGTCAGGGTTGTATCTTATCTCCTCATAACATTAAGTCTGTCTGCGTAACAGCCCGTCATCTCGTTGACAGCGTGATTATTACCTGAAAAATTATTAAACAGTACCTACGGGCCTTGTTCAAGACAAAGAACTCACATGGGTGCGCATCAATCAAATATATCCCCTTTAGGTTTTACACTTATTCCCCCCAGTTTAGGCAAATTGCCTTGTTCGCGTGGCTTTGTGTAGCGGAGAGTGACTATAAGGTAGCGAGGGAGCCTGGGGAGCAAAGGATGTTCACTCTGTAGAAGAGAGACAGGGGTGTGACATGTTTTCACACAATGCCAATTTAGAGGGATTTCTCATAGATCACTTGTCATGTGCTCTCTTAGACCATATAAATGAGAGAGAATGGGAGATCACTAATTGAATTTTCATGACTGAGTACATGTATGTACTAGAAGATTTTCACCCCCTCTTGATAACGAGACTATTGTTCCCCATCTTGTTCCCTGTGCAAAAAAAAGTGTTGTTCGCTGCATCAATGTCTCAAGGTTTCGGAGATGCTTCAAATACGTTTCCCTTTTTCTTTTAGGAATCTGAACTAGACAAACATGCCTCTCAGTCACTGCCTGCTAATCCAGAGGAAAAAAGATAATGCTACCGCTAAAGTGCTAATGAAATCAAAGCCGTTAATGTGGTCGGTTAAGCTGTGGATGATTTGAAGAATTCTGCCATTTAAGTGAAGATGATATAATGAATCTACTCTGAATAGAAAGCAATTAAAAGGACAAATTGGTCTGATTAACCTCAAAGTCATCCCACTGCCACAAATGGTGTGCAACATTCAAATTATTATTATTAAAAATCTGGAGCAGATTTGCAGTCTTTTTGGCCTCTCTTAATCCTTTTAAATGAAGGAGCGAACTTTTTTAATTTTAGCTGTGACCTTTCAAAGCATAACCTAGATTTTTCTGCCATAGAAATAATTTTCTCACATCAGCTTGTGTAGCATGTTAATGTTAGTTCTAAGGTCAAATTGAGGGACTTCTATGTATGTAGATGTTTAATGAGTATTGTGAAGAGAAGAGAGGGAGTCCTACAAAGCCCCTTGGAAGAGGGGATGGACCTCTAACATGGGAGGTTGGACATGATGGAAAACTATAATGCGGATTAAAATGTTAAACTTTTGATTAGAATTACAAAACACCAGTTTGTTTCAAAGGAGTGAAAATCAACGTTGTAGTAAAGTGTTGTCTTGTTGTCATCAGCCTCTCATGTAGATGTATAATTAAATGAGGAACCCTCTTCCTCTGTTCCCCTGCCTGTCCTCTGCTTTGTGGTGAAGACACGTTCACCAGCCGCGTGCTGCAGGTACTTCTGAGGGATGTGAAGTTTGGAGAGACCGTCTCGTACAAACGCCTCGCTGAGATGGCGGGAACCCCCAGAGCCGCCCAGGCGGTGGGAGGGGCCATGAGGAGGAACCCGGTGAGTGTGGCTGACTTTGATTGACAGGCTTCATTCTTACTTACTTTATTCAGTCAGGTAGTGAAAGTTCCTTTTTTGTTTTTTATGATTTTGAGATTTTAATGACTCTGAATTTTGCATCTAGACCAAAGAAGAAAGTGAGTTATTTCTAACAGTAGTAAATAAGGAATTTGAAGATAGCACTGCAAACACCATAACATCTCTTACAGTATTAAATATAGAGCTGAAACAATTAATAAATTCACAGAAAAATGACAAACTACTATTTTATCATCTTATTCAGTTCACTTTTACTTTAAAAAAAAAAGAAACATCAATTTGTGGTAAAGTTTCTAAAATGTGACAATTTGCTGTTTCATTTAACTGTAAACACAATCTTTTTTGGTATTAGACATTGAACCTTGAAAACTGTGATAAACATATTTATTATTTCTTCTCTTGACTTAATGATTAATCGAGAAAATAATCAACAGATGAATCTATAATTAAGATAAGTATCAGTTATTGCTCCAATTAAATTGTCTTAAAAATGTAATTTGGATCATGTGAAAATTCCACAAATGATTTCCAATAGATTTAAAGGTTTTACATCAACAGTTTATGGTTTAATTACTTATTAAAGTTTAGAAAAAGATTAAATAAATGGATGTTATGGTAGATGAATAAATCAGTAAATAAAAATAGAGCATCCAAATATTAAATAGATACATGTAATCTATTTTTGTGGGTACATTTGTGCTCAAAAACATTAGTTCACAATAAAAAAAAATTAAAAAAAAGTCCATCTGATCTGTTTTAATATCTTAAAGAGGCTCTATTTTCAACTAATTACTTAAAAAAAATACCTACACAGGGTATTTTTAAAATACATTTAAAAATGCAGGATGTGTGGTTTAATCTGCAGGTGTGCGAAAATGTGTAATGGCGAAACAAACGGCTCCCTTTGAGCGCGACGGAGAACTAAAAGTCTACCTACAGCACCATTTTAAGCCCACACCTTTTGTTCCTGTTCTCTCAAGTCTTTACTGTAGATGTTCGCAGCAAATCTCCGTTTCTTGTCGGAAACCTGGCCTGCATCATTTGGCCCATGAATCCACTGTGTACAAAATGGAGGGCTAGAGGGCAAGTGGTGTGTCTTCTTTTGATCAAACCCTTTGATCAAAGCCCGTTTAGCTCTGCCCATGTAGTGCTGTGGGCACCACCGGTGTGCTCTGTGAGGCAGAGAACACTTATTGTGCAGAAATACAGCCGGTGAGATGCTATCCCTCATATGTGCAGTAAAAAGGCTCGCGTGCAGCCTCATCTCAGTGCTGTGTTTTTACCCTGGCACTGTTATTGTTAGTAAAGCAGGAAGAAAGGCATTTGTAATATACAAAAAGTCATTTGAAGCACCAATTAAATGCAAGCAAACCACTGTGTTTTGCACTAGTTTCTTCATATTATATATTACATCAGCCAATGGCGTTGCTTTTGCAGGCTGTATAATAGCTCTCGGTCTCGTGTTTTACACACATTTCCTTCCTTTCGTCAGGGAGGCTGGGAGCCTGAGCCCTCAGCTCCTGATACAGATCCAGAGTCAGATTGTCAGTGTCAATTACTTGTCAGTAGCGCTGCTCCACTCAGGCTTCAACTGTGAAAAGCTCAGTGTGCTCGATCGATCCTCGCCTCTCTGTGGCACTTCTTCTTCACCAGGATTTGAGTATTGATAAGCCTGGTGTAGTGCTCTTTTCCCCCCAAGTGAGGAGGCAGATCCACAGGCCTTGAGGGTACCCTGCTCTCCCTCCAAACCCGGGGAACAGTATTGATCGGAATACTCGAGCAGTATTTCTCTGTCTGCAAGGTTAATCTGGGGCTCGGAAAGTTTTATTGCTGTTGATATGGGAGCGGGTTTAATGATGGATTTGAACTGAAACACACTGCATGTCCAACTTTTATAGAAAAGGCTGGAGGTGCAGCCATCAAGCCGGGATAACTGGAGAAATATAGTCACATAGCAGCCACAGTTGGGAGGATTTTGTATTTACTATAACGATAAGACAATGGGGGCAACATTACGAATATTTTAAAGGGATTAATTGCTGTGATTCATTCATCACCGTTGCCACTCTTCTTGTTCTGAATTCACAATGATCGAAGTGTTTTAGGCTTGCTTGTTTAATCTTTCTCCAGCCATTTAGTTTACAAAGAACTCGGGACCCCCCTGGCAGTCGTCTGCAACAAGAGTAAACGCTCCACCGACTTCCTCTTTTTAATGATCACAGGGTTATCAGATCTTAATGTTGACACCCTCTCGATTGAATATTCATCCTGCTGGTGTTTTTGCCCATTAATTTTTGATTGCTTCTTTGCTTTACACTATTAAAGAGTAAAAAACATTTACACCCAAAGACTGAGCCATCACCCTGAATGTGGATTTGTGCAGGATCAAACCCAGACACTTCGGATGTGGCACTTTGTTTTCATGCAGTGCACCGACATAAGAAGCAAAATGCAGATTCATATGTTCTGCATGTTGGTTACTTTTAAGTCGCACCGTTTATGCGTTAAATCAGACGTTCTTTCATACATAACACATATCTACTACCAACACCTCCAACTGTTGTGATGCTGTGACAATACATGTCAGCTTCAGGATAAAGAACATATTTTCTTTTTCACAAGACATCATAGTTTTGTTGTAAAGGCTCTGATCCTTCATGGAATTTATATATATATTTGTAAGTATAAATCCCCTATACTAAAACACGCTTTTTTCTTCATCCGTCCTGAATTTATGCATTTGGAAAATAAGTTTTTATTTTAAGAGAAGAAGTTAGAAGTCTCTCCGTTGTCCGCTGGTGTAAAAATGTGTAATTTTCACAGAACATGAACATGTTTATTTCCTCCGAGTTGAATTTTCTGTCTCCGTCTGTCTGTGCCAGGTTCCTCTCCTCATCCCCTGCCACCGAGTCATTTCTAGCAGTGGACAGAGCGGGCCGTACATGAGCGGCAAGGGCGACCATCTCAAACAATGGCTGCTCACCCATGAGAGGCAGGGAAGGGAAGGCTAAAGCATGACAGAGGCCAACTGTCCTTCATTCAGTAAACACACACACACACACACACACACACACACACACACACACACACACACACAGAAGGCTGGGATTTTTCTTTTTTTAAGAACACAAACAGGGCCATAAAGTTTAGCGTGCTTGGCACAATCCGTGGAACAACTGCTGCTTGTAGATATTCAGTTTATTCTTCTTTCTTTTTTATCTAAGAATAGAGATGCTGCATAGTTAATGTGATACAGAGTTGTTGCAGAATTAGAACGTACAAAAATAACTTAAACAGAGAACAGTAGGAATTACAAACATATGCTCCCGTGGGTCTCCGTTGCGTTTGCCAGATAGTGCTGGAATGGTTTTTCTAAAGAATTATTATTCCCTTAAAAATATGTCTCATGCATTGTTGTTGTTGTTGTTTTTTTTTTTTCCTAAGCAGAATTAGTCTTTGTACCTCTCGTTGGTTTTTTAATTTCCTGCCAAGTGAATGCTTTGTTCAACATCCAGTGATAACGGCTCTGAATTCTACTGCTACAAAGCTTTGTAGTGAAGCATTTATTTTGTCTTCATTTAGATCTCATTGTTTGCTCTCGCCTTATCCTCCACCTAGAGCCGAGACGTCTTATGTATTATATACTGCACTTATGTTACATTAGACATGTGTAAATAAATACATCTCAAAATGACAAATCCTGCCTTTTCATCATTTTAATTGCATTTAATTTAAAAATCGATTTCATGTAGTGTTCACTCAGTTCAGCTCATACTTAATTATGCTGTATGTCTTTCTCCTCGCTGCAGCTCTGGATGTCAGAGCTCCTCTTTTTATTTCTGAGTAGTGTTTTCCATTAGAGGGCAGTACAGAACGGGAAACAGAAATCAACATTTCAACCTTGAATTCATCCTGCACATTTATCTGTAACTTAAATGTTATACGTTATTTTATTTTCATCACAACCCCGTTTAATCCCTTTGGGATAAATTATTCTCTCTTAAAAAGACCATATGGAGAGGCCAGCAGTGGTGGTGTGTGTTTAGCAATAGAAGTTGCTTTAATTGAATGTGTCCTGCGCTTTTATTTATTTCATTTCCTCGCGATGATGTGTTGTAATGTTGACAGTTTAGTCTTTTCTCCCCTAAGTTCTTGAATCTCCTAACAGTCTAGTGCCGCCTCAGAACGACCCTTACTTGCCCATAGTTATTCGTCTTCTGCTACGAACAGGTAGCCTAATAATCCGCCCTCCAAAAATAACCTCGGCTCTAACCTTTACGCAACCAATTCAAGTGGCCCGCTCGCTGAATACATTTGAACTTTGCTGCATTTTTGAATTTCATATCCGATCATCTCCGTGCTCCGGGACTCACTTTCTCTGCCGCTGGAGCAGCATTGCAGCGTAGATGTTGAGGCAGCAGACAGGCAGATGAAGAATGAGACTCAGTCTGTGGTTTCACAGAGGGCTAATGATGCCTGTGGTGACTACAGGCTACAGTCAGCCCCCTAACGAAGGGAGCTGTGACACAGCCACAAGGGGTCCCATTTAAGCCAGGCGCACTCTGAAGTGCACTGTAAGCACCCTCCTTTTTTTCTCGTGGCTAAGTAAATTCTATGGAAGGCTGTGAATTTAGCAGCCAGAGATACTGATGTCTGTAGAGGTCTGTGGCTGAGGGTGAAAAACAAGTCCAGCGTCAAAGCTTCAAACACGCTGCCAGTAATTGGCTGTGTAATTGCAGAGCTACCCAAGCAATCTCTTAAAAATAATTCACACCTTTTTATTAATTTTAACATTATTATGATATTTCAATATTTATCAGCCTCAGTAGCAGTGTTATGATTATTATTATTATTAGTATTATTATGTCTGTATTATTTTGTGGTGATATGTTTTACCTTGTGTTCCACTTCCGAATCATGCTGGCTCGGAGATAAAAAAGGAATTAGATTAAAAGAGGCTGAGACGATCTCATCATCCGCACTGTTAATCTCTGTGAAACCTTTAATTTTGGCCTAATATCTGCCTCCATTTCAGAAAGAGGGAGAGAGTACTGGAGTGCACGCGCGCTGCATGCGTGTGAGTGTGTGTGTTTGAGCATGTGGCCATGCATGTTGGTGTGTGCACATGTGTATGTCCATATGTGTGTGGGTGAAGTGGATGATATTGAGTCTGACTTCATAAATCACCCAGACACTGATAAACTCCCCATGCACCCACACACCGCTAATGGGCAACCCTTAAGGAGTGTGAGTGTCTCGTGCGGCGTTTGATTCAACATTTATTAACCCCCTCACACACACACTCTCCCGCACACACGACACACACTCATTTGAGCCCCAGAAAAGCGAGGATATGGTTGGTGGCATCCGTAGCTTTAGTGCAGTGTTTTGACCTGGCCGGGCTTTATTAATCACGGCCGATAGTAGCGATACATTTGAGCTCATAGTGTACAGCCGCAGCAACAACAACCTCTGCATTTCCTAACATTAGATCAGTTCTCATAACTTATATCCTGTCTCCAACTCCCCACTTCCCATCTCATATCCTGGCTCCCCTCCTCATTATAGAGCAATTTTCTGCCCCCACATCAAAAACAAACACACCCTGTGCTTCCATCTCGTGCTCCTCATACATGTCGGCTTATGAGTCTAATGTTATCACAACCTGCAACCCTTGGCACAAGACGCAAGCTTAGTGGGGACCGTGCAGAAGTGATTTATAAATAGCTGCTTTTAATCTTGCTCAAGAAGTTTGGATGCTTATAACAAATAAAAGTTTTGGAACGTATTAACTCAGTTGCAAGCAGGGGCACCGCCAGGGATTTTGGGCCCCATGAAAAAATATCACAATTGGTTACTTAACATTTTTTTCTTAATGTTCTAAAATTGTTTGGGCCCCTGTCAGTCACGGGCCCTTAGAATCGTCCTAACTTTTCACCCCCTTACGGCGCCCCTGGTTGCAAGCATTGCACTGCTGCTCAGGAGCCAGAGGAGTATCCGGCGTGCAGATAGGCAGTGTCCGACAGTCAGTCAGACAGATAGACAGGGCACAGATAGCTGGATAGACAGACATTAGAGCGGGGCTTGGCTGCGCTATCAGGTTTCCCCCCCCCCTCTGTCTGTCTGCCGGGACAGCCCGGCCTCGGAGGCCCTGACACGGCGGCACCACGCAGCCAGCCACGACAGCTGCCACAGCAGCATCTAATACCAACACACTCCACGCTACGCACAACTACAAAGAGAAATATCATTTCAAACATGGCATACTTTGATGCTCTTGTAATGATCTTTGTGTTTTGAGAGATAAAGCTGGAGGATGGAGGTTTCGTATTGGTGCCTTTTCTTGTTTTGTTTCTTTTAGAACAAAGGACCCCCCCCTCGACATGAGCAAGTTAAGGACACTGTTGATGAGATAGAGCAGGATTAAATGAGAAAGTGAAAGAAACCCTGAGAGGTCTCAGCATGTGAGTGTGTGTGTGTTAGTAACCTTGTACCAGTGTGTCATTGTAACCTTATGAACTCCAGTGTTGGTCTGGGGGTCTCTAATTAGGAACGGCTGATGAACGACCCTACATAACGTGAGAGCGGGTATCCCTGCGTGTATCAATCTGTGACTACGCAGCGTGGTTGTCAGCGTGGTAAGGAGAGTGTCTCAGCCTGGAGAAAGTGCAGGTCTAGCCTTGGTCATGTTGACGGAGGGGCGGCACTTCAGAGGCTCCAGGACCCCATGGCACCAGTCTCCCCAGTCCCCCAGACAGACTGGGAGCATCTGGGCTCTGTCAGCGCCTCTGGCCCCCGCAGACTCCGATCTATATGACGGGGGAGAGGAGTGGATTGGATCAGGGAGACGGAAAATATGAGCCAGATTCCTCAGCCTCGTGCAAAATGCATGCCATGCCAGTTAGCGTGTTACATGTGCATATCTCTGTGTGTGTGTGTGTGTGTGTGTGTGTGTGTGTGTGTGTGTGTGTGTGTGTGTGTGTGTGTGTGTGTGTGTGTGTGTGGTTGCATTAAGGCCTGATAACAGGTCATAGTGATTAATTTTGCATGATGTGAGATAGGAGTTATTGATTAGCAACTAATGTTGGAGAAAGTCCTCTCTGTAAATCGTCCAATTAGGCATTAATTAAAAGTGTGCTGCTAAAAATATGCAAAGCCCGTTCTGAGCAAAAACATCACGATTAGACTGACAGATATCATTCCAGAGTTTCCTTATGAAAGCGAGCAGTGATTTGATGAAGTGGATATAGCTTCTAAGCTTCGCCACATGGAAACTGATACACACACACAAGACTAATTAATCCATACACTAAATTAGGAATATAAATTGTGGACCCAATTTAACAAGGTCAGTTTTAACTTCTCCCTTTACACTTTATTTAACTGTGTTGGAAAAAAAAAAAAAAGCAGCCCTATCAATGTGCTTCGCTTATTATGATTGACGATTGATGATTAAGTCCTCCAGCTGACACACACCACCAAAGCCGGTGAGTTGGAATTGGATGTGACACATACACAGTTCTGCGTGTTAGGTAATTCGTTGACGAGGGGCCAAATTCATTTATGGAACAGCGGTATTGGCAGGCATGGACACTCTCTGCAAAAACAACGATAATCACAGAGGTTTGGCGCGGCGTGACAAGGACTCTTCAGGGAAAGGCCCTTACACGCTGCTTTGTTGGCCGTTCCTCCCTAAGATGGAGGGAAACATCCGCCACTGTTCTTAAGATGAGAGTCGCTCTGAGAGGTTTCTGTAAGGTGTGGACGGTGTTTAAAGGGACCATTAGCACTTGTTGGGTCTGTTCTGATGGAACTGCTTGTGTTTCATTACAATATCTAAAATGCATCGATTTTTATGAATATAAATGCAGCTTCTATATTTTGGGCGGGAAGCATTAAGTGATTTTTTTCTTCGTGGAATTGATTAAATAAAAGCTCTGATAAATTCTCAGTAATGAAACATGAGGGGGACCCTGTCTCAAGCCATTTAATCTCTTTTCGCATTCTCCATTTTTTCTGCTAATGAGCCTTATTGACAATCAAACAGAAGCTGTCATCCCCCAGGATGCAACACTCCCAGCCCCTGCGTGTTTGTCATAGTGTCCTGGCAATCAGAGCTGCCTGCAAGACCAGGCTGGCAGTTAGTGGTTCTCACAGCAGCACTGCCTGAAAATGGCACACTTCCTGTAGAGTTGCAGCTGCCACCTCTGCTACTTCCATTACTTTCTATAGCATGCAGATGTTGTATCAACATTCCCTGCCAAGGGGACTGCAATAACTGTGAGATTCATGCCATGTTTCAGAGGCACGTCAATTTCTCAAGTGGCACAATTAAAGAGGGAAATACAGTACCAGGTTTTTCACAGGCGCTGAAATCGGAAAAGGGCTTTTTTCACTTTTTTTCCAAAGGGGGGCTGTTTCATAAGGGTTCAGAAATCCACCCTATTTTTACTGCCCTTTCCTGAGTTGAGCTGCTCTGTGAGCCTTTGTGCGGCAGACCTGTCGTGACCCACAGCGGATATGGAAATGGGGCTAAGGTTTTATGGGCCAAACGGATTGGACACAGTCAAGCTCAGGGGGCATGAATATTGGATGTTATTTCTGCTCCCTTTTTATGTAATCCATTGCCAATACATTATTAATAGATGATATCATATCCAGAACTACTGGACAAAGCACTACAGAGGGGTACTATGAAAGGAGCTCTATGTGGTGGAGACTGGCAGAAATACAGTTCAAGTGATATTATTTTATCACACTTCCTGACCAGGCAATCTTTACAGCGTAATTTTTGGACTAAGTGAAGTTCGTAAATGGAAAATATAGTGAATACTGTATTTCTGTCAGGGGTAAATCCTGCTTTTGTGGGTTTGAAATGCACTGAAACATTGATGACGTATCAAATGACACCCAAATACAAGTTTAATGGATTTTGAAGCAGTGGGATACTTTGCTCATCCTCCTTGACTGCAGCGAGTGAAGTGGAAATCTTCACGAGGATCTAGAGTTTTCCTTGCAAAGCTGACTCCCAGTGTACAGTTGCAGGGGAGCAGTGTCTTTTCTGATGTACCGATTCACAGACACGAGGCTGCGCTGATGTGGGACCGTTTAAAAAAAAAAGGGCTCCTATTCCCTGTTTCAATTCAAATGTGGGATTGTGCAAAAAAAGGTCATAGTCCCTTTTTTGATTCATTGTCATCTCAAAGTTTTTACGAGTCGCAGCAGCACCGTCCTACTCATGTCTAAACTTCACGAGAGTTCTTTTTTTTTCTCCTCACAAAGCACATCACTCAGCGGTTACACAAGTCCTGTCGGTCCGCGAACAAATCCTTGAAAAGTACTTCTCAGCACTGCCCACGGAGCATGGAAGACAAACTGTCGTCCACCTTTTAATTTTACGCCCCGACTTGATACTGTACACAAATTGGCACAAAGGTATTATCACGTCGACATCTATTAAGCGTGAATATATAAGCCCCCTCAATAAGAGTTACATAGGGAGTGGATGCGTAAGGTAATATTCTCTTTTTAAGGTCAGTTTGAATTGTTTTTCCTCATGGGAAACGGCAGATTGATAAAGAGCAAACAAAACCCTCTTTTCTGAATGCTTGTCCTCCATGGCCTCAATGAAGGTTTCATTCCTTTATATCATCCAGCCCAATTCCCAGCATGCACGGCCATTGTGGCTCTTTCAACTGGAGCTCTCCATTGACTGGCTCATTGTCCGGCCGCTCTTTTGTGCGCGCTATCACCAGAGCGCAATCTTTCACCTGAACAGCACAGGAGAGCAGCCGGGCTGTGGTCACGTAAAGCCACCGAGTCACCCGTGGAGACGCCAGGCCGCACAATTAACCCGCCGCTAATTAAGAAATGTTTAGCCTGCATATCAACTTTTAAGAATCTCTGGTGACGCTTGTTAATAACGCGCTTATTAGTCATGCTCAGGCACTCGGCGTCAGACAGAGATGTTCAATATTACCGCTCAGGCTTATATTATTGAGAGGAGGTGTTTTTGAAATATAACAATGCACGAGCAGATGTTTGAAGCGTGGCCCTCGGCAACACAAGGCTAGTTAAGATCGATATTGCTTTCAATATTTCTTTCCTTTGACAGATAACCAGTACTGAGGAAAGTCTTGATAAGAGTGGCAACATATGGATGTGGCGAGCCTCGCTCTCTTTTGATTGCGCGACCCCTTGACCTCAGCCTGTGTTTGAGAGGGAGGCAGCCACATGGTACGGTGGGGGTCTGTCAGGCTCTGGTTATGGGGCATTATTGACCCAGGATTTATAAATATTTAATGCACACATTAAGATCATGGTGGAGGGTGGCCATTAGAGTTCTCCAATAAAGAGGCTCTCACAATGATTGAGTGGTGTGGCAGAGCTAGTGGCCGGTCGTTGGGTACAGGGAAACCTGCTGAGACAATATACTGCACCTCCAGCCTGCCTGCCAGGCTTCAGAGCTCTTAAAACTGCCAACAACTGCGCAAACGTGTCTTTTTTTGATTGTCTTTTACCCCCAGATCTTTTTTTTTCCTCTCATTTTTTTCTGTTCTTGCTCAGGGTTATTGTTTTCTCGATGAAAGACTGTTTCCTTGGTTTCATGTAGTGGACATTCAGGACTAAATAAAAGTACAGTTTATGCAGCGTTTTGTCATTGAACAAGGCGATAGATCCAACCCTGTGTATCTGAAACAGATAATGCAATGTCAGGAAGCAGATGTGTGGCAATTGTTATCAGACACATTGGATTATCGAGGGAATGATTTGAAGCACAAGGCGATCGCAGCTGAAAATTAAATGGCTCTTTTGAGTGCATCTGTCCTTTGCGCTATCAGCAGCTCCTGGACTATCTGCCGGCGCCGTGAGATCCGTGCATGCTGGCTGACATAATAAGCTGTGATATGCTGATTGCCACTCAGGTTTGCTGTCGGTTAATTGTGCATTAAAGGCAGAGGTGGTCTCGGACAATGTTGCCTTGATGAGAAATTGACATTTTGTGACCTGCTCTCCGCGACCACTCAGGATGCCAGATAAGATGCGCAGTTGTTTTTAAGGAGAACACCATTCTTCCCTCAAACACTTCTATCCTTCTGTTTGACCCACTTGATGAGTATAGATTTCACTTTGGCCCCCCTTTCAGCGCTCAAACTATAAGAGGTTCAAAACGATACCAGCCCTTATAGACAAAGGATAACCTTGCTCTTTCAATGTATTGATTCTTTATTAACTAGGTGGCTTAATGCAATGAAATGAGGGATTTGAATGAGCCCCATTTGGGGTGCTTTGAATAAAAAGCTTGCACTGTTTATGAATGACTACAATGAACCTTTGAAGCACCACAGATGCAGGAAATGCTGATACAGAGACCAGTAGGAATATGTCACAATGTCAGAGTGCTTTGCGGAAAAAATGTGAGTAAAGAGCAGTTTTCATCTTTTATGGATGTTACACTTTTCCACAGGTTACAGTTATCTCTATGGCAAAGTCTAAACACTACAACTTACAGACGAATCACAGGTTTGTCTTCAGAAGTTTCTACTGTCTTTTTTTCTTTGTTCTGATTGTCAGTTTGTCTGCCAGCCAAACTGTACTTTAAACTGAAGAAGTCCACAGTTGAGGAGCTATTGTGTTTTACTGAAAATTTTAATAAAACATCACTTATTCATTTCTGTTTCCATTCCAAATGTTGACATTTTTTTATTTTCTTCCCTGTAAACACATGTAAGCTATGTGGCAGAGTCATAAGTGGTGAGTAAAAATGACTTCTATACATTCTACAAAACAGAAAAAAATACAACCACAAATGGAGTGTTTTTTTTATCTCCAAGGTTGTCCCTCATGCACATTAGTCTCTATTGGATCTTAACAACTATCATATGGGTCACAAACAATTTATTTGACAATACAACCAACAAAGTTTTCTCCAAAATGGTCTGTATAGATAATTTAAAATCAATATAAAAATAAACAATGAAGTTTGACTTCCCCTTTAAAAAAAATGGACAGAGAGTCTTGACGGAGTAACACAAATGTTTTGAGGATACACGTGAAATATATGCACATTGCATTTCATCAAATACAAAAAGAAAACAAATGAAGGCAACAGTTCTTGGCTGAATTATCTGTGCTGCATCACTATATTAAGGGCATGACGATTAATACATACATAATGAAAAGCAATATACAAAATTTCAGAGATAAATACATTATTTATAGTTGATATGTTACAAAATTCCCTCAGTGAGAGCAAGTGTGTGTTGGAACAGAAATATGACGATGAACTACTATACTCCTACATTCTCAATGGATTTTTTGTTTTTTTAAATGTTTTTTTGTTGATCTAAAAGAACATGAAAAAGACAGATGTATAAATATTTAGCACAAGTTTGGCAATATCACAATAGTCTACAATTGTTAACCACATATAAAACACATAAGGGAATTGGAGCTAGAAGGGGGAGACTGCTCCTCATCAACAAGAAACAGACTTCACAGTAGCCTAGGAATGCATTAATATACAGTGCTAGCAAAAAAGTTGAAAAACATGGCAAAACACACTTGCTTAAAAGGAAGCTCTAGACATGGAAGTACATCATATTCATAAACAGAGCAGTGTTTTGTACACGTCAGTGTGCTTCTTGAATCAAAGAGGATTTTTTTTTTTACTTTTGAGGATGATTTCTAGCTACAATAAATTACAAAATTTAAGTTAAAATGCAGGAATGACACGTGATAGAACCTTACCCACCCAGCCCCTCCCCGGTTACTCGTTGTACTTTTATGATCAATTTTTCTACATTATATATCTCATATATTTTCCAGTTGAAATTCAAACTGACTTGGCCCCTGTGTATTTTTCTCACGCATAAAAATACAAAAAGTCACATTATAAAGACACACAACTGTTGTGAATCTATTAAAAGAGAGTTGAAACAGAAAAACAATGTCTTGAAGTTCATTGGCAAATGTACTGTACATCAGTGTTTTTACTTTACAACCAGATGGTGAGTCCACAGAGTCCCTTCCAGTATTGAATGTGTGGTTGATTGGACATGTCCATGGCCGAAGCACAACCCGACAGGTATACAAAATAAACCCTTCGTCATCCCGCGTCCTCTTCAAGGGTGATACAATGGGGGGAAGGATATACACAAAAAAGAGTCCCACAGAAAAAAAAAAGTGTTCCTCTTGAAATCCTTTTTTTTCTGCAGGTTGCGAAAGTCATTTAAAAGAAAAGAAAATCGTTTTCTTTCTTTTCATTTTTTTCCCTTCATCTTTAAAAACAAAAACAAGCGTTTGACTATACATTACACCAGCGATTTTGCTGTGTGCTCCTGTGAAGTGGTAATGTGTAGACTGGTGCTTGAGATGATGAAAGTGCATTTACATTGGAGGGACAACCAGCCCGGACATGGCTGGAAAAAGAGAAGAAGAAAAAAGGTTAGTTGATTTGCCTTAAAAACAGTTATGGTTAAAAAAAATATTTTTGAACAATTTGTAATTCTGTGTATGTATCAATGTGTGTGCGTGTGTGTATGCATGAGCCATCTGACTGCATAAGTGTGTGAATGTATGCCGAAATGTGCCTGTTTGCGTATGTGCCTGTGAGTGTTTGCCGTGTCCGCCAGCCTGCTGCTGCACGTCCTTCTAACGCGGAGACTTTGAAAAGCTCCCTCCTGCTCTGACATTTCAGCCCCCAGCATGCCAGTCCTGCTATGTGTGATATTTCTCCTGGCGTTGGGGTAATGGCAAACAGTGGCCCAGACTCCCAGGAGACGCGGCCGTGGTGACGGCAGAGCAACAACACGGTCACTTCCCACAATGCCACAGCGCTACAGTACTAGACACTCCTCAGACTCCCCTCAGATTGCTTCTATCGCTTCCTATCCTCCCCTCCTCTCTTTATCCTTCACTCCTCGGCACTGAACAGCACATTAGTCCTACATTTCCACATTCCCCAAGTCGTTTCTCCGCGTCATTATCTAAGAGAGATTACGCTAGATCAAAGGTAGCTTCCGTTATTCTACCAAGACCATCTGCTTAGGATATCATTAGCAACTGTACCTCACCCGGAGAGTTTATATATTCAGTACTTTCACACGTTTTAACAATTAGGCGACTAGTGAAGTGCTGGGATGATGTATTATTATATTGCTCTGAGTATATTTGTAGAGTCATGGTTGAAATGCCTTTAAGTTTGCCAGCGCAGATGATGGCAAGGCATTGCTCATTAATTTCTGCACAACATGTATTAATAAGTATGAACGTGTAGCAAGATGAACTTTAATTTCCCACTTCATTAAGCCCAATGTTATTAATCTTGGGGCACACACTACGGCTAAGCTTGTTTTCAAAGTAATCATGTTGGTCATGACACATGCACAAAACCTAATAAACATAATTACTAAAACAATTCGGGGAAGGTCTTTTCCTGCGACATCGGAGGGGATCATTTGTAAGAAAGGGCAACAAGGAGGTTTGTTTGCGTTGCACAGACGGCGGCTTCCAGTCGTGTGTGTGTGTGTGTGTGTATAGGCATGTGTGTGAGTGTGAACTGAAAGGTGTAAATTGGCCTGTCAAAATGCATATATTTGTAATGATTAATCCCTCACCGAACCGGACAGAGGCCTGAGCAGCGGTATCTGACCAGTAGTCCGTAGGGAAGGGATGAGGGGGTGAGGGGGGCTCACCTTGCAGTCCGTTGCCGTTGGCGCTGGTGCAGGAGGGGGGTGGGGAGGCCTGGGGTCGGACCACAGGGGCGAAGGCGCTCTTTTGTTTAACTGCAGAGACGATAGGGAGGGAAAAGGAAGGAAGGAGGGGTGAGAGTGAGAACGTGCTGTGAGTAGTGCCGAGGAGGGAGAGGGCAGTTAAGGTAAGGCTAGGATAGTATTACTGCCGGGGGGATACAGGATCAGTACTCACAGACCCCTACCATCAACATCTCGTCCGGTTGAACAAATACAGGTGGCACACGGAGAAATAAAAAGGGGAATATTCCTGCTACCCTCAGCTACATGTGTGTTCTGCGAAGTACTAAAACTAAACAAGCCCCCGTGAATGAACAGTAATATATTATCACCATCAATAATGTTATAACCCTGTCACGAGTGATTCATAGAAGTGAAAACGAATGTGGGAGCTGGAATTAAATCAGCAGCAGCTTAGTGCTACTACAGCGTGCGATAGTGGCAAGCTACTCACTTCCATATGGGGAGTTGGCAGAGGATCCGTTGAGGAACCCGGGGGAGCTTGGCACTCCCAGGTTCATACCGGCATTGCCGTAGCCATTCATGCTGTTGCTGACGGAGTTGTAGCCCGACTGCTGGGGGGTGCTGCTGGAGATGTAGCCCCGGGGGGACACGCTGCTGGTGTTCCTGCTGTAGCCCACTGCAAAAGCATGGGTGGGAGATAGAAAAGAAAATTCATTCATTTCATTCCTACAATGCAGTATTCAGCAGAGAAAAGTTCACTTATTACGGTAAATGATCATGGGAATTGACTGCTGCAATCAAGCGTTTTTATATCGGCACATGCTGCAGATGCCAGTTTAATAAGAAATGTGGCACTTAATTGGACCCTTTAACTGCCTATATTAAGGTGAGTGAACCCAGTGTTTTAAAACATAATTTCCATCAATTCTTCTCATTTAAACGAGTGAAAAAAATGTTAATTTTCTAATTTCGCTGCAAAACCCCTGTAATCCCCCTAA
Source organism: Gymnodraco acuticeps (assembly GCF_902827175.1). NCBI lineage: Eukaryota > Metazoa > Chordata > Actinopteri > Perciformes > Bathydraconidae > Gymnodraco > Gymnodraco acuticeps. Next base: position 5,468,466 of record NW_022991180.1, read on the forward strand.
GGACCCCACTTTTGAAAACCTCAGATTTGTGATGCCACATCCTTAATACCTTGGTCGTTTCCTTGTGACTCAGACACATTGACTGCTAGCTGGCTGCTGAAGGAGTTGACTCCCATCATGCCGTGGGAGGCTGTGTTAGCGAGAGAGGGGATCTGGTTGTGGTTGCGGGGAACGCTGTACAGGGCCTCGGCGATGTCAGCTGCCCTCTTCAGAATGATCTCCTGGAAAGCGTAGAGAAAGCAGCGGTTTCGTTATTTATGTTATTTTTATAGCTTTGATGCAAGGTTCATGGCTATATGGTTAACACACAACGCATGTAGCCTACAACGTTCCAGATATAGTGATGAAAATACCCTTTGGATATACTATCAGTACATTTTCAATGGTTCCTTATATAGCAGAGGTGTAAGCGGTGTGTGGATACTGACCTGATTGTTATGGGGCATTCCATACAGAGCCTCCACGAGATCAGCCGCCCTCTTCAGCAGCACCTCCTGATGAGCAAAACAAGAAGCGTAAATGTTAAGACCCAAACTGATTATGTTAAAAACCTCCTGTGGTCCGCACACTAACAAACAATATCAAAAAACAACATTACACAGCTGGGTCGTGGAGAGCTTTAAACATTTTTACATATTCAAGCGGCTAAATAAAAGCCACCCTGATTTAACAGGCACCGGTTCGGTTTTTACACAGCGCTACCACTTTGCTCCTTCCATCCATGCAGAGCAGTGAATAATGTTCCCTATCTTAATTAAACTGGCATGGTCCTTTAAAAACAACACCTCACCACTGATTCTGGGCCTCACGTTTGCTCTGGAGTTCAGCGCCGAGTCCCCTCTCTTCAGAACAATAAAGTGAATTAGCTCTGGGTTAATCTAGTTCTGTTGTAATGACATTAAGGAATTTTTCAATTAACCTCTTTGACTGGCTGTTGCAAAGGACTTCACAAATGACTTCCCATCCAGCAAGAGCTGGGTGCTTGTGCCTTGGGGACACGGATGCTCAGGATGTGGTCTTATCCATGTCTGCATGCTTGCCCCCGCTTGACAATGCGGATTAGCTGTGTTGCTTTGGCTCTTAACACTGAAAATGAGTTGGCCCCGGATCCGTTCCCCCCACTCTGTTTGGGGCTTCCAGCTAGGGTTTGGCCCGTTGTGTGTCTTTATCTGCTCTTTGAATTCAGCACTTACAATTAAATCCCTCTCAAGCAACCAGGCTGCTCTCTTTGTTTTCTATAATACAGAAGGCAATATGCTCTATGAAAACGCTCATCTCCTTTTAGAGTGCATCTAATCTGACAAAGGCAAATTGCAGACATGACTGTTGCATGTGTTTTTAAAATGCTTGCTTGTTGTCACCTGCTGTAGAGCAGAGATTTGTAGACTGTGCTGTTAGAACTCTGGTTAAAAGCAATGCAAAATCTGTCACCAGAAACATCTCAGATGGCGCTTGTTTTCTTCCCACATTCGCTGTGTTTTCTTTTGCGGGCCTCGGTAATTTGTCTGAAGTGTTCCATCACTTGGCAATAGCAGTGTGGGATTAAGACGGCAGCTGCCGTAAATGAATGTAAACACAGCCTTCGCGCCTTCAAACAGCGGCCTCCAAGACTTGGCCTGCATTTCCAAGGCACAGCGTATGTAGTGTTTACGGAGTGTGTGTATGGGCCCTTTCATCCTGAGGAGCATATCTACCACAGCCCTTGATTTATCAAGATGAATCACTGTAGAAGCCACTTCCAGCGTATGCCATGCTCTCTTATAGAAACATATCGCTTAATCCACCCCAAGTTACCGGATGGGTGGCTCTTAGAATGGGCATTTACCTCTGAAATTGGTGTGTATGCTCAACGTTGCATGCATCTAGTTTGCATACAAATAAAGAATTATGGTTGTCGTGAGGCAGGTAGACTAAATGAGAGGACCAGCTGTCTTGATGTGTTCTCATCAGGCAGAACAGATTTCTCTCTCTCTTGCTGAGTGAGATAAAGTGGTTTTCTTTCTTTTTGTCTGCAGTTAATAATTACCAATAATCTATTCTATCATATTTCAAGATCTCCTACATGGCTCTCAATTTTAAACAACAATTAAAGCAATTAAGACTGTCTCGTTCGCAAGCCATGTTTCATTCTCTGTAAAACGTCCTCTCCCTCCTTGTCCATATGGTACTTTGCAGCAGTGACATAAGGACAGCTTGGAAAAAGGAGGAGAGAAAAGGATATTGCCTCTCATCCTTAATCTGTCGTTTACCGCGTGGTGTCTTAACTAACCAAGCTGACTCGCAAGGCTATGCTTAAGTGCAACCTAGTCATATCCGAGGATGATGAGAAGTGCTGCACCCAATCAAGGAAGAAGTTTGTTTTCTTCTGACGAGACGCTTTCATGCGTATCAGCTCACGCTGTGAATACGATTAACACGGAATAGTGTTCTGAGGGCATTTCCATGTAAATCTCAATACTACTCCAGCATAAGTGTAATTGGCTTTCTTGTCATGGAGACATATCAGAACACGCCATGTTAAATTGAAACAATTAAAGGCCGCAAATGATTTCTGTTGTTCTGTGACAAATGCGTGACAGATTTCTGCTATTGTTTGCCTTGCTTAGCATAAAGGTCCCGTGTTCAACAACTGTTTAAATGGAGCTGCTCCGATGACAGATCACCTCAGATTTAAAGGCTGCTTTTTTTTAAATATTATTGCCAAGAAAAAAACGAGATGAAGCCATAACAAATGATGTGTTATAAAGAATATCTAACAATAAGGAGAAGGGGTCTAAAAGGACTCGTTTGTGATTCTTCAAGCACTAGATTAACATGGATGTTGTATTTATATTATCACAGTTAATAAAAGAGGGCCTAGGTTATGTAGCTTGGAGTGCTAATGCCATTATAAAACTGTAAGGCAATTACTCTGTTAGCTCTAGCCTGAGGTAATGAATGCATTTAGAAGCATAGGGCCATTAGATGAAGGTACTTCAAAGAGCACAGGAAGAGAGATTCATTTAAATACATGGGTAATTGCTTGACATGAACACATTTGTAATATTTTCTCCTTGTGGATTACACAAAGAATTGGAAAAGAATGGGCTTATGCTCATTTTGGGAGGAAAGAAAGGAATCCAAAGCAATCAGCTTAATAATAAAACAATATTGAGTTTCCACTTTTAATTTCATAATGAATCTAATTTGTTACAGAAGAGAGAAATTGAGTGTGATATAATGTGATATCCAGTCTATTTGTCCATTACTGCCAGAGGGCACAAAATGGTATTATAAATTGTCTTTTTTATATTATGAATAGAAAATTGTTTTATAACAAGATCTTAAAAAGGAGGGTGAATTCCAAAGTCTCTGTTCACTTAACGCGATGCCCGCAAACCAATCTCCTTTCTCATCACTTGACTGCTCACACTTATTACTTTCATATTCACTCTGGACTTTGCATTGAATTTTTATATCTCCACTCCTCCCACAGGGTCAGACTGTCATCTACGATGTTGTCTTAGAATTACGAGGTAAACTTCAATCAGAGGCAGCTTCCCCCCTTTTTCTCTGTGTAGCAACAATATTAGCGTGCATCCCTTGCTATCCATGAGCACTCCCATATTGGCTTTCTGTCTCCTTACAATTACCACGTGTCTTACTGGTCCCAGGGAGAAGGCTGGTGGAAATCAATATAGCGCAGTAATATTATCAACTGGAGGGTGAAGTCATGGGAGGGGGGAGTGGAGGCGGTGAGTGGACTTGGTGTCGATTTGCCTTTCTGCTAATGCACACCGCGCGTCCTCCAGCTTTATCTTCTTTTTATAGAGTCTCCCTACCTCACCTGCACCCTGTAATGGCTGTTTCTATATGCCGTTTCTGTTCTCATTCCAAATGTACATGCCCGCGTCAGCCCGCCGTGGGCTGTTTTATTGGGAATGTGCTTTTGACCCCGTGAGCTGACCCTCAGATGGCAAGCTTAACAATGACGAATCACTTGGTGGGATCATTTACATGCCCCCTGAACCCCATATTTGGGTCCATTAGAGAGCAAATCAAATATTTATGTTGTTTATTGGAAGTGCAGGGTTTCATCTCACTCTGTGATTGTTTCATGCAAAGGCTGGGAGAGCATGCTATATTAAGTGTATGCACGCCCAGGAAACTAATCTTGGGTTCAGTGTCAAAATCTGTCTCACTACCAACAGCGCTTTGTATTCAGGGCAAGAAGTAAGGTTTCTCCGTAATAAAGCTGTGTTTAACATTGGTGCTCTCTTTGTTCTGGAGATTGCACAAAGACTTTATAAAATTGTGTAGACCAGCGATGCCTGCGGAGATAGAGAAAGCCATGTTGATATTAAAGGTAAGTGTACTTTACCTTTTGGTCTACGTTTACAGTTGAAATTAGAGTAACATTTCATGTCTAGGTGTTGTTTCCTGTCTCCACAGGGACTGAGTCTAATTGAAACACTTCATATACTGAAGCAGGAACTAGCTGTGATGTTCCATTTCTCCACATTGCCTTGGTCAAACGTCTAGCTACCACACAGTCTGTTCTTTATTAAATTGTCCGTTGGACGTTAATGATATTGCTGTGTTGCATGCTGGGATTTAATAGATAAGGTCTTTAAAGGTTTAACAGTATTATTAAAACTCTGAGGTGGCCCCCACTTCACCACATGCCAAGGGGTTTTGAACGTAGTAATCAGTTATATTATTACACTTGACACATCTGGAACGTCAGTCACAGAAATGATTACTGGCAGGGTGGCAATTAGTGAAAACACACAGATAGATTTTATCAATAGGAAATGGAGAGAGTAAAAGAATCCAAGGGAATGAAAAGAATCAAAGAATCAAAGAGTTTCTGAAGGGGAGGGTAATCACAACAAAAATAAAACGTGCACCTTAGTGTTCATGCTCAGGTCTTTCAACATGGCAGCCTATTTATGTGCCACGCCGGTGCATCTAAAACTGATGTGCCTTTCAACTCCATCACCCAGGTTCAAAAGAAAACAATAAGAAAGCCAAAGCATAATAACATGCAGTCTTTGTCTATTAGCTGCAGTAAGACTAGGGGGTTTACGGCACAGGGTTCTGTAAACAAAAGATTAAACCAAATCGAGCTGCAGAAAATGAAAGGAAAACATGAGTGGGGTAATGAGGGTGCAGACGTCGTTTCTGACCAGATTACCATCTCCACAGACTACTGGAGAGGAAAACGCCTGATTGAGCTATTTTGCCACACAGAGAGTTTACGCCTCTCTCCACACACAAAACCAATACCATTACCATGCTGGTTAGTGGGTAAGCCACATATTTGGAGCAAAGCTGTTACGGTTTTGGGGTCACAGTGCTTTGCCTTGATGGTAATGATGTTTTGTTTATTTGTCACATTCAGAATGTTAAGGCGTTTATAACCAAGCTCTGTTTCTGTCTGCTTGCTGTTCTGTGTTTCTCTGCTGCAGGGACACTGGACTCACCTTTGGTAACCTCTCAGGATCGCCGGGGTGTCTGGGAATAACCTTCTGCAGCCTCTGGAAACCATAGTCGATGGTTGGCTCATTCAGGGCTGAAAGTAATAAAAAAAAAAGGGAGAGGAAAAATTAGAACCATTTCAGATTCAATTTTGACCCAGGAAGAAACTAATTGAGAAATCTGTTAGAGTTTACAGAACAAAAGTCATTTCAGAATGCCTAATTTCAAAGAGACCTCAGGGGTGAGGAGATGTTTTATGAAACATCAGGGGGGCAAGTGATGGAAACTGACACGGGTTCCTCTGACACTCATGTCACTGAGTGTTATTCCATTAACAGCAGTGATGACCTACATCAGTCTGAGAATCCTTCAGAGGGACCCTCCCATCTTTTTTATCTGCTTGAGAATATTGACTACAGAAAACTACATAGCGGGGGTCTTTTAATCTAACCGAGCTTTAATAATCTGTGAAAGGCTGTCCACACATTGATCTAGTGTAAGTTGCTGTCATTTCACCCTTCTGCACCAACTGTACTACAACACTGGGCCCGTGAAATACGGCGGGAGATCCCATGGAGCCATTAATCTCTCCCACCCCTCAAATAGTAATCTGGGGCATGAGGCATATTGGGCGATGAATCAGAGGCACAAAGTAAATGAATCATAACCCAGACTTTGGTGAGAGCAGGGCGTTTTATGTCTGACAGTCCTAATGGGTAATTGAAGGCTTCCTTACAGCTCCGCCTGATTCTAAACAATCATGTGCACACTCATAGGCAGGACCTGGGAGGGAGGGCAGAGGAGAGAAGGAGGGGAGGAAAGGAGGAGAGCAGTGTAAAAGGGGGAAGGAACGACTTAATAGAGAACATCAGTTCTCAATGTAGATATCATTTTCAGGAGAGTAACTCCGCCGAGCAAGGCGCTTCATAAATCAATGGCTTTCTATGGAGACTAATAAGAGCTGCCTGCCTCTATTCATTGTTCAGCCTGTAATTTGGCCCATCACTCATTACTCAGCATGTAATTTCAGCATTAACACCGCACAGCTCGCTGAACCTGCTGAACACCAGAGAATGTGAAAGCAAACGAACGCCCCCCCCCCGCACACACACACAAACTCACACACACAGGCAGGGCCACTGAAGCACGAGCCGGGGAGTCATGGCTGGAAAATGAACATTCATGTGTCTCACTTTTTCTTTTGTTCCCTCTCATCTAAATACACATGCAAGCATGCTCACACACACACTGCACCCACTCACGCATAAATACAGTCATGTACAAACACATGCACCACTTCTGCCAAAACCTGAATACAGTAATTGCCAGCTCGACCGTGATCAAATGGAGCAATTATGTGTTCAAGCATGGACAATGTGAGGTGCTAATCGATAGAAAGGATCTAGCTTGCAGATACAGTGGTACATGGCCCTATTTGACGTGCACACCTGAATAAACCCCACGCCACAACAACATACACTGCTGGAAATCTGATTTGACATGTCATCATGTGTCCCGGAACGACAAAGGTCCGCTTCGCAATGTGGGGGGACCGCCATCTTCTCCTTAATAAAGGATTGATCTGCCTTATTGATCGTACATGACAAGGCTGTAGCAAGGAATTTGCCCCTTTCTTTTGTTATTTCCACCCCCTTTCTTATCTATGCACTCCGGCAGACCCATACATGTGTACACACACCGGAGCATGCATAGTGAGTGTGTGTTTGTGTGTGTGTGTGTGAGAATGCACATGCCCGGCTGAGAGTGAATGTGCACGGCAGCCCTGCCAGACCCCGCTGCTCAGTGTGATGTAAATTGTGTATGTGTAAAAAGCACTCCATAATCAGGCCATCCATCATCAGAGGCTGTCAGTGGGCTCTCTCAGGGTGATACATCACGCTCTCCTGTCCTCTGCCTCAGCTGGGGCCTACACAACCCGCCAGGCATGCTGGGAACACAGCCGGAGAGACGTACAGTACAGGACGAGCCCTAGGTTAGGAGAGGTGTTCTGTTTGATGTGCCTTTCCAATGATAATGATGCCCCCACTGTACAAGCGGCCCTGAGAATGATGATGTGTGGAGAGGGTATAGTATCCTTTCCTATCCTGTAGTTTAGACTGATTCAGAGTTTGTTACGGTTTATACACAGTACTAAATGCCTACATATGGAGGAATTTACATCCAAATTTACATTTAAAACATGGCTCAATGTTCTGCAGTCGCAGTCCGAGCGTCAGGCATGATCTCCACATGTCGACATGTCGCCATCTCATCTATCATGGAGATGATCTTTGTAACAACCCCGGCGTAATGAAATTGGTGACACAGACCGCCATCTGCTATTGATTTCATGCAAATGCTTTTGACAGCTGATGGAGACTTGCATTAGCGCTAAACGGTGCTGTCAGTTGATGAGTTGACAGTTCTGTAGTCATACCATGTACACTGGTGCAGACAGACACAGACAATGTCAATAATCCTGTAAGAGCTGCTGATGATATATACTGAGCACTTATATTCAATCTGGACAATAAATGTGTTATGTGTGTATTCATCGCATCGCTCCGCACATTTTTGCTTCCAGGCAAAGATTTTCTTTCATCTGCTGAGCCTTCACAAGAGTCATTGGGGCTGCTCTTCCTACTTTTTCTTACACCACACACATTGACAGTAGCAACCCCCCCCCCCCCCCCCCCCACTCTTTAGCTGTCCCCTCTTCACCCTATGTATTTTTTTTTTAAATCCTTGGCACATCATTATGTTCCGGCTTCACACTCTGTCGTAAACTTTACTCTCTTCTAAAGATATAAGCGGCAAATCTAGCTGCTCCGAGATGCCCTTGCATGCCAGAATTAGTTTGGCCCTCGCCGCCCTTCCAGCACAATATGGTGAACGAAGGGTGGGGTGAGGGTGTGGAAGAAGTGTGTGTGTGTGTGTGTGTGTCCCTCTTACCCCTTCTGCTAGGGGTCTCAGTCGCTGCAAGGAAACATGAAACCCTCCACACACATCCCATAAATCCTGCCCTGGGTGGGGAGTCTAGCCGAAGGGGAGGAGGGGCCGATGAAGGTGGGGGGGAGCTAAGGGGGGGTATGATAGGGGTTGGTGTAGAGGGGGGGTCGCTGGCACGTTCCAGTCACGCCCGCTTCCCGGCTCGCGGCCAATCAATACCACTTTCCTGTTTTAGAGGCGGGTAATTATGAGGTGGAGAGATTGTGTGAACTCTCACCCCTGCTGCATTACTCGCCTAATATTAAGATAAATTGCCTGATTTTGGGTAAACATATGCTGCAATTCAAACTGTCAGCACTGGTTTGCTCAGGGATAATTTGTATTGATCTCCTGGCTTCTTCCCCATTTTGCTTACTGACCTCATGGATAATTAGAGAAAAAGAGACACGGGGAGCTAAGGCAGGGCTTGCATTTGAATACTTTGCAGGAGAGATGAAGAGCACATGGGAAGGGGGGCCGAGGGAACATTATGGACTAATAGAATTTTCATTTTCTCTCATTTTCTTTGCAGATTTAGACAGGTTGCATGCTTTGTTCAATTACAACGCGTATATCTTGTTCCCTGCCTGCGCTGCATATGCAGACCTATATTTGTTCATAGATCTGTTTCCATGGTTTTAGTTCAGAAATGATTACAATTTAACAAAAGCAATAAGACAGCAAAGTGACAGCAAATACGTTTTAAATTGAACAACTGGTAACTAAAAGAGATATTGTAAAGGAATATGGCAACTCATTTCCATAAAAAAAAAGGAAACTTGCTCCTTGCTCACGCAGGTTTAGAATATGTTTGTATGAATATTTCAGTAAATGTCTCACTCTAGAGAGTAAATGATCATGTTTCAGAATATGAAGAAAAGGAATGCATGACTCGGTGTGCAGCTGTGACCATATCCATTCCAATTTTCAATATCACGCATGCGTACGCGGGTTCATGGCAGGGTTTCAGTGAAATTCTTCCGCCTGGAATGTGCACTTCCCAATCTTATTTTGATCTGACGCTTTAGTCTTTCCGTTCCATCATGCTACTAAAACACATTTTCCCTGAGAGCTCCTTAGCTGCCCCTGCTAGCCACTTCACTTAAAATGTAGAGTGGCTGGCGTGTACATGGCATCAGAGTGTGGTCTGCTGCTCCTTCTCCATGTTCTCTAGAAATAGGACATGAGTAACCGCTCCACAGGAACAGTGTAACATGGCCGACGTTGGCAGCCAGAAGTGCTTACATGGCAATACTACTGTGTGCCCTGGGTCTATATGGAAGTGGATTGAACACATGTATTGACTTACAGTATCTGGGTATAAACATGGGGAAATGTTTGAGCAAAGCAGTAAATTTAAGGGAAATTGTTCCTTGTTAAGTCTATGAGGCTGAATGGAAGCTTGCACAGAGTACTAGCATTCCTGCCAGCCATTACAGCTTATTACGATAACTCTATCTTTCCAGGAGATAAAAACCTAGCCTTGTTGCCATTTGCCAGCTATTACTTTCGCTAATTATACTTAACTGCTTCGAGCTTATCTCCACTCCTCCTACACCATTGAGCAGTTATTTTTTTTCTTTCCCCTTAACACAAATTAGAGGTGGAGTGGGAGTTGGAAAGGGGGAGACAGATAAACAGCGCAGGCAGAAGTTCATTCAAGTGTTATTGCATTTGTGACTTGTCAAAGTGAAGCCTGCTAGGCACCTGCGGTCTGTTCGATGGATGCAGTTCAGAACGGCATCAACACACATAATGACCTTGTCTCGCTTCTAGTCTTCTGGAGATATTTAGAGAGTGAAAACTCTTCTCGTTGATACTGTCAGGAGTTCAATTTGAATAGTGTGCACACAAAGAAGGCAGAAGTCATGTTCCAGTGTTGAGAAAATAGAAAACACGCATGCAGATGTAGAGTCCATCTTTAAAAGTGAAAAAACAAACCACGCCAAATTGGAATTTTCACAGCAAACCCACGCAAAGCAAACCTCATCTGCTTTACCACTGACCATATCATCTCCATCCACTGCAGCCTGTTACCACTGAGTGATTCCATCTCCAGCAGTCTCAAGATGAACAGGAAATTAAAATTTCAAAGATCTGCAGTTAGGATAAATCAATGGAGACAGATCAATGTTCATTGAAATTTCATGAACTTTGAGCCAATACAGATGAAAAAAATCTAGACAGTTACAGTCTCCAGCAGATATTGCTCCTGCAACAGATAAAATGTAATTAACACGGTTAAAAGGGAGCAATGTTACAGATTGCACATCCATAATTTCAGACTCCCTTCATATCGGCTGTATTATTAGAAAGGGCCAAAGACACCTGTTCAATCCTCTTAGATGACATCTAAAGTACATGTGCCACTTCTCTAAGGACGCCGGCGGACTTTCACACATTACCGGCCAACAGAAATCAAATGGGTTCCCTTCACAGCTGATTGCAAGCGCAAATTAATATTGTAAAATGAAGATCAATACATGGACGGGGCACAGATCGATGACGGCTAAATTACGGCCGCGTTTTCCCCCTCATTCAAGATGAGTTGTGTTTTCCTCTCAAAGTCAATACCGTGCTGCCTCCCTCATTCATTTCTCAATAAACTTGCCGATGAATTTCAATCAAAATGCGGCAGAGGAGGAGGGGGTGTGTGGAGTTCTTTTAAAGCCCGTTGGGTGTGGATCATACTGAAAATGGGGCCAGAAGAGGGGGTGGAGGAAGGAGGAGGGGAGAGATCCTCGTCTATCAAGAGCCCTCCCTCCCTGTTTCCTCTGTCTATATTTCCTATGGCAGAGGACTGATGCTGTGACTTACTGAGGACAATCCATTTTAAGAGCCATTAGAAAACAAACCTCTAACGATACTGTGGGACAAAAAGTGGGTCCAATTAAAATTAAATCAATGAATACCATCCTTACTTGGAGCGGAAAAAAAACACAGCCATACTTTCATTTTTCTCTTGAAAGATACCCACAATATGTTTCACAGAGAGGTGTAATGGGGGAAAATACATGCTCAACTGCAAGTACTTATTTCAATCAATTTCCCGGAGCTGGATTTCACAGGTCACTTGCTGATAACACGCTGTGGAATAATGCCACAGTGTGCTTCTCAAAGCCTACCTGACAAGCTGCCTGACAGTGGGGGAGTGCGAGCACGTGTCACGTCAGCCCTCTAATTGGACACAAGGACCTTCCTCCATGGAACCTTGTCGCGCTCCACACAAACTCACAAGGCCTTCAAACCGGGCCCATCTAACTTGGCAACGTGTGTCTGCTCCACTCCTGTGGAGCTGGTGCTAAATACCACAGTTGTAATGAGACAGGCAGGTATGGGGACATGGCTAGTGGATAACATGCTTTGACACATGCTAAATCTGTTGTGCCAACTGGTTACAAGCAACTTGACTGTGGCGATGACATTTATACATTTTATCCTCACTCACAGCAGTTCATTCTGCAGGGTGAATTAAAAAAAACGGAATAAATAAGATTAAAAAACGTCTCAGGAATTTTAAATGTACAACGCTCATATGGAGCATTTCGTGTGTGTTTGTAAGTCCTCCTCTAAACTTGTTTACAAACCTCTTTGAATGCCTTTGATTATAGCATATCTTTACTGTAGGCCACACCCCATCACTGACCAGTAACCAACAGGGTACCAAACCCAACCCTGCAGGACAGGAAATGAAAAGGAAGCTCTCCATCTGATCAGCTTCTGAGTCTGGGACTTCAAAGTGACGGCAGGGTGGAGAGGAGACGTAAGGATAGGCCCGAGTCACAGGCCCAACAGCACAGGGCCTATCTGATGTGCTGCGATAAAGGCGTCTGTGTTTATTTATTTAATTCTTTTTTAGGGAAGAGGAGGGTCCAAGACTACATAACAATTTTCTAAGAGTGGAAAAGGAAGTGAGTTTGATTTTGGTTTGAAGAACTGGAAATCACTATTTATATGTCGGATCTGCTGAGTTAAGTCTTCCTATTCAGTTTGGGACATGGAAATGCATTTTTAAATAAATAAAATGTTGAGGCTTAACTAAAAATAAACCTTAAGACTAATGAACATCTTCCTTTTCCATCCCTTACAAGGTTGACATTTCTTGATCTCCTCGAGTATTGAGTGAAGCACACATGACCTCTTTGTCCTTATGTTGATGAATGACTGCCTCATACCCATTTTGTCAGATTTTGGTGCAGTGGAGTCGATAGCGTCACCTTGACGAGGAAAGTTTGTGATCCATCAGCCCTCAAGGCTGTCTGGCCTCAACTAAAGCCTGGCAAGAGCAGCTCACTGTATGGGGCATCTACTCCATCCAAAATCCTTCACCCAGTGTGCTCCGCTCTTGTGAGGTCGAACGAGTGGCTCTTATTACTGCCGCTTTACAGTGAAGAAAAAAAAAAAAGAAGAAAAAAAACACTTGACTTGTACTAATAGCTGCGAAGCCATGCTGGTCACCAAAGGTCTGAAGACGAAGCACCCTGTCAGTGCCCAGCTTGGGAAATTAGCAAATAATGTTCCCTTCCCCCTGACAAATGTGTGACAGCTCGCCTTCGCCAATCATTCTCTCCTAACGTTATGATGCATGTCCTGGATCCCCACTGGAGGATACAGGCGAAGTTTACTGACCCTCAATTTACCCATGACAAATGGGGTCTCTGTAAATGTGCGTTTTCTGGGGCGCGGAAGGGGTTCATTTTAAGCAATCGTGGTTATGTGGATGTCACTGATTAGGATAAATAGAGGCTGAGTGTGTTAGGACTGCTTGCAGAACCATATTACCAAGGGCCTGCATGGTCGCCCCTGGAGGGACGCTCTCGTGGAAACTTGACCAAGATAGAAAACCAAAAGCTCTGATGCAATTAGGAGCTTAAATTGGATGAATTGTACGCTCAAAGTTTTTATTTATGATTTACTCCTTCATACAGCACTTTAAGTACGCAGTCAAAAAGGTTAGCATGCCGCAAATGAGGCGGAAAATTGAGACATTTTGTTTAAGAAATGATCTGATCAAACCAGCAAATACTGTTTGCAGTGCTTAATAAAGTGTAAAGTATAATAAAGTATTGACCTCGGGTACAGCCAGGAGTTTCTCCTTTTGATTTTCTACAACCTTGCTGGCAGCTGGACCAATGGATAACCAATACATGGATTAGACAGAGGACACGCTAGCAAGCTCCAAGGGACAACATTTTGTTAGAAGGGAAAAAAGGTATTAGACAATAAAATAAAAAGCCAACATGTCTTTTCTCTAAAAGGGTGCCAATTAAAGTACAAATATAGGCTCCTTGAAGCAGTCAGTAAACTACAGCCTGCTGTAGTTTTATATAGTATGTCTATTTGTCTCATTAGTGTTTTAAACGTTCAATAGTCAATGCCAACAGGATTATTTGACATACATTACAGGGTGCTCTCTTTCTGAGAATGGATTGTGAGTGTTGGAGCCGTTCCAGGGCACTAGCCCGAGTGAGGACGTGTCCCTTTGCTGTTCGAATTGGCTGCAGTCTCCTCTGTGTTGACTCTTGGTAATGTGTGATAATTTCTTAAATTGAGTGAGTTAAATCTTCACAATTAGGGTGGTGGTGCAAGAAGAGTCAACATGAAAAAAAAGGTCTAAAAAGGCACTCCTCTCAAGCGGTGCTCTTAAGTCACGCTTGCAGCCATTCGCTTTGATAACTAGACCTTTGATATGCACATGTTGCTCTCCAATATGACACTGTGCCTTTCAGACGGCACTGTGGCACTACATGCCCTTTAAGGCCCAGGTAATTTGCTATTGTAACTCCGGATCATTTCAAACCTACTCACTCATGTAGTGGCAATTTCTTTTCAAGTGCCATCTCAAAAAAGAAAAGCTATGATTTGAAAGGTTTCCCTCTTTAATACATGATGTACTCTCTTGTGCTCAGTGCATCAGCCCATTCACATTTTAATGTCAGAGAGAAGTAGCTAACATCCTTTCACCTAGCAATTACAGCACATATGGAATCAGTGGTACCTAATTGTAGCGTTATGCATTCTGCTCTCTTTAACAGTTTCTTTCTCTCAAGCGTCAACCCTTGTACAATCAGGGTGAGCCTCACAGGGAATAGCAGAGCAGAGGAGCCGGACCTGTCTATTCGTGACTTTCTCTTTTAATTCAGCGCACTAATCAATTGTACCACCATTGCCTCCAGGGGTAATTGTATCTTTATACTAACTGGAAGTGAGTAGGAACCCAGGGAAGACAGAGAGGAAGAATGGGATGGGGCAGGGGGGGGTTGAAAAATCAACAAAGATAGAGAGAAGGGGACACGTTTCCCCAGTAAAACCTGATGGTAATCATCCCAATCCGCTTAGCCTCTGTGACTAATGGGGTCTGTTCTTAAGGGACCTGGCACTTTCACCAGGGTGCTATAGAAGCCATTAATGTCTTAACTTATACACCTTCTCAGGGCTGTGCAGTAACACATGTACACACGCACTCACACACACACTTTTTTTTCCTCTCGTTCGCTCTCACGCGCTCCCGCAAACAGACACACACACACTTACGCAGCCACACTACACTCCTGTTTCATTATCCTGGTGCCTTGTTGGCCTCTGCTCCGCTCCTGCTAGGGAGGTTAAATGCAGGAGAGCTAGGCCAGACTGCACGGTTGGAGGAGAAGGGGACGGATGGCTGGGGGTGGTAGAGGTGGTTTTTGGGGAGCAAGAGAGGGGGGACTTGATGAGAAACAGCTGCCCCAGGATGGAGGGGTCTGGATGGGGGTTTCCGATGGGGAGGGTGTGGGGGGGCTGGGGGTCCAGCCCCACACTTTGCAATTCTGCTGCGCTCAAGGCCAGGGCTGTGCTGGAGGCCTGGGGGAAGTGAGAGTGCTTTGACGCTGTTCCCCCTGTTTCATTCTGCCCATCAGAGTTAGAACAGACAGAGGCTTCCAGGTCAGACAGGCTCCGACCCCCGCAACCTCTGTCTCCTCGCCAATGATGACAGATAAGACCACCACTTCCTTCTGTTAGCCAAGATAATCAGATCCCTTACTTATAGTGTGACATACACACCCTTTCCGCCTCACACACTCTCTCGTCTCCTTCTCTCCCATGAATTCATATTCAACACACATGAGAATAACTTTCAGGCACACTCGTGCACTTAACGTGGATATTGCTTTTCTAATCTGATTCATAAAAAAATGAAACCATATTTTGCTTACAAAATCAACCAATTAGCAGAAAGCATTATCTGTCTCAGTACAGGCAGATAAAGAGAATTGGCAGAATGAGATATCCTGACAGCTTGAGTCTAACAGAGCTTGGCAGCGCCCTCGTATGATGGCAGGTCAGAGGGGGATCGAGTTGCACTTGTAGGAGCCCCTCCACGAAACACCTTTTCCCTAGCAGTGCAGATCTCACACTTTTAACATTCAGCAAGCGGGGCCCTGGTTAGTTCATTATTAGGACTCGGGGCTGAGGGCTCCATCCAGATCCAGACAGATGGAGAGAGGGGGGGGGGTACAAGAGAATTCTGTAGAAAAGAGCTAGAGTAAGGTTTTTTGACTTACCAGTATAGACAAATCTCCCAGGGGCACCTTTGCAGAACTGCTTGGACTTGTAGGACAGCGTGACTTCCACGACACCAGGGATGTGCCGAGGTGGAGTCTGGACACGGATGGCGTGGGGAGTTATCAGCTGTATTACACAGGAAACAGAAAAATAAATAATGAGCCCAAACCACAGAGTGCTGTTACAATACAGGGTAAAAAAGTGAAATAAAAGTAGTTCATTTCTAACTATGATTGAATTTAAATCAAATCTATAACAAAATCTCCATCATACCTCGCTCCATACGAGCATGGTGCCAAACACGACTTGTAGGCCATCAAAGAAGTTGTCCCCTATGATGATGACAGTGGCTCCTCCAGTGGTCCATCCTTCACTCGGGCTGATAGCTTTGATGCACGGGGTGGCTGCTTATCCAAGACAAAAGAGAAAGAGCCAATTCAGCACCTGAGATTCCACACTCTGTCCCATGTCTCTTTCTGTACAGACACATTACGCCATCACCTCCATGTCTCTCTCACAAAGACGTATCATGGAAATTGCCGCTGGAAAAAAAATGATGGATTTGTCCTTTAAGGCATGAGAATCAAAACCATTTATCAGCACGCTGGAGTGGTGTAGTTAAGCAGACCCTTCAAATGGTCCACTTCACAAAGGCTAAATGCCGGGCTCGCCAGGAAAATGATTTGATGGAGCAAATTATGTGTCAGGGCAAATGTAGCCATCAGAATTGATTAAGCATGCATGTACAGTAACATTTCAAAGTTGAACACATCTTAAATGAGTCAAGAATACGGCTGTTAAAGTGGAAATGACAAGCTAAAGCTTTGCTGGTTCATGTTATTATTTCATTACCTTTGTCTGCATATGCAGTACAGTGAAGGCACACTGAGTGTAGTTTCAGGTTTCATAACGTGAAATGCACTCGTGAATTATTCAGATTGTGTTTTTTTTTTTTTTTTTGTGATCGATTCAATCCATTTCATATTGTTTATTACAATGCTTTTCATCTGGCATGACTTCTGCTACGTAGCGCTGCCATTCATCAACAGTCCGGGTTGTTATTATAATCTAATTTGAGTGATCTGGTGCCTCGCATTCACTGTCATTTGATGCATTACCTTAATATGGTGTTCAGCACAACACCGTGTTTACAACAGAAATAGCATGACAGCTAGCCATAAAATAGCAATATCACATTTAATCTATTTCCATCAATATCTTTTAATACACTATGAATTGTGAATGTTTTTTTCTACTCGTCAAAATGTGAGTAACTATTTCAGCAAGTTCTCTCTTTCTTTACAAGCTCACTTCTAAACCTCTATTATCCTTTCTATCCAGTAAGTAAATCACAGTCGGCCATTGTTGTATGGATCACCTCCGACAAGACATCTCCTTTTGTTTGCCTTGCTGTTGGGTCTGTTCAGGTCATGTTTGCTCTCTCTCGCTGCCCATAAAGTGCACACACACACATTGGTACTACAGGGAATCTGACTTTAACAGGCGCTGTTGACTTCATGCTAATCACCTCGTACAGATTTTCATTTGTGAGGCCTGGAGGAGTGACATTTGCTTTCCTTAATTGCGAAGCGGAGCGTCTGAAAGAGGACCAACCCTCTATGGGCATGCTGGGCCCCCTCTAAGGGCCTGACCTTCATCAGTGCGGACGATTACAGCAAATAATTCACCCTTCAAAATTACTGTAAACAAATTGACTTTGGGGATGAGAGAGAGGGGGGCAGGAAGGAGGAGGAGGAAAGAAAAAGTGCCTGATGGTGACGGCGACTGTTGGGGGGCAGCTGGAGCCTGAAACCTACGACAGGCATACACAATCATGCACACACGCACACACACACAAACACAGACGCACCATCTCGGAAATCCCAGTGCCCCCACCCACACACAGAAGGACCCATGGAGAGGCAGCGACTGAGGCCCTAAGCCGTCCACCCTTCTGCCTCAAAATTTGCATATGTCTCAATGCACAGACATAGAGGGGAGCATGTGCTGAATGGGGACCGTGGCGAAGTGGATTACACAGTCAGTGCAGGCGATCTGATGACAGACACGCACAATGCCCCCTCAGCAGATGATAGGCATCATGAAGAGTGGACGGATGAGGATGCAAAGAGCCGGCTTGCCGTTGCGTCACTAAGTCTTTGCAAACTTTGCGCTACAGTAGTGGAAATTCAATCTCATATGTCGTAGCTTGTTTTTGTTTATTCTGGTCTGCTGAGTTGTTACCCTATCAATTTGGTCTGTGTGCTTGAATTTACTTCAAGATCCACTTTGCTGTGTAATGACCTCGGGCAGCCGATCTGTGATCCTCCCTAATCTTTCTCCTCGGTGGTTAGGGCTAGCCGTAGAGGACGTCAAAACTGATCTGAGATCTGAGCGGAGGAGGTCTCAGCTCTAGTATTGTGACACTCAAACAGGTCTGATGTGGCCCCGCGAAGCCGTCCTTTGTTCTGCCTGCTGAAATGTGTTGTAATTGTGCTGTGGGATGTCCAGATGGTCGGTTGATAGTGCAGCTGATGGGATTATACCTTTTACCTCTCCCTGGGCCATCTGTTCCCTTTGACTCTCTCTCTCTCTGTGTCTCTCTCTCCTTCTGCCTCTCACTCACTCTTAACCTCTCTCTCTCATTCTCTCTCCTTCTCTTTCTCCTTTCCTTCTATCCTTTTTCCCCCTTCCTTCTTTTTTCCCTCTCTTTCTTCCTCTTAGGCCCAGCAGTCTGGATTCACTTGTCTTTATTGCATAAACCCTAACAGCATTACAGCCACTTGGCATGCAAATGAGGCAGGCGCTGCAGGCTCTGTGCTGAGTCTCCTATATTGTCTGGGGCTCTATAATGGTGGAACTGAGCTGAGGAACGTGTGTGTGTGTGTGTGTGTGTGTGTGTGTGTGTGTGTGTGTGTGTGTGTGTGTGTGTGTGTGTGTGTGTGTGTGTGTGTGTGTGTGTATGTGTGTGTGTGTGTGTGTGTGTGTGGTGTGTGTGTGTGTGTGTGTGTGTGTGTGTGTTGTGTGTGTGTGTGTGTGTGTGTGTGTGTGTGAGTGTGAGTGTGAGTGTGAGTGAGAGAAAGCGTCTGTGTGCGTCGGTGCTGCGCTGTTCGTGTGTGTCTGCATGTGTGGGGGGTGATGCTGTGTGTGAAAGACCCGGCTATTTGTGAGCATGTTTATGCACCTTTGAGCCTGAATCTATACATGTGTGAGTGACAGGCAGCCACAAAGCACATTCGTGTCTGAATGCATAATATCCTTGTTGTGTGACAGTACACACAAGTGAACCAAAATGTCACATGGTGAGATTCAGTCTGTCACACACAGGCTATCCCGTGTGTGGGCCAATAGGGGGCAGCACCTCTTGATCAATGTGAGCAAGTCAGTGCAAGTGCAGTGTGAGCTGAGAGTGAGGATGCCTCTCTGTTTCAGCCACACACAGTCAGTCAGCCACATTTCTGAGGCTTCTCGCCCATTGAACTCTTGAGGAAGAATGTGTTGCTAATTTAAAGCACGCTGTCTGTCTGCCTGATAGTTGTCAGAGCACTATGGAAGACATGACTCGAATTACATTGTATGGCCAAGTCTCCTTTTCTCACGTCTCTGTTTGTTAAAGGTGACTCAAACAAAGCCGGCAATCATTGTTGATGCATGTTAAATTAGTTTGTTATGGTGCTGAGTCTGAGAGGGAAGAAAAAAGAAGAAGAAGATCTAAACTTGTGAGGTCACATGTGGTTAAGCAGAGGGAAGGTGTATTAAAGTTATTAGACAAAGACATGTTCAACTGGGCGGTTGACAATAGCGTCTTTTCTTGCTTTACGGGGCGTCACTCTGCTGCTTTGAAGAGTGTGGTGAAGAGAGGAAGAAAGGGATGGGTTGGGGTAACCTGTAAAGAACACAAGCGCACACACTCACACACACATATATAGAGACACACAAAACACACGGGATCCCATGGGAGAGGGGGAACATGGAGGCGAGGGCTCAACCTCTTTAATTGCTCCCCTCATTAAGAAACTGGTTGCTAGGCGATCCACACCTATCGTGTCATAAACGTGAAACACACAAACAGAACGTCAGCGAACATAATGACTTTGGTGCTCCGGGCAGGACTTTAATTATTTGATTTTGTTCTCCAGTAGAGGAGTCATTAATAAAGACAAAAACAAATAGATTAGCTATATCCCCCACTAGGACCGGAGAGCACCGAGATATATTAATTGTCTAGTTTTTTTTTTTTATTAGTCGTTGTTGTATTAAACATTACATTTGCTTTTGGTGATAGAGCCATTAATGCCCATTAATGTGTAGAGAAGCTTGTTTTAGTCAGTGGTGTATATAAACTGTTTGCCCAGCCATAATTGGCTCTTGAAATCTGAAGATAAGCAATTTGCACAATTGGCCCAAGTCAGTTTCTTTTTTCTTTCGATCTTTCAGCTGCGTGTGCTCCCATCTGCGAGTGGAGGCCATGAGGGTCATAAGGTTACGTTTAGTGCATTTTACTTTTTGGATTTCCCATGGTTTGGTGGTCCTTCTTTTTTCCCTTTTGGCTGAGCAGGCAATCAGTCTATCATATGGAATCAGTTGGAAGAAAAACAGTAAGTTCTGTTTTTCTCATAGCCGCCCCCCCCCCCCCTCCACACACACGCAGACACGCACACACACACACACACACACACACGCAGACACGCACACACACACACACACACACACACACACACACACACACACACCATCAACCCACTCCCCCCTCCTTTCACTTGTTCTCCTTCCTCCCCCTGTTTCAGCTCACTCACAGCTAAATCTGTAGAACCCAATGACAGGAAATTGACCTCACAGCCAAATTCTTAAGCAATTTGATCATGTTTCACATGGGCTTTCAGGACAAATGTAGGTGCATTAGGAGACTGGAAGTAGTAAAACATTTTAAAATCGTGAATGAGCCTGAGTATTACCCTCATCAATAGTGATATCGACAAAACAAATGCACATAGTAGTGCATACTGTTTCTAGTAAAGAAAGCAATAGGTAGAATGGAGGCACAAAGAAACTTTAAAAGTGAAATGAAAGTGATGGAGGAACTAATGATTCAAAGGAACTAATAGCAACTATGTGTGATTTGTAAAAAAAAGTTTAAAAGACACTAAAAAAAGGAAAATGGAGCGTAGCAAATTATAAGATGTAAAAATGTGCCTACCATTCTCCAGATAAGGAGGCGTACAGTACCTTCTGAAGGGTCGAGTCTGCGAGCCCTTCGCCCGTGCTTGGAGTTGTTGTGTACGAACATGTTGTCGGAGACAGCCAGGACATGGCCGTCCACATTGACGGTCGTCGATACGACAACCTGCAACAGAAGTGAAGGTGAAACATGCAATTTAATACATTGTAGGGAAAAAAAGAAAAGCTGAGAAATATGGTTATAATGACAGCCTCACTAGTTCTCTGGGGTACAGGGGATACATGAATGCTTTAGAAACTCTGCTGTGTCCAGGTACATGCCCGTGTGCTATTGATTACTATTGTCAAACCTCATGAGTGGTTGTTCTCTTTAGAGATATCGCATTACAGTAACCCGGCTTCTCAGCCATTTTGTTTTTGCTTTTTAGTGTCTTGCATTTGTGTGCAGCTAATTGACTTTTCAATCACTAAACTACCATTTCCGTTTGCTGACATCATAGCAGAAGCTCAGAATTATTGATCAGCTTGTCCATCTATTTGAGGATGGAAGGCCTCCCTTTTAAAATATTACTGGAGTCATTAGCAACTGAACCGTGCTCCATCCCATTACTCTGCAAACATTTTACTAGGATCAGATTCCAAGCCACACTCCATATTTCATAATGCTTATTTTTGTTGTTGTTTTTTGGCTACCACATCTCCAAACAGTGAGTCGCATGTGAATGGCCAAAGTGTTTCTGAGCCGGAAACAGAGAGCCCCTCTCAGGTTTGCTTCGCCGGTAAGTGACCTCGGTGTAGCAGTGGAATTTAGGGGGGCGCTTTTTTTTTTGGTTGGTTTGGGAAAGGTGGGGGTGTAAGGGGGGGGGGGGGGAGAGAAGGGGAAGTGAAAGAGCTCCATTCTTGTGAGCAGGTTCAGAGCTGGGCCAAGCTGAGGATGATGGATTGGGCCCTCTCTGGCCTCCAGCTGGTTTTTGGGGGTAATAAGTGGAGTGGAAGGCATGCAGAATACACAACTTTGGCTACAGAAACACCTATGCTGGAGCATCTGGGAAATCTATTTGGGGAGGAAATGGTATACTAACTGTTGGATGGAAGAAAAGGGCTGAACATCAGCAAAAAAAAAATCTAAATCCTGATGTTTTAGTCTTAATGTAAATGTTTAAGTTAAAAAAACTAAAAACATTCTGTTCTTAAATTCCTTTTGACACACAGGAGCGAGAGGTGAAGCCCAGTGGCTGTCATGCATCAGTCCACATTCACCCTTAGGGGAGAATTGAGGAGGCAGGGGAGGTCTGATGGTGACATCAGGAGGGGACATCCTGTCTTTTCTGTTTTATGTCCAGGCTTCCTCCTGGAGGATGCTGGCTGGTGTGTCTATCACAGAACAGAGCTGTGTCTGACGGACGCCCTCTTGTAGTTTGTCGCTATCCTGATAGGACAAATCACACTAAACTCTCTCACCTTGACCTAGAGGGCTGCTCGTGGTGAAAGTGTCTGGGTAAAATGGATGGATGGTTGGATACATGGATCAGCAGGCGGGGGGGGGTCGATAATTTCAAGGATCAACTCCTTGCCGCATTAGAAGCGAGAGGGTTAAAGAAGCCGTAAAAGTGCTCAATGGTCATGTCCTTTTAGTGTAAATCGCACAATTTTATCAGCCCACAATAATGATGGTTTTCAGATGGCTTAAGATGGTTTTCATTGGCTTTACAGTGCACTGCATATGTGTGCGTTTAAGTGTATGCATATGTGGGTAAGAATGAGAGAGGGATGTAGTGAAAGTAAATATATGCACTCCAGCTTGTATGGGCATCCATCCATATGTGTGTGCGTCTGCGTGCTTGTGCATATGTGTGTATAAGAAGGTATGCGTTTCCGCTGCCAGACAGATCCTGAGTTAACACTGTTGTTACATGTGGTTGGATCGTCCTCCCCTCTGCGCTGAGGCTCAGAAAGCTGTCAGGAACACAATTGATGGCACTCTTAAATCCTATATCCTTATTTGTGTCAGATGGTATTCCCTAATAAATATTCTGTCCAGAGCGCACAGGATACAAAATCCCTCACTCTCTCTTTCCCTGGGTTTTGCCTCCTTCAGTGCCAATAATAGAATTGAATTCATATGTGTGTCGATGTGACTTAGTGTAGCTGTGCATTTGTCACAGAGGGGAATTTGTGTGAGACTTCAGTCACCTGGAATCTGCGCATGTCTCTCGGATTCCCTGCATTCTTCAGACAGTTCTGATTGCACTTGAGGAAGAACTTGAGGAAGAATCTGAAAGAAAGCACAAAACAAAAGGAAACCCGATTAATTACACATTTTAAAAGACCAAGTTATGGCACATTATCGTGAGAATTATCAAACACTCCCACATCAAATACAACGTGATATTGGATTATTTCAGTTTAGGAAGTCGCCGATTTATTTACTTCCGCCAAACAATCAAGCGCATCAGTCTCTTTGTCATCTCATCCCCTCACCTGAGTTCATGGGTCTTTCCCAACACCCATCTGCCACTAACATACAGAAAGTCACTTGATATTCCACCCACCTCTTTAATCCCAGGACACCCCCTGTGCAATTAAAGTACTCCTGTTCAATAGGGAAGCAAATGAGGCCCACCTGTGACCAGGTCTTGTTTGAAGAGCATCAGGGATAAAGGACCTAACAAGGTGGGAGCGCGCCACAAAACTTATAGTCCTGTCAGGCAATTAGGCGGACACTCTTGGGACCACCGTATGCCGCACACACACAGACATACAACGCATACACACACCCATGCACTTGTGGGTGGGTGAGGCAATTATGCCACAAATTACAACCTGGCTAATCGTCTCTGAACAAATGTCACGTCTGAGTGAGATCTGGGCTTGGTTAGTTTGTAAGCTGCCTTCCTGTCCTTCTCTCAGGTCTCGCAAAATGTATTGATAAAGCCGCACGTTAAGAGCTGTTTATCAAATGTGGCGCCAAGACATAAAACTGTTAAACAGAGGAAAATTAACAACATGGCAAATAAGGCATATTGTCTCGGATTTAGCCTATTGTGTCAACTCTTACACAACCACACAGAATAAACAATATAATTGACTTGTTTTTCTAAATTCTCCCTAAAGAATCATGACTGATTGTGCCTTCGCTTTCTGCTATTCATTAAAAAAATACCGTGCTGAGATATTTATTTTTCATCACATTGCACGAGCGTTACTATATGCAATACTGTGGTTTCTATTGTAACACAACTTTGGCTCACAGAATCACAGTGGCTCATTGGATTACCATAGATTGCACCATAGATTGCATGGCCATTTCATTCCGCTAAATACAGTGGCTTGTGTGGCCTGAGAGGACGCTTTCACAACACTTAAGACTACTCCTTCACCCAGTGGGATCCTGGCCAGGCCATAAATCAGAGTCTGAAATGACCCTTCTAACCCTGGCCACATTAACACATGCACTGGTCATTTAGAAGCGTTCTTCGATAGACTCCTATACCTTGTGCTTAACTGAGGACCCAGGAGGGAAAGGAAAGGTGAGAAAATATTTTCACTCTACATCCAAGGAGCTTTGGCTTGAACATCAATAAAAGACGTTTTAACCCATGCCAGAATGCTGATTGCCTGTCGGTGTGTGGCGAGCCCATAAAAAACCTGACTTGTCATTAGTGCATTTCGCTTGATTGTGTTCACTGTGTTTTTTGGGTTGCATCTGTTGGCTGATCATCAAAATGACCATTATGTACTCTAATTCCCTGACCCTGTTTTTATTTCCCTAAAGAGTCATAATGTAGAGCAGCAGACATCTGCGGAAAGCAGACCTGAAATACGACTTTTATTTGTCTGTCGCCTCTCATACAGATTGGGTAAGGCCAGTGTGAGTGTTTGTGTGTGTATCTGCGTGCACATCTACATACGTATGTGTGTGTGAGAGCATGTGCATGGGCTTGCATAACCCGTTGGTGAATTTATTGTGGAGCAAGAGACAGAATACATTACAGAGGCAATGCATTGACTTCATAAAAGAAAAACATTACTTCCAGAGTTGTTTCCTTTCTTGGATACTTTAATGCTTTTACATACTCTTCCTACTACAGCAAAACCAAAAGTTAAGAACCAATAAACACAAGAAATGGAGTGCCCACGCTATCATAAAGAGGCTCCTTTATGTTTACTATTATGAAGGCAATTAAGCACAATTTCTCTTCTAAAAAGATAAGCTTAATTTTCATAGTCCACAGCCGTGGCAGCGCTATAGCATCCATTACATTTGAGTTGGTTAAGATTCTCCATGAGCACAGTGCAAATTGGTCCTTGGTGAGAAGGAGAGCAATTAAGACAAGGCCCCTCTCTCTCTCTCTTTTACTTCTTAAATATCTACAGAAGTTTGTGCTGGTGTTTTGGCACGCACGGAGACAAAAGGAGGTTGTTTAATTGTTTTTTAATGGGATATCAAGTCGTCGCTGCCATTAGATGTTGGCAATGGAGGGCAAAGGGGGATAGAGAGAAAGAATGAACTGCAATTAGGTTTGATTAAAGCTATCCTTCTCAATAATCAGCTGTTCTGACAGGACAGGGGGACCCTGGTGGCCGCTGAGATGGAGGAAGGTGTTGAGTGATATTAAGGCCAATGAAGGGGATATTAACATGGCTAATTAAAGCTCTTCCAAAGCCGGGAGAGGAGGCTCTCAGTGGACCTCACTGGATGAAATAATCGGCCAAGGCAGCTATCAGTTGGAGGAGAGAGAGGAAGGGAGTGTGGGTAGGGGTGGGGTGTAGTCCATCTGAGGGAAGGGGGGAGTAGAGGGAGAGATAGTGGGAGGCGTAAAGGAAAACTATGAAGTGTGAAGAAAGACAAAGAGGAAGACATCGACAGGCATATAGAGAAAGACTTCCAGGGCAGCCACGGAAGCTCATTTTGACATCAAGCCTCTCCGTCTGCATGCCTCCAGTCTGCCAGTATAACTAAGACCTGACATCAGCTTTTATCTCCGACAGCTCGTCATACAGGTCCACAAATCAACGTTAAAACAATCCTGCTCATGCCTTGGTATAAGGCAATTAATACGATTCTCCCGTAGTACCTCCATGCTCGCCCGCTGCCGAAACTACTAATCATGCCATAATGATTTCTCTCCCTCTGGTCAAAGGGGAAATAGATTGTCTCTTTAGTAATGCAGTAGGCTCGGTGCCTTCCACTCCCTGGCTTCACAGACCCGGTAATTGAGGAGAAAAAGGCCGACTTTGGCACTTTGACTGATTTGAGGGCTGCTAGACCCTCTTATCTTTACTCTGATCATTTTAGGCTGACACTCAAAGGAAGACCCATCGCCCTAATTCTAGCTCACCCTCTCGCATCATCAAACAGAGGGGGAACAGGAAGAAAAAAAGAAGAGAGAGAGAGGAAAAAAAACAAACAGGCAGGGTGAAGAAGGCCTTCTCTCATTTAAATGGCCAACTTAATTGCAGGGTTGATGTCACTCATGCATTAATGTCCATCCCTTTGATTTGAGTGAAGAGGGCAAATAAGGATAATGCTGTATTATTAAGGAGGCTCCACCGGCAGTGGAGGCCAGCTCTCCTGTCAATTTCACTCTTTTATCCATTCATTTTCAGATGTGTGTTATTATTAATGACTCGTATGAAAAAATGTAAATCAGAATTTTTTTGTTTTTGAAGTCTTTTCACTCCTTGTTTCTTAGATAACAGAAACAACGCTATATATTTCAGTTTGAACCTTATTGTACAAAAGAGCTTCCCCTTATTTGTTTAGGTCGTTATACAATACACTGACAGATGGCCACAGTATTTGTAAGAGTCAGAGTACAATCTGCTGACACCAGATCTCTACGCTGAGATAGTAGTACACGGGTCAATAGCGTATCGGATTTCCAAAACGCCGGGGTCTTAATGTCAAGCCTCCTGCCTCTCCTACCTACTGCTCCAGTTATTAGGCACTCCACTGAACTGCATTCAGATCCCTGTTGTGACAAGGCGGAGCAAGTAAAACGAGAAATAGAGACACTTATAGATCTTAATCTTACCGAGCACTTATTTATGCAACTGAGGAGTCTTGGATATATATGCCAGTTAAGTCCCTGGGAGGCCCTAGTTGAGCTGCGTGGACATTTATGTCGTATTCTGGTTCGCCGCTGTCTTCTCTCGTCAAGCAGAGCTGTTTTTCTCGCCTTAGCTGAAGTAAACCACAGCACATTAACAATATTTGCTCTATCCCTGTACAAGCGCCGAGGGACCAGACCCACAGATCCTATCACTTCTTTATCAGGGAACAAGTGCCTCACTATCCAGCCTTATTGGGTTTGGGAGATTAACCCCTTCCACTCATGGGCTCGGCCCATGTCCTCCGAGAGCAGCAAGCAGATGTCACTGTGATTATTATTGTTCGACATCAAATATCCCAAGTACATGTCTCGGAGAATTTATTGGGTATTTCTAAGGCCTTTTTTAGTTTTCATTCCTTTATTTTCTTCCGCTGCTATTGTCAGTTCATTTTGTTGTTTCATATTTCATATCTTTGTTGGTGGTGTGTTGGTGGGAGTGACAAATAATGTATGTGCTTCCTCTGCACCCTAACATGTAGCTGTGTCCCTCCATTCATCCATCTTTACCCTCTCCTCCACCATCCCCCCATTTCTCTAATGGGCAGAGTGGCATTGACATTATTTCACTTGAGGATCCCTCACTCTGTCAATCCCTCTTCATTTAGTCCATGGCTACAGGACTCATTATGGTATCTCTTCCTCCTTCTCTCTGTCTCGTACTCTCACTCATTTTCCTCACCTCCTATCTCGCTTGCTCTCTGGCTCTCTCTCTCTCTCCGGACACTGTTAGTTTCTTACTTAAGAGAATAGCTCGTCTTCACAAATGGTTTTGCGTCAAACCCACTCCTAGCAAGCCCCCACTGATTCCCTTCAGGCTTTGGCACAGGTTTACTGTAACAGATTAGACGAACACTCGGAGCTCCTGCTAACTATCCATCACTTGCTAACAGTGGACTAAGGCTGTGTACTTTATGCAGCTTTTAGCTCCAGCCCGCCAAATACTGCATGTTTAGCCCCGAGCTTTCTCTCTGCCTCTCCCATCCCCTCACATCAAGATACTGCTGAGGCTGTGTACTGTTGCACGCTGCTCTTTGTTTTACTCTGAATACGCCTTTTCTCTACCACGACTTTGAACACAATATAATAAGACACAAAACATAAATAATTCTGCGTTGTTTTGTCTTACGTGGCCATGTTGTAAAAATAAATCAAACACTGGTTGCCGCTGTAGAGCCAACATCATCTACATCCAAACTGGGCTTCATAAATATTAGTGAATCATCACCGGCAACCACAAACCGGCGTGATGATGATTACTGATAATGACTATGACAGTCTCAGCGAAGTCGGCCGTGAGGTTGCTGAAATAATGAAAAAGAATGACCTACATAAACAATGCAGCTCTCTGGAATATTTACTCTGCTCAACAGCTGGACTGCAGAGAGGTGTCTCCAGGTTATTTTTGCGAAGGAGGGAGAAATACCGTGCTTTGATTACTGGTCAGCATCGGAGCTCGGGGCCTAAGGAAATACCAGTCAGCACCTCCCTGCACTAGTAAGATGGAAGATAAGCATATGTTGGAACTGGCGGGGCTGAATAGTAGTATTTAGGGTGTTGGACGTGGGGTTCTGGAAGGCCCCAGAGCCAGTCTACAATGAGAGCCATACAGCGTCTCTCTCCTGTGGCACCTTGGAACGATCAGAGCCGGGCAGAGGAACGCAGCTCTACAGGCAGAGCCAGCAGGGAGGCTTTGACCATTTACCCACAGCCATGCTGGATCCAGCATGGCTGTGGGGGCTTATTTGCATGTGTATTTGTGTGTGTGTGAAATATAGGTCGTGAGCCAGTGGTTTTGCTGTGTGTCCATGCATGCTCAAATGTATGCGAGTGTATTTCTACATCATATTATTACTAATGTATAATACATACATCTAAAGTGGCTGTCAGGACTGGTCAGTCATCATAAAACATGAGGCAGCCACTCTGACATCGCAGCCACATTAACACATTCTCAGAAGGACAAAAAAACAAAAAAACACCCACTGTGGACTGTCATGTAGGCAGGGGGGGATAGAGACAGAAAGACAGAGAGCGGGTCGGTGCTTAAAGCTAACAGGTAACCTTTCTGTGCACCTAGGACAAAGGCAGGGGGAAAAAGAAAATGTCAAATTAAGAGAGGCCAGGCAGAGAGACGTGGCTGCCATATTTGTGTGAAAGCCCAGTGCTGTTGGCAGCAGAGATGGCTGCTTTCTGATTCATCTGGGGCCGTATGGCAAAGCTTTGTCAGTCTGTGCGAGGTATAAATAATTCAGGGTGAGAGATGGCAATTACAGGGCCCTGCACAACCAAAATGAATATTTTATAAGGACTAAAACTGCCCTGGAATGAATCACACACATGGAGTCACACACACATACACACACATACACGCACACACGCAAGCATAAGTGAATGTGTGCACACGGACACACGTAAGCACACATTCACCCAAACACACACACAAAGGTAGCACATATGAACCCTTAGCTGTGTTGTATTGTTGACAATATAACTATTTTATTATATAAACCCCTGCATTGTGGGTTAATAATGTTTAATATGCTTGCATGTGTGACTTCTCATAATATTTGGTTAAGGGTGAAAAAGCGTGTCAAATTGTTCTTCTATTGTATACAAATGTATTTACCGCCACAAACCAATATACCTGTTAAAGATTTCAGTACCCTATTCAGTAGCCCGTTTGAAATACATTAGCAGAAAATGAAAAAATAAATGCGAGTGTTGTCAATATATAGAAAAGATCTACACAAAAAGAAGTCTCCAGAGACACCGAGCCTTTACTTTTGACCCTGTAAATATGGTCTTTGTGTGTGAGCAAAAGGGAGGGGAGGGGGGGCAAAATGCTAATGGAAAAAGATTAAACCCAAAAGCCGCCTGGAGCATTTACCTCTAAAGGGTTTTGTCTGTCAGGTTTCCTGCAAAAACTCTGTCTTTATAATTCTGAGACAAAAAATAACATTGTTCCCAAGTCCTGAGGAGCGCAGTGGCTTGGTTGAATGGCCATTGTGTGGGCCTAGCTAATGATACCTTAGCTTTTGTGAGAGGGAGGCCAGGTAGGTCTGTGACATCAGCGACACACAAGTGCTTCTCTGTCCGGATGTTTAGGGAAGGATTTCGTCCATGGTGGGAAAGGGTATGGAGAATAAACAGGTCCTGTTTTGTACCTGCATTATAAACCCCTCTGCCTAAAACAGGGGTAGGCCTATCCTGAAAGGAAAAAAAAGCTTTTCTATTTTAAATCATAACCATTACTTTTATCTTGTTATGTGAATAAAATATATGTACATCAATTTCCGGAAGGAATTGCTTCAGCAGAGAATGATGTAATACCACGGGTGGGTTTTTCTTTTTTCTTCCTCTTTTTTTTCAGCGGGAGTGTGGGCGTTTTATTTGTCAGTCCAAAGGGAAGATGGCAACCCTCTGAGGGAGGAGAGACCCCAAGCATGAAGACACAGATCGCATGTGTTGAAAAAAGTGACAGCGAGGCAAATGCTAAGAGAAAGCTGCTTCCTTACCGAACCGCACACTGTTAGCGATACAGCTAGCTGTTGTGAAGGCAGCTGACAAACCCGTAGCGTGGCATGTCTCGCCCCGTTTGTGAGTTTTCAAAGAATATGATTTGCAAATAACATGAGTCTCTGGGCATAGACTGGGCATGTAAGTATGGTGAATAAAGCCCCCCTGCTCTGCTGAGGGAAACCCTTACTTGTCAGCTCAGTTCTTTGTCAGGAACTTGACAGATAAATAGAAAGTGTTTTGCCGCTCACTCCTCCTGCTTTATGTACACAGAGGCATGTGTCTGCTTCCACATACAGGTTGACTTGCTTTAGGGAAGGAATTTGTTAAAAGATACCCCACTAGCTTCTTGGGGCAATGACTGAAAATATTGTGGACCACTTCAGACAGCCTCAAACAACAAACAATGGGGGTTGATGTGTAACCAGATAAAACACAGATCGAATAGCTAGGTCTAAGCACCACTACAGGGCTTATTTTTCATGCAAATTACTACTAATGAGCTTCCTGAAATCTGACTAATTATATCAAAGTGATTTCTTTAATTAGTCTGTAATAATTCCTCGCATAAACATCATAGTAAACAGATTAAGCTATATAAAAATATCAATTTGTCACACTTTATACGAGATGCTGTGCAGTTGACGCTAATCTTGCTTCTCCAAAATGCCAAAGCAAACATTTATAAAAGAATTAAATATGTATTTAGAGAATGTTTGGTAACATTAAGGAAGCATATCTTTTGCATATTTGTCACGGTTTCCCCACAATGGTCTCTTTAACATATGGGGAGGGCCTTTAAAGAATGAGAGGATATAATGAAGCAAGTGTAATAATTTAAACATATGTAGCTAGTGAGAGGGTTAATAATTCAATATAAGTATTTAAAACACAATATAAAGTTCTGTGATTAAAAGTAATAAAATATCGAACTAAAACTGAGATGTTATTTTAATCCGACATCAGAGATTACAGCACTGAATGACTGGAAACACTGCATGTCAAATCCAAATACCTATTTGAAAAATAACAGACGACTTCAGAAAAAGATAAGAAATTGTATTTATCTACCACTTTGCACCTCTTGTTAATCCAACAACATTCCCCAAACCCCTGAAGAGTAAAAATATCTAATACACTAGCAGTCACAAGAGAACTCGTACGACTACCGATCTTTCTGATACCCTCAATCTGCACTGAGATGGATTAAACATTCAATTTGTTACTCGCCAGACCACCACCTAGGTTCACCACTTACCATACAAATGGAAAACACGCTAGTAATCTATTAGCCTGCCTGGTCTGACACTGTATTATGTTGTATTTGTATTATATTTACTTCAGGGAAATTACGATTCAAGTCATATTTATCTTCATGTGGAAATGTGTGTCTAAATGGAAATCACCTATAGTGCGAGGGTAGATGCAGAGCAATACTAATGTGATCCATGAACCGTGCGATTTAGTCACCCTCTATGGATGCACTATGGGCTGATTCTACATATCAAACATGCTCTCCCCCTGTTAAAGCCCGTACCCAGAGCCCCCGATGCTGTTTGATAATTATTACGCTTACATTACAACACAAGACCTTGCCTGTGGAGCTGGAAGAGACGCCCCCTTCCCCGTAAACACACACGCACAGACACACATACATACACGCACACGCATGCACGCACGCCCTTTGTCATATACAGTAGTAAACAGCTTCCCAGTAAGCTGTTTGCACTTCACTGCCCGCTCTAGGAAATAAAAACAAAGAGCAAATTGGGGGTTTTGCGTCTCAGTGAATAAATAAGGTTGTTCTACTCACAGAATCCATTACCTTTTAAAACATGTGCCTAATGCGTTCAGCCTTTTCATTTTACAAACAAAGCCTAAATTAGGAATTAAATATATTCGTATTTAGATAACGGCATTAGCTTTATGACATCAATGTGAAAAAATTGGACGCCATCCATATCATTCCCATGCTTCCATTGTTACGGTAAATTGCAATATTAATCCTGGCTCAAACCAACGTACTGTAGCTTTTATGCGGTACACTTGAATTATGCTATTGAAGTAATTGATAGTGATTCAGTCATTGAAGGTACTAATCCCATGATTCAGTTCATCTCTCTCAGTGCCATTTACCTCCAGATGTTTAGAGTTTGGGGTAATCAATAAAGAGGGAATAAAGATTGGCATTCACAATACTCCCCTTGACAAGCTCCAGCCGAATGTTTGTCAAGCAAATTAAACACACTTAGACTTTTCACCTGCTCCTACAACGACACCACATATGGCCGTGAAGTTAAAAATAAGAAACCCTGCATACATTACCATGCATAATGCACAACTCCCTCCATTTAATATGCAAATTTTGTAAAATATTACTGAATACCTTCTGTTCGGAATGAATAAATTTGAATTGCAATTAGAATAATCTTGTATAATTAATGAAAACTGTCAATTTTGGTTCCGAAGTAATTTGATTAGCATGTTGATAGGACACTTATCAAGTTCAGTAAACTGTTAGATTAAGAAGATGAAAAAAAAGATTCTAAGGATATTTTTCTCAACGGCTCTGACATTTTCCCTTGGCATTGTAAACAAAGACAGTAGCTGGCAAACTTCCTGAATCGAGGGGCGCGAGAGGGAGGGTGGAGAAACAGAAAAAGAGAAATAGAGACGAGGACAGAGATAGAGAGCCTCTTGAGATAATCTGTGAATCTCAGTCCGCAGATGAAAAGGAGTCTATCGTCAAGGCTCCTGAGTGAGCTACTCATCTCTGCCCTCTGCTCTCCAGCTAAGCCCAAGTTTATGGGATTTATCTTGTGAACCATTTGTAGTTTTCACATCACATGATGAGTTAAAAACAGCACACAGCTTTTGTAAATGTTTCCAGGCTATAAATGTAGAGTTCTCAGCTAAAACCCACAGACAACTGATCCCAGTCTGCAATTCATCAGAGAGTAGCTATCTATTAGCGATCAACAAATTGATGCACGCCATTGTTGTATTGTATAAAACAGAACCATCTGTACTGTCTACAGATGAACAGAGCTAGTGACCTCCTTTTCCCCTCTCTTTCTCTGCTCATTAGCTACCCTGAACCTTTCTCTCCAGCTTTCAGTTTTCAAACCCCCAAATGAGACCTAAATCGCTTGCAATACAGGTTAGCTTGAGGAAGGGGGGGGCAAACATCTGTCGCGCTAGGTACCCACATGCAGCTCGGGGTATCTCCTGCGAGGAACTTTGGGGATGTTTAATTCATAAACGCTGTCATCCATGTAAACCTCCTGATTTCATAATGACTAACTCTTGGTGGTTTAATTAATTTAATAATGCCTTTCAGAAGCCATAAATGAAAGGGTCTCTGAAGTGGTGCATTAATTAGCCGGCGCCGATGCTAGCCCTGTCAGACTGGTGGCTGTCAAAAGCGGGGCAAAGCAGAGGATGGGCACAGCTGACGTTCTGAGGTCACAGGTCATGCCAATCACGCTCCTCACCACACTTAATGAGTCATAATTTGTGTCTAGTATACACATGTATTAGGGTCAACCTGTGGTCATGTCCATAATTCTCTCCCCTTGCTACATACAAAAATTGCTGTTGGGGCGACAAGGTAGTTACCGTCTCAGTAATAAGCAATGGCATGGCCACATTATGTTGCTAGTTGTATTTACATGACAGCCACCTCTGAAAGCACACTCTGTCAGATCTTTGCCTTTACATTTTATAAGGTTGATGTCGTTTCTATCTAAATGTTTCGCTTTAATTACAACGTAATGACTAACTCGCTCAAAGTTTATAACATAGAATAAATCAAACTTCATTAAAAGTATCGGCAACTCAACGCATGAGCACACAAAATCATCACAGAGCCAGCTAGATTATATTCCAACACTAACCCCATGCATCTCATAAGGAGCTTGTTTTCCTTTTTCATATTTCATAAATATGAACCAGGGAGGTTTGTGTCTGTGCCTGTCCATTTATTACCATAAAAATCAGCTGACTGAAGTATCTCACTATCTGTGGAGGCAATTAACTGTTTTGAGAGAATGCGTAATACGGGACTTTGTAATGGTATCATTTGGAGTCAAGGCACAGATGCGCCGTGCGGAGCCATACTGTAATTAGAGAGAAACGCTGTACAGGTTTTCCACTAATTAGCAAATTATGCTGAAAATAGCATCAAGCTAATTAACAGTTATTATGGCATTTTTGAAAGTATGACTTTAATTAGCAAAGTCCTGACGCAGGCAATTTCAAACTCGTCTCCAAGAAGATGAGGGAGAACGGAGAAGAAAAAAACATGGGGCATGATCAAGAAGATACCCAGATTATTATGATCCCGTCAAAAACTAAAGGAAGGAGAGAAAAAAAACAGGAGGGGAAAAAGAGTGAGTGAGTGAGGGAGGAGGAGGGGGAGGAGGACTGGGGGGTAAAGCTTTTGTGTGTTGTGTCTGAATCTCCATCCAAATGAGGGGACATGTGTGCTGTGCCACGTTGCCAAGAGGAGCCCTGAGCCGTGTGCCCAGTGTCAGGTGGCAGCGGCTCACCCCTCAGCTACCAGGCGAAGACGAGAGTGAGCTCAGCTGGTGCCCACAGCCACTCACTTATTCTACTCCGCTGCACATTAAAGGAGCCCTCGAGTGGAGCCAAGCAATGCCAGCCAGCCAACCTGACAACAACACTCCACCTCCTCCTCATTTCCAACAGTTCCTCTTAGCACTTCCAGGGAACCCACCTTGGACATAATGACGGTTGATTGACAGCAAATACACCTGAAGAATTCTCCATCCAAATATCTCTCTTTTTGGAAGAGTGGAAATAGTTTCTGTTTGGATAATTCATCACAATTGTTGATGTTCAGAAGTGAGTATTTTGGAGGTGTTTTGTAGAAAAGGTTTCTTTAAGGCACCTGTGCAGAGTCTTTTGAAGGGAGGAAGTGTCACCAGTGGAAGTGGGGAAAAGAGTAAAAGAGGAGTGGAAGAGATGGAGGAAGAGAGGAGAGGGGTGGACTGAAGGGTCTTTGAAGGCCCAGTGTGTGAGAGGGAACAGAAGTGTGCCTAGCCCCAGGCAGCCTACGGCTCAGGCCCATTAGCTAGACTGACCTTGCCCGCGCCTTTGTCTTTGTGCTCTCCTCCCGCTGCTTCCCCTTCTCAAGCATTCCCTTTTTGTTGTCTCCGAGCGAGATTGGGAAGGGGGCCATATCTTTCAGCTTTCTAAACCTCCCAACCCCCCCATCTACCACTCCTCCCCCCCCCCTTCCACCACCACACACTCCCCCACGCTTTGCCTGGAGCTTGTGCCCCAGAGGGCTCGGTACAGTGACACCCCTAGCCGGTGGCCACCTCTGCCCCAACCAGAACTTGGCTGGAGTGGTCAGTGCCCCGAAAGACCCCCAGAGAAAATTCTACATATCAGGGGGCCCGAATCATGGCGCTGCAGGCCTCACATACGTGCACCCACTCTGGGCAGCCTGCCTCTTTATTGCCTGCCTCTCATTTGAGAGGATGGAGCCTGGCTGCCAAGTTTTGACACCGCCACATATGGCCTCCTCCATCAATCGGACTAATCAAGCATCAAGGGGAGGCAGGACCAGCTTAATTGCCAGCCAGATATAGCTGCTCTCACTTGACGTGCAACCTGAAATAGAAACAGGTCTGAGGAGACATGACAGATGACAAATGAATGCGGCCATTGTTCTAATAATTATATCAAAATACACTTATTCTTAAATCCACACTCTACAGAAAATAACAGCTAACGCAACAGATCCTGTTATTTCAACATGGCAAATCAACACTATTGCAAATATTGCCTTAATATAGCATCATCTGCTCATTAAAATGTGGATTATGTTCACATTTGTAATGTTTGATACCTCAGGTTAGAGAAGTGTACAGTACGTTGTTTTTTCCCATGCAGGCTGCGGTGCTCTGCTCCTCCAGAGTCCTTGAGGCGTTCTGCCTGCTTCTCTCAACTTCCTGTTTCCCTCCACCCCCCACTGGGGTAGCAGCCACGGAATAACTTAGCACATGGAATGAGAAGGAGAGATCAACAGCAGTGATCCATTCATCTTGAGTTTCTCCTGTCACTCTCCCTTTCCGTTTGTAAACACTGAGGGTCTGTGGTCAGAATGGCCTTTTGTCCACTGTGTTTTTCTGCGTCCCTCTCTTATTCACTTCAAAGGTAACAAGTGACAGATGTCTGTCTTCTCTGCGGTTTTAAACACTGAGGCTCCACGATAGCATCTGGGCTGAATGTCAAACTGTGAATCTTCCCTAAGAATGTACTGTGGTTATGCCAAGCTCATTGTTATTAATGTCAGGGACACTGCCTACAGAAGTATTTAAGATACTCCCTGTAGTTCACAGCAGGGTGCACGTTGGGGGGGGGGGGGCACGTATGTAAAAATGATGGACAACAATTATTATAACAAATATTACAATAGAGAAATTCTAACAAAGGACAAAGTGAATGGATGAATAGCTCAATTAGATCTATATCAAGATTTCCTGGTGGGCGTGCAACTTCCCAAAGAATCTGACTCTGCATGAATCAATTTAGCCACAGGAGATGATGAAAACAAGAACAAGAACAAGGTAATATATAATGTGTTGAAGCAGAAGTTTAGCTGGATTAAAGACTTCTGTGGAGTAGCAGGAACTAAAATGAAAAAAAGTGGCAAAGGTGGTGGTGTTTTGAGCTTGTAATCACAGCACGGTGCTGTGTTTATTTAACTTTCTCATCTCCGTCGCTGCCTGCTTTTGGTATTTACATGTTTAATTGAGAAGTGTGCTGCCGGTTTCTTCTGCCCATCTGCCGAGTCCCTTCCTCTTATCAGGCTCATTCCTCAAACTGACAGCTCTCCCGTTCTGCATATCTCTCTTTCACTCCCGTGCCACTACACTACCAACTCCTCTCTCTCCCTTTCCCAGCTCCTCTCCAATCTGTCACGGCCGGATATGAGTAATGACAATGCATTTCCCCGCAAATCAAACCAATAAGTAGAAACATGCACAGGCTGCTTTACAAGAAAATTCTGTAGCGAGAATATAGCGTCATGAAACTCTCTGTTGTGTGGTCCAGGTTTTTTTTTTTCCTACCCCACGTCTAAATCATCGCCTGTCAGACGCAACATGTGTGTCATTGTATCCCCATCAGCGTGTTTCATTGTACACACTACCACCTCTGAAGAGCTGCCTCTTATCAGTCGAGTGTCAGAAAGCCCCCAGCACCAACACCTCCTCCCTGCTGCCTTTCTAAATGCTTTTCTATTAAGAGCAGTGTTGTGTCCCTCTGATAGCGGCCGCTTCTCCACTTCATCATTCATAATCCCAATGGGCATCAATGGACTCTATAGCCTTGCTATCCACACCAAAG
This sequence comes from Gymnodraco acuticeps, assembly GCF_902827175.1. Classification (NCBI taxonomy): domain Eukaryota; kingdom Metazoa; phylum Chordata; class Actinopteri; order Perciformes; family Bathydraconidae; genus Gymnodraco; species Gymnodraco acuticeps. The sequence goes on from NW_022991180.1 coordinate 5,506,646, forward strand.
GCTTTGTCAGTCCGTGCAAATGAAAACAACCTAAATGAGAGTGAGAATCTGAGGAATGCACTATGAGAGAAAAAGGAAATGGCCCAATAGGCCAAAGCCCTCCAGTCATGAATAGTCCACTCCACAGCAAGACACTGGCGATACCTCAATGTTTGGAGTGGGCTCTCGGTCTGCTTTCATTCTTTATAGATGGCTTAAAGCATATGGAGGGTGTTTTACAAGCGAAAAATGGTACGACTTGTGTGCTTTGTCTTTTAAACGCTGTTCTATTTTAGCTAATGATATGACATAGAAAAAACAAAGAATTCCCAAAGGTTGACAAGTGTTCTGCAAATAAAGGAGATCCATATGAGAAAATAAGGAGGACAAATATTCACTGCTCTACATCATATCGACGGCGTAGGCTAACTTTCACTATGTTAAAAAGTCTAAAATGATATTCCCGCCCTTCCCAGCATGCAGAAGTCCCGCTGGGGGCCTCAATGTGATCAGCAGCATCCCCACCACGTCTCCTCATTATTGAGTAAATAGGTTTGGGCATGTCCTCAGTAAACAAAGCCAAGACTGACAGTTAAGGGAGTGAGGGGAGTGGGAGGCAGCCTCGTTCCCAATTAGAGTCGCCTCAGGCAAAACTTTAAAGAGGAGATCAATCCTACAGATCGCTAAACTGATCCTGTCACAGGCTGGGGATATTTAAACCGTGGTGCAGAGCGGAGCGGTGCAGGGCAGTTCTCAGTACAGTTTGACTGTGTGTGCTAATGACTTGGGGGTAGGCTCTCTCACCAGGACACACACCCCACAGCGAAGCGGCCGTGATTGACGGGTGAAATCGGACCTCAGCTGCAGTTCTCGGCACAGTAGGGGCCAGATGGGGAAATAGTGATTTGCGTTTTTTAGTATGCAGCTCCTGCACTTACGGATATTCCCTAATTGTCTCCCTTACTTACCTGTGAGGCTGTTTCCCATCACAGATGCAGAGTACATTTCAAATTAACCTGGGATGTTTTGATTTTCTATCCTCACCCAACACCTTTGAAGCAGACTTATTAAAATGTGCCAGCAGGTCTCATCCCTGTCTGTCTAGTTGAGGTGAAAAGTTAGTTCTCACTAATGGTGGAGCAAAATAAAGGGACTAACTAACATGAGGTGGATGAAGGTGGAGTGGTGGAGATGACACCTGAGTTTAATTCCATTGTCAATTTGTGATATCCTGCTAAAGCAGCTGATACTGTATATTTAACTACAAGTGAATATCTGGCTCCAAAGCCCAGGCACACATGGGTAATGTGTAATGAGCTACCGAGCTCTCTGCAACTGCAGAGGAACTGAACATTTAAATGAGCAAATGATGCATTATGTATATCAGCGAGGTTCCTGTGCAGGAATTAATCATGATCATAAAAGCCAAAGACAAAACAACATACTCAGGCCATTGCTAAATTGTTGTGATCTAATGCAAAACAAATTCATTTTTCATGCCATTAAAGATAAAGAAAATCTTAAAAGGTTTGGTCTTGCTTGTCTGCATCTCTTATTGAGAGTCATTCACTTTCAACTTTATTTGCGGATTATTGCAAATCCCCGGTACAAATCATATCATGAAATCATGTAGCTGGGACATTGGATGTGTTCTGCTAATGCTCAAAGAAGATCCCCTGAGGGAGCCATTGAGTGGGGGAGAAGGGAAGGAAAGGGAGAGGAAAGCAAGAGAGGAGGAGAGAGAGTTACAGGATGAGGAAAGGAGGGAAGGGCGGGAAAGAAAGACGGAGAGGAGGGGAGGGCAGCAGCAGTCAAGCTGCACTTTATCCTGACAGATCTCCTTTACACACTAATTTCCTTGTTAAAGAAGAGAAAATGGCACTCAATCCGGAGAAATCCTTTTCTCCTGGAGCAAGCCTGTCAGCTGAGGGATGAGTGGATACAAGGAGAGCTTTCCTCCTCAGGCTAGCTCCCCCTGGCACACAGCAGCTAGGCTACCGCTCACAGCAGAGCTCTCTATCTATAGCCATAATTAATACACCATCGGAATATAATGAACCATACCATGATACATGAATTTCAGTCGGTGCTGTCGACAGCACTCATTTAACCGCTCGCTGGAAATCAAACGTGAAGTGAATTGATTTTTTGATCATGTCATCTCCATCACAAATGGCATACAAATCGTGTACACACATTTCATGCTCAGCTGCTGTTTATAAACATTCCCCATGACAAAATACTAAGCTGCCCCCACCCCCCCCCTCAACTCCACCTCCCATTCATACACAGTTACCAGCAAAAACAATAAAATCCAACAAGGGCACATCTTTCACAGCAACATATTTATCACTGAATTTGTAATTCACCATAGTGTATTAACTTGGATTTGAAAAAGGGAGGAAAGAAAAGCCTCTTTTATTTTAAGTCAGGGGTGTTAGCTGTTCAGTCTGGATGTTCTCATCTCATAAGATTACTATTCGCCGGGTGTGTGTCAAGACTACTTTTCAGAAATCTCGGTAACAATTCAGATGCGATCGATAAGGAGTGACAGTTTATTCTAAGGCTTAGCACAGGCCAAGAAAAGAACGACTGAAGCATCAAGTTTAGAGGAATGAATTTGTTTTGTATTTGATTTTTCCATTAAATTTATCACCACTTTAACTCTGCCTTTTTCACTCTCCTCACTCATTCCCTCTCACTTTCTCCCTCGCTCCGTCACTCACATCAACAACAAGGCTGTAAACGGCTGTCAATTTCTCATCTGTGATTTCCATGTCTTCACTTTCATCCATTTTTGATTGCTTCACACCCTATACCTCTGATGCTTTTAGTGCTCATCGGTGACCTTGTGAGATGATAGGGGAAATTATTTTTTTTTAAATGTTCAGTGGCAGAGTGCTGCTGCCCTTTATAACACTTCATCATATCTGCTGTAGACGGAAAATTGTTGAGAAACATTTTCTTACAAAACTGCCTAATGCTGGTTTGGCACAACATCATATTGTAAATCTATTACCACTTTGTCAAGAGAAACCACTTGAGGTTTCCCACAGTGCAGCAGCAGGAAAAGTGGGAAATGTGACCCTGAAACTACTGTCCGATTTCTCTTATTATAGTGTTTTCAAAATCTCCTCTCTTTTCGGATTTAAGGGTCATTGAGGATGCCAATCAGAGGGACAGGCCAGTCAGGAAGCCAGCGGCGTGAACAGGACAGGAACCAGCTGATGAAATTCATCCATACTTCTCACTTATGATGACATGATTGATTTTCCCTCAGAGTGCTCAAATGTAGGATTGTCTTCCCACCCCCATCTCCTCCTCCATCCTGCCTCAATCTGCCCACCCACCCGCCAAGCCAACAGCTAATGGATAAAGCCTCTGTCTGTCTCAGGCATGGCGGAGAGTTGACGAGTGGAAGAACAACTGCAACGAATGAAGGGTGAAATCTGAGAGTGCAATTTTCCGTCTGTCAATCTCCCTTCAAGAGAACAAGTTGACCACCAATCAGCGGAGTCGATTCGGGGCTGGCGGTGGATGGGAGCAATCTGAGTGACAGCGTCATGTCACTACATTAACACAGCAATGAAAGACATGAAAAGGAATTTTCTGAAGGGCCCGGCCATTTATTCGATTTCAGGCTGTGATTTGGGGGATGGGACCATACTTTTCTGCCTTAACAAATGAACAAACTGACAGGTTAATGCATAACATATCGCTCTATAATTCATGGTTTTGAATGTGGGAGACTCCTATCATCCACTAGGTGCTTCAAAACACAACCAATTAAACTTTACTTAATTATTTAAGGTAGAAAGTGAGGGAGAAACATGCCTTAAAAACTCTTGCTTGCAGTCAATTACGATAAAACTTTAATGAGCCTGGATAGAGAGCCATAAAAACTGATAGCCCCTCCGTCATGAATTATATATCCATATCGATTTTGTTTCTTTGCTATAAGAATTGCAGGTAATCGTATGTTACCACATGTAAAGTGCACTTCCCTAGCGAGGATAAATATTAACCATCAAATATATATGAGGTGTGTGTGCATTTATGACCAAGCTCATGTAGAAAATGAAGAGAAGAGATGTAGAGGCAAGGGCCATTGGGAATGGATGAAGGGTGCCATATCTGACAGTAAGAGAGACCCTTAGTGGGGCTGGCTTGATGTGTTACCTAGTTAGCGTCACAGAGAGAGGAATAAATAGTTCTTTATTATTTGTGGTTGCCATCATGTCTCTCCTAATAGACAGGCTATACTGAGTTTAAACCACATTATCCTCTGCGAGACCATCGCAATTACTCTTGAGAGCTAGGTCTGATGTGTGGATAAGGCAGGTCGCCCATGTCTTAATGAACACAAACAATGTGAAATGGAGGAAGGAGCAGTGGGGGGAAAGATAATGGCAGGGGAGGGCTTGTTTTAATAGAGACAGCACTAAGTTGTTTGCTATGATCTATGCCAAGTCTGAGAATGCTGAAAACCCCCAATGTTAGTTTGTAGAGATTCTTTTTTCATGATCCTATTACCCAATCAATCGAAACCCTTTTCTCAGCATTTCGCCAGCGAGCAGCAGGCGCAAATCCTGTTTAGCGGATTTCCACTGGTGGACTTGTGTGTCTTGCTGTCATTGTCACACAGTCTTGCCTTGTTGGACACTTGCAGAGGTTAAAGGCCACCAAACTGGATCACCGTGACACCCAGTGCAAGTGTTATCCCCAGCACAAATGGCTCAGTGCTGGGTTAATTGATAAACTGCCGCTCCACTTCATTAGTCAGACAGACCGGGCTTAACGAAGGAACACAGAGAGAGTGTCACTCTGAATATGTTAATCATGACTGGCCATTATGGGGCTCTTCCCTCTACCTTCTTGTCTCAATCTCAGGCAAACTACAAAGGCGAGGGATGTGAACTCACTTCAAACTCTGTGTACCCGTGTATCGAGCAAGGCTATTTATCAGTGACAATAGAAAAAAAACGGGAGACAGACAGACGCAAGAGTGGTCCTTGGTGTTATTGAATATAAATATATAATAACCATGTAAAAAATGCATCATTTGGCCTTTTCACAAAGGCAGTTGTAATATAGCGCTAGGTGAGCACTGTACTTGACGTACACACTGGAGGTGAGGGTGTCAGGGGAGAGCTCGCTGGAGCGAGAGGAGGTTTTATTGTTGCCCAGCCCTTCCGCTTAAGTGCACATGGCTGGGAGGAAGCCGGGACCTCCAGCTCTGACCTCTGCGCATGTATATTTAATAGGCCATCAGTTGGCCGGGGCAGCGCTCTGATCAGGATTCAGAGAGGGGCTTTGAACACCCCTGTGTATTCCTGAGCGTGCAGCCTCAAGCTGCTCTCCCCAGCTGTGTCAATCCGACAGCACTGTTACAGGCACCCAGACAAGGCGCTGGGCACTCCACTGCTACCGCCTAATGATTACAGAAAAAAAAGCAAAACAAACACAAAAACAATAACATTTGGCGTATGGAGCTCTGCTACCATCTAATGAGTGTTTTTCAAAACTGAAATATTACGCCAGCTGATACACTGTAGGGTGTGTGGGATGTGTTTGGATTACATCAGATATACCATAGAATGCTATGTTGCCCCTCATAATATAACAAAATGGGAATCTCACGGTGACTGCGCTACACACGCCGATAACGATTGCAGAAACAAGGCGGTGAACAGAGAAGTGCCACTCGTGTGTCTTTTCTTCTAACAAGGTATCACTACTCTTTGAATCAAATCGGCTTCGTGTGTGGGTGTGTGTGCCTGTGTGTGTGTGAGCGTATGAATGTCACAGTGCACGCACGACTGTGTGTGTGTGAGGGCAGCTTAACGAGGGTGGTTCATTTGACAGGCAATTAGTTTGCGGAGCTGCTATTGACAGCCCCTGTGCTTGTGTTTGTTCAACAGCTCTGGGTGAGTTCCACGCTCCCTGGGCTACGTGACAAAGCACCTCCGACAGGGAGCTCCTGATCTCCACCGAGGCTCGGAGGCTCGCACTGTGAGGGGGGTGGATATGTGACAGCCTTGCAGAGAGAAGAGAGGAGAGAGAGGGGGAGTGATACAAAACCCACAAGGGTCTATTAGGGGGTTGTTGCAAGTTAATGTAGCTACAACACACTTTTTGTGTCGTATTTTGAAAGGCCTGAGCAATGATGTTGTCATTTGTTGTTTGATTGCGGGGATAGCGGAGGGTAATCTTAGGAGACACGCAGGCTCTCACACTACATACGCACACATACAAATGCAGAACGAGAGGAGACAAGGAGGTGGGGGAAAGCTAGAGTGAGATGGAGGAGAGGAAAAATATAACAAGATCCAAACACTCTTTTATCCTCGAAAATCCCATATTCTAATGCAGGGGCCCATCCCTCTTTTAGTTGCAACCATTTCGTTTGTAGAGCCAAGCTCCAATCAATATCATTATTTTCACAGAGGATCGAAGCGCCTTCACCGAGTTAATGGGGGATTGAGGTGGTAAACGTTTACCCTCTCACTGTCAGCAGAGCAGTGGTCCATAGTGGGCCCAGATGACAGCACTGGCCCCACTGTGGACACACTGTGTGGAGATGTCCTGTGGGTAGACAGGCTGCATGGACTGTCAACCGCCTGCCATGCCCTAGATGGCCTAACATATCAGCCACTTGAGTTAGAGCAGCAGCATGGGCTTTGACTTCTGCTAGAGCTAACAGAAACAAACCGGCCAGTGCTGGCAGCAGCATTACTGCACTGCTTGACATTGTTGATACAAAACAACTGGAAACAGAGTTTGTTTTTCTTGTGTTATTTTAACAGAATATTTCAAAGTAATGCAGAAGTAATTCAGTAAAATATGAAATAACATACTGCATTAACATAAAACATTAATTTGCACGATGCTAGCCAACTACGACTATGCATCAGCTGTTCTGTCGGATTTTGGAGAAATTAAGACTAATCTGAAGCTGGCAACAGCAAAGCAAATTCTCTCGTATAGCAGCATATGCTAAATAGCTCTTCAAGCGCGCAGATGCATTGCTGTAAAATACTTCTCCTGTCTGCGTATCTGCATCTCCCAGATGGGTCCCAAGCTGTGCCAAACTGCATCTCATCAACTGCTATGAACTATGGCATCACATGACCGCAGGAGATATGTGGAGTCCTATTCTGTCTTGCCTTGGCACAACATGGTCAAGCGATGCATCATCGGCAAGCTCATACTTTGTCAAAATGGAGGTAACTGAGACCGGGAGGAAGCAGGGGAGAGAGGGCCTATTTCCTCAGAGTGTTGAAAGTTATGTTCAATAAAAAGGGAGGAAAGAACAAGACTTTTGTCCGATTTTTTCTTCGTTTTTTTCACTTTGGAAAAAAGACTAATCAGCAGAGTTTGAGTTGATTTGGGTTTGAATGAGGGTGTGACAGAGCAGTGAGAGATTTCATGGGACGTTGCCCCATGATTCATTGAGTTATTGGTTTCCGCCCTGTTTTAATCGCTGGCGGGCCTGGGCCAAAAAATCTCTGAGGATTCCAGAGAGCTCTTTTCTCCACCATTCAGCAGAATGGAATTTGGTCTGCAAGTGCCTCACGTCATTCGAGGCGTCCTTCACAGTTTCAGGGGCCCTAATTCAAACCACATGGAGGCCAGCGTCCGGTTACGGACCTTTGCAAAAAAAGACACATTCCCATTGGCTGCCTCGAGATGGGAAATGGGGTGTCTTGATGGAGAAAGATAACAAACACATCTAAGTAGGAGTCACAACATAGCCAAAGCACACACACATTCACATGCATAAATATACATACACATGTACATACACGGGGACATATACAAATATACACGCACATACACAAATATACACACAGACTGATACATACACTTATGTGCCTGCGAAAGCTGTTTGCTTGACATGATGGAAGAATGAGCAGCAGGCTCTGTAATATTGCTCCTATTCTTCATTGACAAGCATATTTTTTTTTTGCTGTTCCCAACTGACTTTGCAGCGCTGAACTCCATTTATGAATTATCTGACATATTTCCTGCTATTTTTTTGACAGGAGTACTCAGAGGAAATTTCAAGGCACCTTTCTCCTGACAAGTAGAAATATCAATATTTGAATAAATTGCAGATTTGGATCTCCTCACATGGATGCTCTCCAGCAAATGTGTGTGTGTGTGTGTGTGCTGCTGGATGAATGTGTGTTTGTCTGTGTATGTTTTTGTGTGTGAGAGTGAAGGGAATGGGAAGGGGTTTGTTTCATTCTGTTACCACGGTCTTATCCCCCGGAGCCCGCAGGCAGAAATCTGTATGCAGCATTTCATTAGGAGGGAGCTCGACTGAGTGACATGTGAAGCACACCTCACCGTCGACCTGATGAAGTTTACTTCTCTCAAACGGCAAAAAGCCACTTTGTAGACTAACCCTTTTTTCCACAGAGGAAGAGAGGGGGTGATGGCTGAGCACCAATAAAAGAATCATGAATGTTGTTTCACAGAATGACAGGCCTATCTGTACACAAATATTTCTCTTCGAGACAAATGTAAGCTTCAGAGCTTTTTTCCTCTCCGCTTTTTAAAGTAGATTTGAATTGATAGAACTGACAGTTTTCAAAATGTGATCACCTTAATTCCAAGAAAACATCTAACAAGTCGAGCAAAAGGCAGAATAATAACACATTGTTCTTATTTCACGAAAATGGCAAGCGAGGAAAGTAACATCTCACCTATAGTGAACTAAATAATTTACAAACAAATACACTATTCTACTACAACCTTGATAAATACTCTATGTCTGTATAAGGGGTCAATGTCAAGCATCCATAACACTCAGCGCTGTCGTCTTAAAGCTCCTGGTGTTACGTATGAGAGACTTCTGCCTATCTGTCTCACTCTGTTTAGCTGCAGTAGCTGCCATTCTGTCTGCATGTCTGCCGCTGCCGCTGATAGATCACTCTCCTGCCCACCCCCGTCAACCAACCCCCTCCTCTCCACACCCCACCATCATTTCAGGGAGCCTGAGAAATGGCTTAGCCGTGTGAGGTTACTCAGGTACCAAAAAGGCTGTGACCCCGTGACCCCCAGAGTCGACCTTCCTGACCTGAACGCCATACTTTCTCCCTCTCCAACAGAAAACAAAAACAAATCTTATAATGCGCCTCTGCGGCTCAAATAAAAAAAGAAAGCCCTTATATCAACGTGGCGCTTTGACAATCATCTATCCACATGACCTGTGATTTCTCCGACAGGGTCTGCTTGACACTTACAACAGAGAGGTGACGGCGTACAGGTTGTCCATCTCTCGCCTCGCCTGCCCTTATCTCCTCTGCTCTCCATCTCTCTCCTCACTCCTCCTTGTGTGCACAACTTAATAAGCAAGCACGGGGTAGATTCCCATTATGGAAACCCTGGAAAATGGCCCGGACATTTTCCCCCATATCTGGGATCTCCATCTGGAGAAGGCACTCTCGCTCTCACTGCCCCCCTCGTCCAATCTCTGTGTGTGTTCTGGTGAGGCTATGCTGCTGAGATGGCTTTCACTCTCCACTGGCTACAATGAGATTGGCCCACCAGGTTGACTCTATTCGAATCGACAACCCATTTCAATAACGTAACAAAACAGAACAGAGTGGTGATGTTGAATAAAACATTTTTGAGGAGTGCCCAGGGGGGCAAGATGGTTGGCCTTAATTTATCCAAATCTGTACGATTTTGCAACACTTTAGCAGAAACATAGATTCATCAACTCATAACATAATCGGGTACACACTGATTGAATAATAGCATGTCATTTGGTTAGTTTCCCCCTTGTCCCGCACTGCATGTCTCACTCTGTGTCACCGCTCTCACTTCAGGTAGAGCGGCTTCATAACTAGAGTATATAGTTTACAGACTAATAAAGATTACACTGAGGTCAGCGAGTCACTAATCCCCAGCGTTATTAGTAAAAACAAAGCCTACAGCTGTACGCCGTGCACCTCATCACATCGGAGTGCCTATGCACGTGCATAAGGTCCGAACATAATATGGTGTGACTTAAACCTTACAATGAGAAGAGAAAATAAATATGCTAAGAGCAGCAGGGGTGGACCGGGCCAGGCCTCAGCGGACCTATGTCATCACTCCCTCTGGTCTCGGCTGCGTTCCCCACCCGAGCGAAAGGCTCAATGATTACGGAGGCTCAGCTTCCCTCTAAGAAAGCAAACCGGAGCTGCAGTCCAAACAAGGCCGAGCCAGCAGCGAGGGAGCACTGCTGCACCAGGCGGCTCGGGTTTACCGTCGCCTCCGACCTGGCTGGCCCCCGGGCTTGCATTAGTCCCCCAGCCCAGCCTCTCTAGGACAAACAAACAACCACCACTTACACAGTCAGGGACGAGCAGTGAGGCAGGGAGGACTGGTGCCACCAGCGCTGTGTGGTGGGGAACCTGACCCAATTGGATTTGCTTTATCACCCCATATAATGATTCCCAGACTGGCCTGTTCCAGTGGTTGAAAATAAAAATTACCGAAAAAAAACCTACCTGACATTCTGAGTTTGGCCCCGAAATGGGCAGCTCCCCCAAAACAGATGGGGAGGCATCTCAAAAATGTTCTCTGCCTCTGGGGACATGTGGTTTTCCCCATCATTATATAACTGTAAACTCCTGGATGTCAGAGATTGGGGATAATAACTTTCAGATGTTGGCAGCCTGGGCCAATGCTGGGACCTGCTGGATGGGAACGGTTATTTGGCAGAGGGGAGGAAGTCCGAGAGATTAGGACTAAGATGTGACAGGGAGGAAAGTGGATCTGGACTAGAGCTGACTGGATCGCCTACGTCTGTTCCAGTTTGTACCGGGCCCTAATGATGGCCGCGTGGGAGGCAGAGGCCCGGCATGTGTGTGTGTGTGCGGGACAAATACCGAGACAAATTAATATCAAAACCACAGGGAATCATGTCATCCTGTTAACACACCAAAATCAAGCTAAAGTGCTTGGGCTTGATCCACCACTTTTAGCATTCTGTTTCAATTTTCTGATAGATTTGATATGACAGGTTTAGCACTCCCCATTGCAGTGCAGATGTGCCACTAATTCAGAAACAGACACACCTCCTTCAATAAATGAGTCCTTATAGAAGTGTCATCCCATTAAACCATTTTTATTGGTTTGTCTCACATGGCGGGACAGGATCATTGTTCACTGCAGACGTGGTTACTGGTTGCCGATGTGGTCAAGGTTTGGTCACTTAAATTCAAACTCCTCTAATGAAAATAAAACATCTCCTAACATTTTTATATATTCCAGCTGGTAAAAAGCACAATCCCATTTATTTTATTTTAAAATATGTTTTCCCCCTTTGCTTTAAAGTATCGATCGCAGTGCTGAACAAGCAGAGGAGTGTTTTTTATTGTAAATCAATACTGATCGATCGGCTGCCTGGGTGTTGAATATGGATCAATATCACACCAGGCTGTGGAGGAGATCTGATTTCAATTGGCAAGAGAAGCCCGCAGCAGGTTTCCATCAAGCGGTAATTCAAGACATGGGAACATAAGTCAGATGGATTGATATAGACTAGCCAGGACCTTTCTTGCCACTGAACCAGCTCAAGGAAATTTCTGTCATATATCATTAACGCAGTTGGGGCAGGCAGTAAAAAAAAAAGGGGGAGCAGAGTACCTCAGTGACCCTAAATAAGGAGAACTGGTCAAACATGGAATAAATACTCCATCATTAGCGAGAATGTTGTATTTTTTTTAAATAAGGAAACTCCAGAATAAAAAAAGAAGTGCACCAGAGTTAACCTCTAAAATAGAAGCTGAAGCTCTACTCTGTGCACACACACTAACACACACACAACACAGTATGGTCATGTTCTGTGGAACTTCTGGTACTGATTATGTCGAGGTCAGCTTGAGATTCATACTGTAAGCTGTTATTAATTTACTGAACAAATGTCCTGGAGAAAACCAGTGCATGTTGAAATATTTTCATTACACTTATCATGCAGTCGATCTTCATTAAAGCAGCACATTTATTTTATTCGAGCACCGCAAAAAAACACATAACATAATTTGAACAGCGCACATGTGTGGCCAAAGTGCAAGGAGCATGTTTAAAAAACAGGTCACCCCGTTCATTCATCACTTGTTTGTGATTCCTGAAGAGAGGGGCACTGTTCCAAATGGCAGCATTGTAAAACAATAAAAACAGAGCTATAGTTAGAAATAACTTGTCACTTTTAATAAATGACACTGGTTCAGGGCTCTTTCTCAGGGGCTTCTCCTCCGATACATCCCAGGCACCCCTGGGGCCAACAGAGCAGCCAGCAGACCAGCTCGTTTCCCCGAGGTAACTGATGACCCTATCCCTGAATTCCCCCATCTTTGTCCTGTGACCTCACACCAGCGGGAGCAGGACCATGTCCGATGAAATCTTCAGACTGCTTCCCATCCTAATCTTGTCTGTGTCACACTACAAATTGCTACATTCAGAAAATGGAAATAGATTGAGGTGGCGATGGAGGGAGGGGACTGACAGAGGTAGGGAAAAAGGGAAGAATGGGAGGGGAGGGGGAGCGGAGGAGTGTGCATCGACAACCAGTCCCCTAAGAAAAATACTTGAGGAAAGAACGACTCGGGAGATCCCGACAAGGAATCACATCTCAGCGCACATATTGATCTGATTTACAAAACCTCCACTCTAATGCGAAACAAATGGCGTGGGCGTGAACTGGTACTTAACCATAAAACCCCAGCATTACTCCGTCTCCGATGAAATACCACATATATCCCTCACCAGGGCCTAATGTGCTGTTTTACGGCCCGATACGACTGAGGTTGACCCAACAGTTTGTTTGACAATTAGGGGAAACCTAATAAGGATTGAATGGAAGTGAGAACATGCCAAGAGAAAGAAAAGAGACCTTTTTTCAAAAGCAAAAAAATGGCTGAAATAACACTGGTCTGAGTGACCTAAATGTGATTCACAGAATCAGGAGCTGTTCGACAAAGCCTTTGTGTCATTAATGCTTTAAGAAACCAAACAACGTGTTCAAAACAGCCACAAAGTTTAATTATAAAAGAGAGCTGCTAAATATTTTAAAAAGAGTGGCATGTTTTATTTACTTCAGATTTAATTTCAATAATGTAACATTTTCACCATGGTGGAAATGCAGCAGTGTGTCGGGGAGAAGTGAATAAATCTTAATAGATTGTTTTCTTTCATAATATCAAAATAAATGACTTTCATTGCTCCACAGCCGGATTTAAATCACATTAACGCAGCGCTAAAATAAGTCAGTGAATGCAACTGAAGATAGTAAACTTTAACAACATATGGACTGAAAAAAATGTTAATAACATTTTCCTATATCTTTTCAACATGTGCATGCGTGTGTGTGCATGTGTGTGTATACAACATCCAGTGAGTGTTGCTCTTGGCCCAGCATTCATCCCATCACCCCGGCTCTGGCCTTGTTTCTCTCAGCAGTGAACCAGGGGAGTAAAGAGTGGGGGAAGAGAAGAGCAAGAGAAGGAGAAGAGGCGAAGGAGAGAGGAAAGAGAAGGGGGTGGTGAAGGGGGGAGGGGCTGTCTCCATGGACAGATGGACTGCTCTTTCTCAACACATGTGGAACCATGTTTCGTCTTTCACTGCCGTCAAGCTGGAGCCGAATCCGTCGCTCTGTTGGCCCGCGCCACTCTTTCTTAGTGCACACCTCTCTCTTTAGCAGAACGCGCACACACACACACACAAGTGCGCGATTACGCACACATGCATGCAAACGTATGCATGCGCAGGGACACACATGAAACGCACGTGCACACACACACACACACACACACACACACGCCACACAAACTCAGTCTTTCTGAGCACACATGTTAAAGTCATCACCCCTGCTCAGCGCTAGTAAAACACAACACCCCCGGCTTCTCTGCTGTTGTCAAGTCTTGCCATTAGCTGATGCCACTGGGGAATCCTACCCTAGTGAGGTGGGTGTCCCTCGGGAGCGTCAGGCACCACGTTACGTTCAGCCGCCACTCATGTGAACCCAAACATGTGAGCATAATTTGGAAAATATCATTTATACTGTGCGTCTTTGTACGTGTCTTGACATTTACAAACTGCGATAAAACCGACATGAGGGAGGAGGGAATAGAAAACAGGGCGAGAATAATTTGAGGTAATGTTTTGCTTAGTGAACAGTATTACCCAATCCTGGATGTTGGAGCAATGGGAAGGGCGTTCTGGCTCTGGTGCAGCAGAGAGGGTCTGGGTTTCATTTCTCAGCAAGTGCAAGCCAAAGGAGAGCTGCCAAGTACAGCTTTTGCTCTCAACACTTCCTGCTCTTCCTACTCTGGCTCGGGAGGAGACAGGCTTCACTCAAACATCACGTCGATTTAGGCAGGGCTGGCCAGTTTATTCTCCAATTTCTCAATGGGTGTCAAAAACTCACATCTGTCACATGAATTACACCAAACACAGCCATAAATAAAATGCTGGGATGGATATATTGTTAAGCCGTGTAAAAAAGCTGTGTGCAGGTGTTTGCATGCGTGTGTAAACATAGAAAGAGAGCATTTCCTACACACGTTAACAGCTTTAAATGACTCACTGTGAAGCCTAAAAAAACATTGCATTGCAGGTCCCACGGCTCAATGGTATAATGTATAAAACCCAGAAGGAACACCTGCAGCAATCAACGCTCTATCACAACAACAGTGACCCTACCCGCTGCATCATTTTCATTATGGATGGTGGGAGCACAATGCTAGATTAATACTACCTACTGAATACCGTCTTAATTGCCCCTCCACAGATGCAGAGAAAACAAGGCATTTAGTTCATGAACAGACTTCTCTTTGCAGGTTATCAAGACAGCCGCTCGGTGAAAACACGCCCTCCTTTCCAATGCTGATGTGCAATTAAAATGGTTTTAGAAATCCTCTTTGACAGTCCAGGGCTTAGCCAAAAATGTAAATGACATTAAAGGAGACAATGAATTTAATTTTGTTTAATGTCCCCTTTCGCTGATTCTCATTTACATCACATTTCCACATAAAGGGCTGACCTTATAAATACTGGCATTTGTTCAGCTTTTGGAGGTAATCACGGTTTTGCAAAAACCAGATGGGAGCACACACATTTCCCGATTTGTTTCTTAGAAGGCCGAGGGAACCACATGCGAGACGTTCTAAGGCTGCGGTCTTTTGTTTCTGGTAAACAACTTGACAACAAGTCAAGTGCACTCTGGGAAATGACCTCGTAGGTGTTCCACAAATGAACGATAACGCAAAGTCATTTAGAAAATACAGGCTCACTAATGAGGGACATAACGGAAAGCTAAGCAAAATGTACATTAGGCCAAAATGTAATCACATTAACACACGAACAGGTGCGGTGAGGCCTTTATAAATGAGCTAAATGAATAAAAGCCTCCCACAGCACAACCATGTGTGCTGACCAAAAAAAGAGACAAGGGGAAAAATAAGGGAAAAAACAAGTCAATGTCATGAATTATTCAGTGGCTGGGCTGCTCTCCAAAGGTCAGTGCTCTTTGACCTTTGTGACAGGAAGTGAAAGGGAGTGCCGTAGCCGCTGGAATAAATGGAGCTGACATGTTTAGTTCTGGTCCAGAATCGGTTGGTGAATGGCAGCGTAAATTGACACAAAATGTTAAACTGTATGAACATGAATTAAATCCAAAATTCATATATGGGTAGAGTACACATTGATATCACATTCTCTCTCCGTTCGTCTCGATTCCACTTGCATAAATTGCCCCGGCTTCTCAGAGTAAAAAGTGACCTTTGAACCCTGACATGCAGAATGAGTCATTTTCTCTCCTCTTTCAACAACATGTGCTGTCTTATTACAAAATCCATGTGTAAGCCTGAACAATGTATCTAATCTTTCACACAAGAGAAGACAAAGTCAATATGCAAGAGAGTGAAGACAGATTCCAGACCAGGAGCGTCATCGCAAATTGAGTTATGTTTGGCTATACACTACATGCACTGTAAATGGGAAAACCATCTAATCAGATATTGGGTACCTCATCACTATAATTCTAAAGACTCAAATTACTGACTGAATAAACCTACACCCCCACTTACTTTAAGGCATCATTAACTTATAAATGTGACATGTGTAGCACTGCTGGATTTATAAAAAGGAGAGATGATTATACTGAACTGCAAAGCCATGCGGTCATGGCATAAGTGCTACAATTAGTCACTAGATAAATGTACCGTATTTTTTGTGTTTAATGTAAGCTCCAACTGTATGGAAAAAGTATGCGGCCACTGTTGAAACACAATGGGCTTTTTTTTTATAGACTAAAATATGTACTGACTTTCCCAAACGATGTTGAAATTTGAATCACAACACATAAAAACTCACCCAAATGCAACAAAAACAGGCCTTTCTTCATCCAAAACATAATTATGAATAATGCAAGGGCATCAAATGTAAGTGCTGAAATATTTAAAGACCAAGCAGTGCTGCAACTTTGTGACAGCTGTTGGGCCAACTTTTTGTAAAGAGAACCCTTCCTCTTCAAAAATCTGTCTGAAAATCTGTATCAAAACTCTGAGAGAAAATAGGGTAAACAGATGTCTGGCTTGACCGCAGGAAAATAGGACACATTTGGAATGATAAGTTTCCCAAACTCCGTTGGATATGCCAGATCCATGGGAACGCCAGTTAATGTCTTGCTAGATGCCAGCTAGCTGTGTGCGCTTTCCCCTCTTACCATCTGGGAAAATGTTACAGGGAATGAACGCCATCAATGATTCACTCCAAATCTGTTTCTTAAGGTTCGGCCATGCTACTGTTTCTCTCGGAAATGTGGCAGTGCTAGCTGGTTTTCATACTGTCATTGTAGACAGATGAGACATGCCTGATTCAACAATCAAAACTTGGTTTATGTCACTCAACTATGTTCTACTCAATTGGAAATAATCCGTTTCTGCCAGCAGCGGCCGCAACACAGGTGCCTGTAATGATGTGCATGAGAAAATGACAGATGTAAAATAAATGCCTGTAAAACATGGAAGCTTTAACTAAAAGCTTGTCCATATGCACATCGTGAAAAGTCAAGCAATTGCGGTAAATAATCGTGCGCAGTGAGAGTGTTCTGGCCATATCCGTAACTCACGCTAAACCCTGCAACCTTTCACAGGCACCCCACTCTGCGAGTCACTGGGAACCTGTGTGGGTCTGTTGGGGTGAGCTGACAGGCTCATAGTTACGACATGGAGACAATGGGAGGGTCTAATGAGGAACATATGCTTTTGTGTTTCAACAGAGCCGCTCATTGTGCAAGGAAAGGGATACTCTACTCCTATTCAGACTCGTCACAATGAAAATCCGAGCCCTCCCAGAGCCAGTTGAGCTTACAATATCCATCCGCTTCTTTTTTCCCTGTTCTTTTTTTTCCCACCCCTCTTTCTTGACTTTAATTCTCCATGCATTCATTTTGCTTATTGTACTTATGTTACATGTTTTGTCCTGCAGATTGAAGAACAATGGTGTGCGAAACTCTAAGCACTAAAAGGCAACAGAGCGACACAAAGCAAACATGAAAGCGGCGGAAATTAAGCAAAGTAGACGTCTCAAGTTATATGTTAATGTTAGTACTATCCATTCACTAACAGATGCACTTGACTAATACATTAAGCAGTCTGTCTGGTATCTGATACAGCTAAAAAAGTGCTCTTCTGACATAGTCCTAAACACCTCTACTTTTTTTTGTATGCACTGTGACTCTCGAGCATAAACATACAAGCACCATGCATGCCTACGAGGATGTGCATGCTTGTGTGTTTGTGTGTGTATCTACGTGTGTCTGTGTGAGTTTGAGTTCAGACAGCAGTAGCTCTGGTAATCCATCCAGGCTCCCAGGGCAGCCAGCTCCTACTTCCTGATGCATGAGAAGCCGCTGGAGTGGAGTGGCAGCAACAACTGCTCAGCCCTATTTGATTACTAATAAGAGAGTTGTCCCCTCTGTCAGATACCAGGCATTCTCCACTAAGCAAACAGTGATTCCGGCTAGTCAAACATTAGCATTGCTGTCTCTCCCTGCTACGTGGCGAGAGTTACATTGAGATCGACGCTCAAACTACACCCCCTACCTCACCCTATCCACCACGCACACACATCCACTAAACTGCCTAAACATATGCACTCTGACCAGGACGTATAGTTTCACAGTGTGAGAAAAATGTCAATGCTTGAAAGAAGAGCGTTTATTCCCCCTCTTTAGAAGGTGATGAAGGTGCTATAAATGTGGCGGACGAGACAGTAGACATAAAATGTTTATCCCTTCTAAAACGAAAATGTAATGGCATCTAGCTCTCAGCTAACTTGAGCGAAGGAAACAGTCAATGAAAAACAACTATTGACACTGTAAGCATCACTGTCGTAAACAAAGAAGGGAAGCCAGCCAGATAAATGTGAAGTTGCCTATAAGCTAATTAGGTGTATTCCCAGCATGATCCTCTAGTGATTGAACCACCTGTGATTGAACAAACCCTATCCAGGTGGTGACCGCCCCTCGGTGCACAGGTACCTGGGAAAGACGCCCCTCAGACACTCACACAGAATCACCCACGGTTCCCACACTGAGGCTATAAGATGCAAGTCAGCCCAACAGGGCCGTCTGGCACACCGGGAGGGAACTCATTTGTTCATCCATGTGCCTGCTCATCCACTCAGTCACTCATCCATTTAGTCACTCAGACACTCACCCATTCACTTACTCAGTCCCCGTTCACAAACACAGTAGAAGAAGAAGAAGCTGCACACTGCCTACCTGTCAATGATCACAGGGTCTGATGGAGTCTCGTTCCTGTTTCCGCAGCTTTTCTTGTCACAGCATCGGCTAGAGGAACACAGACAGGGTGTTAGAGAACAAGCAATACTTTTCTAAATAAATAAAAATAAATAAATAATGCACAGAAAATCACATACATGTATTAAGTGCCTATGAGTAGTTTTGATAGTGGGGGGGGGGGAATTGCCATGAGATTTCCTTCACTCAATCTATCCATTCCATTGATGCTGATGGCTGATAAAAATGGTGAAAACAACATGTTGTGTTGTTTGGCTTAGTGTTGGAGGGGAGGGGAGTGGGGATTGGGCCAGGAGGCAGGGGAGTCACTTTTCACAGCTTCAGCTTTTGTTTACCTCTAATTGCCAAGCTGCTATTTCTGAGGGAGATGCAAGGTGCCACCCTCAACCAATATTTCTGCAGGGCATTTATCAATTATGGCCTCAAAAGCACTAATCTATCTTCCACCACATGTTTCAGCCATCTCCACCCTAAGCCTATAGCTAGCTGACTTTTACTACTTTGATTGGGACTTGAATCAAAACTGCAAAAATAAACAAATACATCATCCTATCTTCCATTTGAAATGAAAACATATAAACATATGTGGATAAGATTGATTTATTCCATATGGTGCTGAAGGAAAAACAAAGATTTTGTGCAAAGCTACTGTCAGTCAGCCACACATTATTTAAATATGTCTGATTTACATGACTTTCTAGCAGCAGTAATAAAGATGTGTTTTATAGCTAAGGTGCCGCAGTGTATTACAGCAAGAATATAATTTAAAAACTATATGTATGACATGCCTAACAAATAAGATATAATAAGTTAAGACATGAAAATATTATTCTTATTATACTAGTTCTTATTATGTATATCTTCTTATCTGATAATAGGCAGCAGTTAAAGTAGTTTTTTATTCAGCAGCAAAACGCACTTCCTCTTGACAAAAAAATATTACCTCTAGAGCACGAGCATATTCAACGTGTCACAAATAAGTGATGGATGCATGTATAAATTGAGCGTGAGTGATGAGTTTATGCATGGAAAAAGACAAATCATTCTCAGCTCTCATGCTGCACTTGCTCTCAAGCAGTAACTTGAACAATGCACCGGTGCAACAAAGGAGAGGTTAACCGACAGTATCCGAATTCAATGTTCACAAAGCTCATGCTGAGCTCAACAATAACAACAAAAGGCGTTTTTCCTTTTAGTATCAATGACACCGCTGAATAGCAGCGCAATATGAGAGGTTGAGATTTACGTGGTTAAATGACGCTAAAAGGCTCGCTGATCATTGTTGACAGGTGGGATCAACCGAGAACTGACTCTGTGCTAAAATGAAGGAAAGAAATTACACATGGCATGTAACGCCTCTGCATAACTTAACAGAAAACACAGGCTTAAATTATGTCTTAGAAAAGAAAATTAAAGATAAAAATGTAAAAGCATAACTCATGCCCTGTGTCTGACTGTTTATCATACACTCAATTTCAAGTCACTGAAAAAGACAGTTATTTTCCCTGTCATATTCATATTCATATCAAAGTTGAATCACATCATATCAAAGTTAGAAATGACAGCAGCTCTCTCTGTGGTTGCTGGAGGACCACAGGACAGTCTGGATTGCTACATCACATCATGAGTGTCAAAACGTATTGAAGGGGAGGGAATTACTTTTTGCATGGATCTGCAAAATGGACAAGAAGAAAAAATAATGCTTACCTGCACATAATTTCATGGGTAAGAAGAACTCTGCACATTTCTGGATTCTTGTCTTGACCCTCATAAATTATGGCCTTTGAAAGGAAATGAGATGGAAATAAAGTGAAAACAAAGACACTTTTTAAACACACATTAATTCACACAAATAATTACACTAACATGTTTGATATTTTTTCACTTCATAACATAAATCAGGGCATGAATACACATGATCTAAGGACAACAGCATATATTAGAAGAGTGCAAAGGCTAATTCAAATTGAGTTAAGATAATCACAGCAAAATCAGTGTTATAAATTATATTATTTCATAAAAACATCAATGACATCAACCAAATTAAACAATTACAAAAATAACTATGACTAATAGTACAAATAACAACACCATTTTTTTAATGGCAGCTATAATACAATTAATGCTAATGATTAAGATGATAATAATAACATTAAATTGTATTTTTTTATTAATCTCGATAATATCCTGTGGCTCAGAGAGGCAGACAGAGAGACAGAGAGATTTTCATAAGGAGAGATCCAATAGAAGTGTCATCAATATGCTTATAATCTGGGGATATTTGGGGGAAAGTGTTAATGGGCAATCTGTTGTTTATTTTGAGCCGCTAACAATGATCTTTCTGTGGATAAAAAGCGGTGTCTGGCGGTACGGTTGAGTAATTTTTGAGCATTGGCTGAAACAGATGGCGTGGAGCTATCAGTTCTGCCGCTTTTCTCTCCCTCCCTCGATCCCTCCCTCCTTCTTCCATTTCTAAGGATAGACACTTCACTCCCTCGTATTGAACCGGCACCAAGTGCAAACGCAGGCAAAGCACCACATTATTGACAAAATACGTTTAAAAAAAATAATAATATAAAGGCTACACGTAAAAATACAGCCTTACATTTATTTATTTTTTTTAAGCAATTTATATTTTTAAGGATTTTTTGTGCTGCAACGCGTGTGGCCATACAAGATATAATATGGGAGATTGACTTTGGAAAAAGTGACATATCTGAACCAGGTCGCATCACTCTCCCGCTTTTAAACGCTGTTCTACTTGACCTGATGTGTTTTTTTTTCCTTGCCTTTTTTTTATTCTAGGAACCGGGCGATTATCTATATTGGTTTGATTTATGGCGGTGTTTGCAGCTGTAGAAACAGAAATCCATAAATTGCTTGTTCTGCGTCATTGACTCGGATCATTCGCACAGGAATGTAGACTGTGACCATGCAGTGGCCCAGGCTTCACGGCTCTATTCAGAAGGCTCTACCTAAACCCTCCATTTAATAAGAAAACACCAGGTGGAGAGCTACAATAAGGATGTCTGATTTTATTCCCGAAATTATAGTTCACTTTACAAATCTTTGCGTTGGCTTCATGTGCTTTAAGACATTATTATTGCATTATGCGCGTTAGGCTCTGGGTCAGAAATGTTTGCGAGGAAGATAAGTGAAATGCACCTCTGCAAAAATATGTATATTTATAATTATAATACTTCACACTTTTTTTTAATATATATATATGTAAAGAGCGTCACCTTTGACTCTTTGCACGAAAAGTCAAATCAGATCATATGGAGCAGACGTAGTGGTTAAATGTTTAATGTGAGCCACAAAGAAGCCTAACTCAGGCAGAGTTAAATTGACTTTGGAGTCTTGCAATATGATATGGCCAAACCTAAACAGTTAAAATGAAAGCTGTCTGTTCTTGTTACACCGGTAATTTTATTTTATTTTGTGCCACAACTTCCAATTTGCATGCAGATTTATTTTTTTTATTATTATTTTTGGAAACAGTGTGGTGCATGCATCTCAGGGGTGACGAGATTTGCACGGCATGTTAAGGTTTTGCACAACTGAACTAAGCATGTGAGCAGGTTTTGCACTGTATGCGTATAGAAACAAAGTGTAACAGCAGCTTACCTGCTTCGTCATGGAATCGATTAACCGTATGTAAAGATCCTGTTCTACTCTGACGCCTGGGGAGACAAAAAAGAAGGCCACTTGTGAGTTTTGAAAAATTGCAATGCATTTAAACACAAAAAATAGAAAGCTCTCCCAAAAAAGTTAAAGAACATCTCGTAAAAAATATCAACAGTTCAGATAGTTAGTACATTTATAAATACTGCTTTTATTATTAATATTGTAATATTTATAATTACTACTATGATTATTACCAATATTTTTGTATGTGATTTTATAGTGAAGGACAAACTCATGTCTGATATATCTGCAAGTGTTTGCAAAATAATAAAGACAGTTTAACTCACCATTGCTGTATAATAACTGTAGTTTGTAATGTATCCCATTGTTAGTTTTTTCACTGGTTGGTTCCTGCAGAAGACAACAGTTTGTAAAAATCAACAGAACATGCCCATCACCACCACATATCTCTGTGTTGACAAAAATGCATATACTTTCTGTGCAAGAAGAAGAGAAACAGGTTTAGTTTTTAAAACGACTCTCTGTCATCAAAAAATTGAGTTTTTAAAAAATCAATACGACATGTGACTTCCCCTTGGTAACCCATTGCCATTTCAGGGAACATAATTTCGATACATGTGCTGATTATGTACAGGGGTGCAGGTTATTTTTTCTCAAATACAACGCTTACTTTATCTTTCTCCACAAAGTCCACAAAAGCTGTCCTTTCGATCTCCACGGGCTGACCCTGCCTGTCATACAGAGCCAGGACGAAATGGAAAAAATTGGATTTTCTGAGGTTGGAAGGGGGCTGCTTTTCATAATGTGCCCGTGCCAAGCCGACACCGCTGCTGGGAGAAAACAAGAGACCATGTCGGTTAAGCACCGGACACCGGGGATACTAGATGATGGAGAAGCTGATGGAAACATTGGAGATGCAGAAGCACGCTTGAGTACGGGGGAGATTTCTTGATTTGTCACAATAATGGGTAATCTGATGTAATGAAAGAAGGGAAAGCCGAAGGGGGGGCATTTATTGGGAGACCGTAATTGATACAGAGTATTCAGGGGATTGAGGGGTCGATATGATGAGGAGGGAATGCGTGAGAAAAATCAGATGCTTTTGGCATGCGTACCTTTGGGCGGCTGTGTTTGCATCCACCACCCCAGCTGTGTGCATCCAGGAGCGGACCGAGTTCAGTCCGAGCGGTTCCTCCTTCATCGTCGTCCCACCCCGCGGTATAGTTTCCTGAATTCCAAACATTTAGGACAATTTGCGTGAAAAAGAGCCTCCTGCGAAATAAGGGAAATAAACCTCCAAGCGTGTTATCCTTTAGGGTTGGTTTTTTTCACAGGATAAGTAGCGAGAGCCGATTCACACTTGCGAGAGAAAACCCGGTCCACAGGTCTTGCCTCCCTCTTCAGTCCGTCCGATGTGAACAATTCTCAAAGTGCTGTACTTAGTTAGAGCGGTATCCACAGACTGCAAAAGTGAATTGTTCAACAGACAAGATTTTTTTTGTTGCTATTGTTCCTCTATGTTTTTTCTTTTTCTTTTTTTTGTGCTATTCACAGAAAAATCGATGGCAGTTGTTGTATGTTTGTGGGTGATGCTGCTCTCAAAGTGCCCACATCCCTGAAGCACCGCATCCAAAACCTTCAGGACTTCTTGTTGAATAAAAAACCCACTCCTGAAAAGGTGCTGCTGCTTCTCCACAAGACAAACACAGGCAAAGGCTGATCACCAGTGGAGGTGTTCCTTGTACACAGGAGAGGTGGATAAGGGGCCCTTTCGCGTCGTGCAGGATGGATGGGAACATGCAAAACTAAGCCCTCTTTCCCCGAGGACTGAAATCTTTCCCGGGAGCCAAAACTCTAAACCCACGGGAGAGGCGCTGTCAGAATATGACGCTGAAGAGGCGGAGCTTTGCCCAAATATGGAGCTCTGACGCTTCCTGTTAAGCAGTGGCGCTCCTCTGTACGGTGCAGCCCAATAGTGCTGCAGCCCGAGAACACTCATTCGCTCCACTTTTCCTCTTGCTTAGGCCCTATATGTGGTGAGTTTGATTTTTTTAATGATATGGAAAATTCGACCGGGTGTAACCATCACACATAATGAGAAAAAATATAAATAATAATACATGATAATAACTCGGAATTCCTTGCTTATTATTTCTAGCTGGCCTGATGATTGCAATTTCCGTGATTAGTTTTATTATTAGAATTAATAGTCTTTGACATATTTATTCGATTACATTTGTGATTATTACAAATTGACTTGATGAGATTGTTTGTTCACTAATGCATCGAAAGCATCTCAATAGATACGTGAATACAGGCCATAAATCATATTTCAATAACAGCAGATCATGTTTCTTCATATAACTGATATATTTATATTGTGCATGTTTAACTCCATGCTGCGGGTTATTTTACTGTAATTACAATGTAATTAATTTAACACTGATTTCACAGAATCAGACATGATTATACATTTATTAATTTACATTTACTTTTCATTGAAAATGATTAACAACAGATGATTTACTTTTAATTGTTTTGCATGGCAGAGCAGAGGATTTATTTAATTTATGGCGTTAAGAATAACATATGAACAAAGTTTAAAACCCAGTTCCTTAGTATCCATATTATTAATGTGAAAACAAATCAATCCCACCGCTGTGCCATTTACAGAAGATTACTTTTTATGGGATAAAAATCAGAGTCACAGTGTCTCATGACATTAAACAAAGTTCAGGAAATCCATGGTTCTGTGTCTTCTTTATTTCATGCACGTCTTGAAAAATCAGTAATAATCAGAAACATCTTAATCATTTTTAAAGAGCCAACTGCCATACATGTCCGACTCTGTCCGAGAGGGGCAAGCAAGCAATTCGGTTCATTAGTGGTGAAAAGGAGGAGAGGATGGAGGGAGAGAGGGGAGGGTGCGAGGAAGAGAGATGTGTGCTATATCCTGAGCAATCTATCTAGCTGGTGCTGAGGGTTAATAGCTGCTGCCAAAGATAAGTGAATTATAAGCTGTTGCTTTCACCTCTACACAATCTATTGCCAAATTGCCCAGTCACAAAATGAGGGTGTGGATTTTATACTATTTTTATTATTTAAGAAAAATCCAAGATTTAATTTGTGGGGGTAAAAAAAATCAATGGGGCCCTTTTAAAAAACAAGTTTTTGTTCTATTACATTAAACAAACCGAGACGCATGTTGTAAATATTTTTGTCTGTTCTACCGAGATTGCACATTTCTTTTTAGCACACAACTCACTCTGCCTTTTTTTGCTGCACATTTTCAAGTCGCTTATTATAATTTAACCCCTGATTACACGCACCAAGGCGATTTAAATCTGATTATCAAATTAGGAGACTTTGAGACAAATCCTCTTAGATCTGATACTGTTGACTGGAGAAAGAAAATGGATCTCCACACCCGTCACGTAGGTAACGATGCTGTCCTGAAAGGGAGTTTTAAACCGTATTTGACAACAAATGCAGCTGCCCCGCTATTTCAGAAGATATTAGAGGAAAATGAATGCAAATCTGTGTGCAGGAGCCATCTGGACGTGGAGAGAGGGAGTCAGCTGCTCCACACACTGAGGCGCGGAGCCTGAATCCGTCTCAGCTCATTCTGTGGGATCATCTGCGTGGTGGGCTTACACCGTGGAAAATGCGCTCTCCATCATTAGGTGAAATGTTAGCATCAAAATAAAAGAAAATGTTGATCCCCGTTTATTTTAGTGGCTGCATGCATGACAACTTTGCACAGGCGTGGAATTAGAGGATCATAGTCACATTTTCAAATTTTTCACAACAAAAAAAAAGCTTGCTTCCTAACTGCACTCCTGAGGTAAGTGGGGGGTGAGGAGCAGGGAAACAAGTACAAACTGTTTGCCTCATCTCTGCATCTTGGCCGCATTGAACCAGGCTGAATGCTCGTTTAAAATGACCGCTTGATGACACGGGGGGCTGTTATCTCTTTCTTCTATTCAGTGGGCACAATAGATGAACCCCAAAAGATTTGGGCTGGACCATTGATATACAACTTAAGTCCCCGGGACGCGTGGCTCCCAATAAAAATGTACACGATGACTCCGAAGACCTCCCGTCTCGCCGGGACGAGCTTCCTCCGTATTGAGGGTGACGTCTTCTTTTTTGTGTGAATTTACGGGGCGAGGCCCTCATGATCTCCTTAAATTTGCATGTAAATGGCGACATCAGCCGATACGCGTGCCAGGGGCCAGCGGGCCTCCCAGATGTCAAGGCAAAGTCAATCAGCCGGCCGCTGCCCAGCTGTCCATTCATGCACTTTATTGGGACAACACTTTCATCACGCTCACCTGCATTGTTTCCTAATGAAATGATTGGCAAAAAAGGAGGAAGAAAGAAATCTTATTAGCACGCACCAAGCAAGTTCGCTCACGGCTTTATCACAGAGGTTGTTTTAAAGTGATCTTATTCCGATTAAATATTAATCAAATACGCCTACAGTTACGCATCACTCCAAACTCCATATGGAACAAATAGGCAGTCAGCCCACTTATTGTTTACAGCAACTCAATATTATTCCATTGTTTAGACGAATACTATGTTGTTTAGTTAAACTTTAAGTTATATTAAATAATTTATGTGTTTATTTAGGTGTAGCCATATGTTACATGCCGCGCAAAGAAAATCTCAAATGTTCTTTAATGAGGTGTACTGTCTTTGTTTAAATAATCATATCACTTGTAGCTATTTTAAAGGGTCAACTTTTATATCTGTGATTTGAGATTTTTTCTCAAAAGTGGTGGAAAACAGACAATATTTATATATATGAGATCTTTTTCAATTTAAATTAATAAAATGCTTAATACCTCATTACAATGACAGACACCTTCCAAACTTTGTTTCCAGAAGCTATTAACGTTATAGGCCTAATAAACGGACGCGCGACACTTGATATGACATATTCAAATATCAAATTAAAATACAGTTTGAACGTTATTTTTTAATTATAGGGGTAAAACACAAATGGCCAAGAGTGATGAGATCAATCATGTAGGCTGTTCGTGTCAGGCAGTAATAGCTGATAGACGGACAGCGCCCCTCGTTGGTTACACTTGAGATCATTGTGTCGATATGAGGCAGCTGTGTTCCTCAGTGACAAGTTAGCTAAATCTCAACATAGGTTTATCTAACACCCCCCCCCCGGCCCCAGTAGCGGCCAAAATATTGTTGTTTATGGGAAGGACAAACTATATATATAAAAAAATACTTAACCGAGTTAATTATAAATTTTTAAAAAACACAAGAATGACGATTTAAATAAAATAAAAAGCGTATGTATACAGCTAAAGACTAAGAAGAAGACAGCGCATTATTGTTTACATGTCGAACATTTGAATTGTCACGTTAAGATAAATTGACATTTTTTAAACGCTAATTATTATTATAAATATTATTTAGAGTTGGCTTTACATTCCACGTGTGTTTCTTTTTGACAACGTAGGACTTTTCAAATAAACACAAGCACATTATCTGGTGTGACCTCACATTTCGTCACTAACTTCTGTCAGAGTGTTCATGTTAATTGTGTTCAGTGGTGAGTTCTGTCAAGGGCATTGCCCGTGCGAACAATTTGCATTTCCATTCTGCTGTGGAAATGATGAGAGAGTTTCAGCGCGGTTTAGAGCCTCGCGGCGCAGTCTGTGGGCGAATTACATTTAAAGAAGGCGAGAGAAATTAAATAAGAAACCGAGACCACTTCAGGGCTATTAACATCTAAAATATCCCCTGGAAATTTAGACCAAAATACACATGACCAAATATCCAGCATACCTTCGCTCTTATGCAGCCACGTCTTGATTGTGTCCATCACAGCTTTTATAGGCCTGTCTAAAATTCTTTATTTAAAAAAAAAAAAAACTTATCACGCTGCCTCACATTTCTCAGTGGCATTGATGGAAGTGAGGTAAATGTGATTATTCAGCCCTAAATCGGAACATATTAACTTTTAATATAAGCGCTCTAATACCAAATGGAGTGCACTCAGAAAAACGGTTGCAAAAATTTGACTTTAAGGTCATTTACAATTCTCATAAGTAAGTATGATGTGCACATATTGCATCGGGCAATGTGGCCTCCAAAACGGGAGGCATCAGCTTTAACCTTGTTTTTTTTTTCTTGTTTTTTTTTTTTAGCCCATGTGCATGACCACACAGGCAACAGCCTTTCCCTCAATACTCAAGAGAACTTAATTTGCCTGTTGACCCCTATGATGGAGCT
Organism: Gymnodraco acuticeps; assembly: GCF_902827175.1. Taxonomy (NCBI): domain Eukaryota; kingdom Metazoa; phylum Chordata; class Actinopteri; order Perciformes; family Bathydraconidae; genus Gymnodraco; species Gymnodraco acuticeps. The sequence continues at coordinate 5,535,357 of NW_022991180.1, forward strand.
ACTGCCAACTTCCAGTGATACTGCCCCACCTGCAGGAGTCCCATAATTCTCAAGTCACTCATGTCAAAATGTATCTTTTCTACATGTTGCATCAGTGCCTCTAATTTACTCCTAAAGGAATTGCCATCCTTAAGGTGATAAAACAAATGTGATGGGCAAGGTCTCTTTAATATGAGTGATGCAATTCATTATCACTATACATCTGAATTTTGACTTTTGTCAGATATCTCTATTAATATTGGACTGTGTTACTATTAACAGAAATGTTAATTATGATGTCAAGATGGTGAGAGTCAAGGTGAAAGCTGCACAGCAATAGCTAAAAATAATCCATGCCAGCTAGAGTACAGTAGATCCTGCAGAGGAGTGTTACTGGCAAGGGACCTTTTTGCTGCAACAAAGAGGTGGAAAAGAGGAAGTAAATGAATTAGAGTACAAGCCAGTTTCTGCCTTTGTTTCATCCACACTTGTCCTGTCCCTATTTTCCAACCTCTCCCTTTTCCTTGCTATTGGAAATGCTGCAAATTGTATAATGCTGGTCTTTGTTCTACAGAGTCAAGCCACATGAATAGCCGTCCTGAGCACAAAACACACTGACAAACTGATCATCTTAAAAAAGCAACGCCCTGGTGCTCACTTGGCCTACTTTCCACGGCAGCACTGGGACGTGGGAAGAGGAATAGAATTCAGGGGAGGATGTTCTTGCACTCTGGGAAACATTCAGTATAGTAAGTGTGATGCACATAAACATAGCCTTTGCATTGTCAACCTTAGACCGCATTTGCCCCAGATAACTAGTCCCCGTGTGCTAGACTATTCTCTTTGACTTTGCAATTGAAATCCTGAGAAGATTATGCCAAAGCTAAAAGAGGCAAACTCCAGGGTGGGATTTCAATTGTCAATTCCTGTTGGATTTGATAGCATTATGACATATAGTACACCATCTGCTACGCTTTCTGCGACTAGGTCTGCACAAGTGGAGCCTATTGATATGAACATCATTACAAGTACACCTATGGTTTTTTAATAGACAGCAATATTCAATCACTAATAATTTTCTCGCTCTTTACCATAGATGTATGACTAAGCAGGTTACAAAGCACAAGGGTAAATTAGGAAGGTGCAGGAAAGTAACCACTCCTAACTTTAGCTAAACAGACTTTCTGAAGCGCTAGATAATCTGGGGCTTCTATGTACACCGCCTAACCAAATGTCGACATCTGCGAGGGTGTGCATAAAGAAAAGCTCCTCAGAGAAACGGGGGATAATAATCTTAGTTCCCCTCACCTTCAGTTTGCCCATAGGGGTTTAAAAGGGAGATGAAGAAATCCTATGTAAACATGCCAAGTCAAATTTTCACTTGAAATGTGACATGGAGGCAAAGGCCAGCCTTGGTGCATCACTAATGCGGTTCCACACATGAGTTTTCAGTGCCCCTGGATGTAAACAATTGATGTATTCAGTCCGTGGTTTGAGAACTGACTCACTATGCACGCTTAACATGTTTGAACATCTTTCTATCCATGACTGTACGTTTAGTGCATAGGTGAAGAGCCCGGAGAAGTCAACACAAAGCTTGTACACAATCACAATCTCTGTGCTCAATAGCTTCAGCGAAAGTGAGTTTTGCTCTCCTGAGAAACATACAAAGTTTGAGCATCTGTTCCATCATGTAGTCTTTGTTGAGAAATTAAATATTGAACTGATCTAGTGTACCATGAATGTTTCACTCACATAGTGATTAGACAGACTGGAGAGGCAAGACATTGCAGCACTTTACACTCTACTTTAATACACTCTATGTGTTGTTGTTGTTGTTGTCTTTAAGTGTTCTCCACACCAGATTATAATGTTGTTGTAGAAAATGGTTATAATTGTTGCTTCAATTAGGCTTAACATGCATGTGTAATTCTAGTACATACTACCATACATGCTCATTTAAATGCAAGTTATGAATAAGTGCACACAAACACATTCATCCACTGAACACAATGAGCATTATGAGGGCAGTCCGGCTGATAGTGCACATCAATTTAATTGAAAAACAAAAAGCACAAATTAGAGTTTTGTTTTTTATTATTCAATTATCAACTTGGTAGCATCTGTTCTTATATTTTGATGTTATTGTGCAGCATATAAAAAAGGTACTGATTTAAATTAGTTTTCTTGATGGCAGTAAAAAAATAAAAACATCTTAAGCATAAAGGATTTTCTTTGTCATCATCTTTTTCTCCAAATCAACAATTGTCTCAAGGGTAAACCGCCTAATGATGTTTTTTTTAATACATTATCATGTTGGCTTAGATGAGCAGAAGAAGGTAACATGCGAGCAGGAGAAGGAAACGGTATCATCACAGAGATCATAAAATGGTGTCGTGAGTAGTCTTTTGTCCGGGACCATAGGAGAGTTCTGTTGCTAAAGGGAAGGACAAAAGCAGAAGGCGCCACGGGTATAAGGTTCCCCTGAGCAACAATGCTGAAAGTTTCAACTTGCAGCACATGGGTGTAACTTTAACTGGAATACTGTGGATCAAAGACTCACAAACAAAGTGGGTGGAAATGCTGGAGGAGTGTCTGTGCTCCAGTGAAGGACAGGTTCACTAGAGAGAAAGCGGGAGAGACCATTTATGAAACGCAGACCAGGCAATCAAGGCTAATTACTGAGGCTGTTTTTGGTGAACTCAAAGGGCAGCATGATTCAATTAACAAAATTGATGTGAATTATAATTTTTGCTTATTTAGGAAAATTAAATTACCCTACATACAAAATACGTGGTAAAATAAGCTTATCAGATATGAAACAACATAGGAATTAAATATTGTCACCGCTTCATGTGCACTTAATTGAGTAGAGGACACACAGAAGATTTTGTATTGCGTGTCAAACATTCATTCCACACTCCTGTCTTGTTGTAGAAGGTGAGGGAATTATTCAGTTCCACTTCTTTAAATAAGAAACACAGCCTTGAAATGTGTGGGGCTTAAGGCAACTCATCAGGTTAGATCAGTGCAATGTGGATGCGTAACCTTTACACTGCAGTTGAACCTGCACGCACGTGTTATGAAAGGTCCCTGTGGCACTCTCCTCTTCTGACATGGATTTGAAGACTTGCCACTTTATTAGCTGCTAAGCCCCCAATACTTGTTCTATATAGTGGAGGCCTATGTTATGAGCCGGGATCTCATTGTCTTGCGTTATTAGAGGAAGAGTGTGCAGCACTCTCTTGTCCCCCCCGAGAGAATAGCCTGACTGTTTGAAGGGAAGCTACAAGTGCAATTTAACCCATCTTATTTACAATATGATCTTTTACAAGGACATCATCGCTGCAAGGATTCACATCTAATATATCCCTGCAATGTGATTCTTCTCTGTTTTCATTGATTTGGGAGAGTATTTTGTTTGATGTTCACTTGAGCCTTTAAAAAAAAAATATATATCTCTGAATCTGTCAAGTTAGACTTCCAGATAAACTGAAAACGTCAGTGTTCTACACTCTAATTCAGTATTCTTGATATATATTTCACTGGAAACTTCTGCAATAAAATCCAAACAATTGCTTTGTTATTAAAAGGTCAAAACTGTTCATTAATAAATGTCAGTGGCCACTGAGTGCTTCATGATAATATCAACATCAGCTCAGGGAAAACAAGCAGTTTGTGATCATCACTCGTGTCAGCAGCACACACTTACCCTCCAAAATGGAAATTATCTATTGACATTGAATAATAAGTGCCATAGTGCCATCTAGTGCTCACATTTGCACACTGAACAATGACAGACCCTGCATGCACATAAACTATATCTAACATATATAGGCATAGAGCCTTACGAAAGAGGTTCAAGTGATAGAGAAATAGCACACAGTAAAGGATCGTGTAGTATTTACAATGATTGCTTGTGTGCATCAATGTGAGGTTTAACTACACTGAATGACCACACTGAAGATGTCCACTCTTGGGGGAAATAAACTCGGAGACAAAGGTTTGCCTTCCAAGCCAGGTCTCTGACTACCCTCAGTTGTGGAAAGCCTCAAGGATAATTTTCTTCAGACAATGAGACAATGTTGAAGGCTGTGCATGCAAATTATACTCTGCAATCTAAATTACAAAGACATACACAGACCTCAAGTCATCAGGCGTCGTATCTCACTCATAGGGCCTCCTGGCTGTTAGGTTGCCAGAGGATGCTATAGAAACAACAGAACAGAAATAATAAGAAAAAACACATGAGCCAAAACAAGAGTGTTGAATAATTGATTGTGTTTGTCTTTGCTGTTTGTGTGTTTGAGTGTGTGTGTGTGTGTGTGTGTGTGTGTGTGTGTGTGTGTGTGTGTGTGTGTGTGTGTGTGTGTGTGTGTGTGTGTGTGTGTGTGTGTGTGTGTGTGTGTGTGTGTGTGTGTGTGTGTGTGTGTGTGTGTGTGTGTGTGTGTGTGTGTGGTGTGTGTGTGTGTGTGTGTGTGTGTGTGTGTGTGTGTGTGTGTGTGTGTGTGTGTGTGTGTGTGTGTGTGTGAGAGAGAGAGAGAGTTAAGACTGAGGGTCTGGACAGAGCTTATGCCCCTGAGCAGAGCAGACACATCCACTGGCCAATGGTTTGTGTTAAAAACTGTCTGATGGACCAAATGTGGGGGGAAGGGTGTGTTTGTGTGTGTCGGGTGCATGTGTGAGGGTATTTACACATATGCCTTTGAGTGTAAATTGAAACAGAAATAGATGAGGACAGTAGCCGTGTTTGATTTGGTCAAAAGAGACACGATGAGCTCATGTTAAAATCATGACTGTTTTCGCATTCAGTTCAGGGAATAAAACAAAGTAAACATTTCCAGGAGACAAATGCTTGTTGTTAAACGGCTCAGAAATAGGTATGTTGTAAGATGTTAAAAAGTCAATATACCTTCATTTTGTCTATGCTGGTAATGAGCCATATTTTCTGTGGAAAATGGCTGCTTCTCCGGAGGCACCATGTCTACTGAATGTGGCCCTGATCCTGGATAAAACAGAAGGCTCACCAATCAATCTCTCCAGGTTGCCCACAGCCAGAGAAAGCAGCTGCACCACATGTTTGCCTTGCGCGATAGCGACAAGTTAACATACGGGCAGCACAGTAACCATCCACAAGCAGCCTCTAGCTGTCTTATAATGAATTCCCACCGGGATGGGGAACTATCAGAGTCAGTGGTGTTACTGGAGGCTCGGAATAAAGTCAACACCTCTCCTTATACCTGATGAAGCTACGGCAAGGCAGGAAACACACTCATACACACACATACAGTCACACAGCCACAGCACTGAACTTGTAAAAATGTGAAACATCGAATGTACACAACAATTAAGCTGTACGGTTTGTTAAATCACAAATTAGGCGCAGATCAAATGTTTCTCCTTCACACTGCGAGGGTGAATACAAACGGTTTGTTATGTTTTTAATAGTGTGCTGTTACTCAAGGCAGCTGTTTTTTTTAATTAATGAGTTGTATACATAATAAAGACCATTGTAGAATTCAAAACAACTTGTTTCAATTATTTCTGAGCTATATTAAGCATCCCTTATTCTGTCCTTACGTATAGAATATTAACCACACTTCATAATGATGTCAAATCAAGTGTTTGTTTTTACTGTATCCAACAAGTAACATCTGCACAGCCTCATCAGATAGAGGTAAAAGCCACTGCAAACCCATTAGGTGCAGTGTGGAATTATACAGGGCTCCTTGTGTTGAAGTCAAGGATGTTTTAAAGACTTAAGCGGTTCTTAAAATAACGATGGTGTTACAACAGTGGTGATGGATCTGTTTTTAATGTAAAGGTAAAATCCCTACATCTATATACTAATTGCATTATTAACTATATAAGTGTTAAAGCTTACTGGGGTATATATTTAAAGACACTTTGCATCAGTTTGATAAGCATGTTGGGGAACACATGTATAATGTACAATTGTTACACTAGTTCAAATATGTGCCCTGTGAGCATTTTTAATGTCACCATTTTTTCTATGAATAGCCAAAGACCATCCAGCTTGTATGTATACAGCAGGTACAAGTTGGCCCACCTTTATATATAGATATTGATATAGTCTTCCTAACCTCCAGGCCTCTGCTCTGCTGCTCCCCATGGGACGATGTGAGTGATGAGAGGAATGTGCAGCTGGAGATGCTGGGGAGAAGGTTTTGGTGAGATTTGGTCCAGGTCTTTCTGGGTGCATCTCTATATGTTCACTTGGCACCTCCAGGACAATCTGCAGATGCAGCAAACAAAAAGTTTAAAACCACTATGGAGGCAAAACCAACTGTGTGTATCCAAAGCCTATAATCACAGTGGCTTAAAACGAGGACAGGTGATTAACTAGCTTCAATTACACGAGGGACCAGTAATATTTGGTTAAAAATGAGCACCATTTGTTAATGATGCCTTTTGGGCCACTATGCTATTTTTGGATAAAAAGTCAAACAAGAATAAACTGGCAACATGCAAACAGGAGATGTTTTTTTCTTATTCCCTTCCTTATTTCAGCTGAATATAGTTTATATTTGAATAGTGTATTTATATCAACTGGTTAACAGAAAAGTACAAAAGTATTCTGTTTTATCCACAGAAATGTGGCCTAGATATATTCTCATCAGCACTTACCATTTTTGTATTTGTCTGAATGTGACTTTTTCCCCCTATGGGCTGTCCTCCTCCTCCCAATTCTTGACAAGGCAAACCCTTCAGAGAATGCTGTTTAAAGAAAAATAATCATTGAACTAAAAACAACTACCGAAGCTACAACATATTTTTTCCGATTTGAGCATAATGTTCTCACAGAAATAGAGAAATAATATAGATATAAATGGCATATTTTTTATGGAATCTGAGCAGCACTGGGTTGAGCAGAATATGAAAAGATAGTTGGATGGATAGATAGATGAATAGATAATACAACATAGGTTGTTGTCTGTGAAATAGAGAATGGATGTGTTTGCATTCAGTGTAATACCTATAGAAGTGGAATATACCCAACATGTATAAACTGGATTTTCATAATTTCACCACTAGATGTCACCCACTGACCATAGAATAAAAACGGGTGTACTTGTAAGGTGTCACATCATTTTGAGTTAGGAAGGACCATTGATTATCTAACATTAACATCAACCAAGCAAAAAAAAAGAAAAAAGTGTCATCATAAATAGTATAAATTGTTAATATTTGTGTGAGTTGTGTGCCCTGGGCCTACTTATATCCCTGCCAGGACTTAAGCAATTACTTACATTATGTACATTTATGAAACGTAGATGGTCAAAGACTTAAAGATAAGAACATGTTAATGCTGTTTATGCAGGCTATTTTTTGTTGATTTGGTTTTGTTGGCTTCAACATCTCGGTGTGAATGCAATCTGACCAACCTATCATAATCTGAATTGGATTTAACAGGCTGCATAGGCAGGTATTGATATATAATGTAAACACATAAAGTTAAATGCATAGAAAAGCCATGCTGGATGCACATTTAACAATATGATGCTCAGGAGGATGGATGGAGCCAGGATGTGGCATGTGTGCATGACGTCATTTCTCCATGTACTGTGCGCCATTTTGGAAGAAAAAAATCTCGGATAATTTCCGTGGTCTTGACAGATCTGGACCCGAGTCTTCACACTGATTGTGGATGCTATCTATTTCTCCGAGCAAGCCTCATTGGTTGATTAAGTTTCGCAAGCCGTGTACAGCAAGAGCTGCTACATGAAGCAATGGCGGGTAAGCTACTTTTGAAGGGAGGCAAAGGACCCACCTCACTTGGTGTGTGTGATGGCCTGAATCTGCAAGTTAGCTAGCCAATGTTAGCGCTGGCAAGCTAAGTTGCTAGTTGTCAAACTGTGTCACTGTCAGGTCATTTTATTGTCAGACCAAACCCGAGTCACACACAAACTAACGCTTTGTTATTTTCTACAGGAGTTGCAGGAGGAAATGATTTTCAGTGGTGTTTCTCTCAAGTGAAAGGAGCGATAGATGAAGATGTTGCGGAAGGTATGTAGCTAACGTTAGCTCGGCTAAAACGATGGGAAGCTAGCTTGATGGTCTGATGATGAGGATGCTCTGTGGGCTTCACATGAGATGCACGATAGCTGGATGTTTACACATGTTTTAATATTGGACGGCTATTGTGGGTGCTGCGATGCTGTTGGTGGATCAGTTGCACAAACGCCCTTTCCTGTGCATTACTGTGTGTCGCTAGCTAGCTGTATGCTAGGTGGTGGCTAAGCTATTAAAGGGGAGCGACCGTGTCCATGACGTCAATGGGCTGCGTCCATAAATTGTCTAGTGACATCATGCTTGTTTTCATTCATACTTCAATGGGTGTACATGTTGTGCAATTTGACTCCGTGTGCCTGTGATGCTTTATTCCAGTGAATTGTCTCTAGCCTGTAGCCTAACACAGTAGCATGATTCGTGTTGTCATCAGAAATATGATGGTAAAAACTGAGCTATAGAGTGACTCACTCTGATTTCTGTGCATTTTCAGCTGACATAATCTCAACAGTTGAGTTCAACTATTCTGGAGAATTACTTGCAACTGGAGATAAAGGAGGAAGAGTAGTGATATTCCAACATGAACAAGAGGTAAGGCTCACATGGAGTGAGTGTGTTCATCAACAGCATTTTGTCTGAAGTTATATCCTGACTGACTGCAATAATAATGTTTAAACCACATGACTTGTGTTTGTTTTCAGTCAAAGAATCGTCCACACTTGCGCGGGGAGTACAACGTCTATAGCACTTTTCAGAGTCATGAGCCAGAATTTGACTATTTGAAAAGTTTAGAAATCGAGGAAAAAATTAATAAAATAAGATGGCTACCCCAACAAAATGCTGCTCACTTTCTACTTTCGACAAATGGTAAGAGTTTGTTTTCTATGTATTTTGATAATTTGGAAATGTTAGTTTTTGAAACTAAGATGCAACTTGATCCCTGTCAGGTAATTGTTGTCTCCTCTTCTTATCTATTTTTGTCAGATAAAACTATCAAATTGTGGAAAATAAGTGAAAGAGATAAAAGAGCAGAAGGTTACAACCTGAAAGATGAAGATGGACGACTTAGAGACCCCTTTAGAATCACCTCTTTACGGGTATGTTTAATCATTCGACAGACCTGTCTAATTTTTGAACAGGTTTTTCTATATATTGTCTAAAAATGCATGTTGTTTGTTTCAGGTACCAGTACTGATGCCAATGGATCTCATGGTAGAAGCAAGCCCACGGAGGATCTTTGCAAATGCGCACACCTATCACATTAATTCCATTTCTGTAAATAGTGATCATGAAACGTACCTCTCGGCAGATGACCTAAGAATAAATCTATGGCACATGGAAATCACAGACAGAAGTTTTAGTATCCTTTTTCGTCATCAGAAATACATCTATTCGATATGTGGCTTATAGTCTCTGCATTGTAACATGATGAAACATAAGACTGCTTGTTCCTTAACAGTGTGTTCCCAGATATTGTAGACATCAAGCCCGCCAACATGGAGGAACTGACAGAAGTAATCACAGCTGCTGAGTGCCATCCACACCAATGCAATGTATTTGTGTACAGCAGTAGCAAAGGCACCATCCGCCTTTGTGACATGCGAGCAGCGGCACTCTGCGACAGGCACTCAAAGTGTAAGTATTTCAACTGTATGCTGCAATGTGTAGTCAATCGATAGGTGTTGAATAGAACAATTCATTCATAAATACTTTTGATAGATTTGTTACTGTAATATTGCCATTGTTTGACATCCAGTATTTTTTTGAAAAAAATACTGGATGTCAAACAATTTATCTAAACTAATATGGTTGTGATAGATATTCATTTTTAGTAGAGTTTTCTTTTTCATGCCAAGATTGTGTTGATATCTGTTACCTATTATTAAAAAGACAAAATGCGTATTAATTTAGGACTAAGAATCGGGGATTTTTCCATCTTTGTTTTAGTCTTTGAGGAGCCAGAGGATCCGAGCAGCCGATCCTTTTTTTCTGAGATCATCTCCTCCATCTCGGACGTGAAGTTCAGTCACAGCGGACGCTATATGATGACACGTGACTACCTCTCCGTCAAAGTGTGGGACCTCAACATGGAGAACAGGCCAGTGGAGACGTATCAGGTGCATAAACATACTTCTCTAGTGATTTCAAATACAACATGTAACCATGTGTGTGAGAACAATAATAAGCAGTGCAGTGCCTAAAAAAAAGATCTCTGAGGGACTGAATAAATTGCTATTTCTTACATAGACTGAAAAGCACTAAGTTCTATTTTTGTAATCATGGCAATTAAGTCAGGACTTTCCCAAAGTGATATAACATCAAGCATGTGGTGCCGTACCCCTCCCCTGCTACTTTACACTTTTTCTTTTTTTCAACACCAAGTATTGCTTGAGTCGATTCACACTTCAACTATATCAACGGCTCAAGTGAATATTTTTGCTTAAAGTTCTGCGTTTTGTTTCAGGTCCATGAATACCTTCGCAGTAAGCTCTGCTCCTTGTATGAAAACGACTGTATCTTTGACAAGTTTGAGTGCTGCTGGAATGGCAGTGACAGGTATGTGTCCAAACGCTTGTACGCCTTTGCTTTTTAGTTGTTTATTGTGTTTCTAAATAATAGGTTTTACTATATTACTAACTTATTTGACTTTGTATTTGTTTTTCTCATGTTTGACAACTGCTTATTTTCTCTCTTCACCAGTGCCATCATGACCGGCTCCTACAACAACTTCTTCCGAATGTTTGACCGCAACACCAGGCGGGACATCACACTGGAGGCGTCCCGGGAGAGCAGCAAACCACGGGCTACGCTCAAACCGCGCAAAGTGTCCACTGGTGGCAAGAGGAAGAAGGATGAGATCAGCGTGGACAGCCTGGACTTCAACAAGAAGATCCTCCACACTGCCTGGCACCCCAAAGATAACGTGATAGCTGTGGCAGCCACCAACAACTTGTACATTTTCCAGGACAAAATCAACTAGAAGATTTGGGGCTCCAGAGGATAGGGCTTTTACCGTACCTGTGTAGTTAAGCCTACTACTTGTCTATCTGTATAAGAAGAAACAGCCTCGTTGTTCTCCTGGTGAAGAATTCGAAAGCACGCGTCTACTTTTTTTGCCACAGGAGGTTGATCCATAGGCCTGTTTTATTTTGAGTCTGAGCTTAGGTTGTTTTTGCCTTTGGCACCAGGGCAATCGACATGCCACCTGACCCAGAAAACCCAATTCGGGTCTAATTGACGGAATGGCACTCCCTAGAGGTCAGGTCAAACTCTTGAACGTTGGTGTTTGTGTTGACATTTTAAGCCTTCATTTCATGATTTAACGACAGAACTCTTGGAAGCCCTTAAAATGACGTCTTGTCAAAGTTGTAACATCATCTCAAAGATTTTGGGCTTTCTGAAGCACGGATTAATGGCCAATAAGCCTAACTGTAACATTCCCCCCATTGGCCATGTATTCAGGCCAAACTACAGGTGGAAGAGGCCATGAATTTGGAAAGTGGACTTGTTTCTTTTCTTTCCCCTTCCTCTTACTTTACCCAGTAAATACGGTGACATAATTTCACTGACTGTATCTACTCAAGTACACCTTGTCATCCACATAATAAAAAGAAACTAAAACTACAGATGTGTTTTTAAATTTAGAAGTATGTATTAAAACATGTTTATTGCTTTGCATGTTTTTATGTTGTAGAGAGGTGGAAAATGTCCAGTCACACCACTGTCTTTGAGCAGATCAAGCAAACTTGTTATGGAAATACCATTTGGGGCTACCAGTTTCAGAACCACTGTGGGAGACAACTGATAATGTGTTGGTGTCAAGAGATTAATTTCTTGTTTTTGACCATGTTTAGGGTGTAGGCTGGAAACTACATGGCACAAGATGGAGCCCAGGACAAAGGGAATCTGCAGCCTTAATACCTACTTCTATCAGTGACAGCTACTGTACAAGTTATGTCCCCAAACGTTTTACAAACCTCATGTGCATTATTTGTAAATCCTATTTTATAGAGTTATGTCCTCATATACTGCTGCTATATGTGGCTGTCTATGAAAACACAGGAGGAAATTGCACACCCTACAGTTTATGTAATAAGAGTGCCTCCTAATCATGTAATAAGTAAGAAATTCAGACAGGCCTCGTTCATGTGCCCTTACTCATTTATTAGGGATGTCACCCAAACTTAAACCGTATTGCAAATGTGGATCTTATCTCCGTAGTTGTGAATGCAGAAATGAAGGTTGACTACACAAAACATATACTGATGACATTAAAACAACACATATTAATGCATTGTCTTTGTCCATTGATTCCTAACATGGTGGCAATGTATTCACTTGTTTATTATTTTGACCAAAGTTCAATAAAATTTTAATTGTGTTCATCTGCATGTGGTCCTTTCCTTAATAAATCCATGTTTTTGAATACTGGTTAAAAATCCATCAGGGCCATATGTGTATTTCCAACTTGTATTGTGTAGTATGATCAATATCATGGACCATAACAGTCCTCTTTAACACTTATCACAATTGGCAAATAATTGAGCAAGCAATAATAGATGCAGTCACGTTAATACGAGGCTTATGATCCATAAGAAAACAAATAAAAGTTACATGTCAAAACAATTTCCTTTCTCCAAAGCTGATCTTCAAAACTCTGTGTATCCTTTCAAATCAAAGTGATATCTCATTGCAAAATGAAAAAGGCATGGTGTACAATATATAGTTCCCTAACGTGCAGATTTAAGGAGCAGGAAGCAGCAAAACGGCCATCTCCAGGCCAGAACTAGGACTACAGCAAAGAGCAGAGGATAGGTCACTGTTGTGTTCAGGAGTAAACACCATGAGACAGCAATGACAGATCCTTAACTCTAACACAGGTGTGAGCTAAGAGGGGCCCTCAATGAAATTTGACCGTGTTACATGGCCACCTCCCATTGATCATCAAAAGGTCCCATTTTAAGGCATGCCGAGGTGGTCACATCAAGGTGACATGGTGTAGCAACAGACCACCGTCCTACTTAGTAGGTGCTGTGGGAGGTAAGGCGCTTCCCAATGTATATCCTAAAAGAAGAGAGACAAACATGTCAAAAAAGATGGTACTGAGAACAAAATATACAACAAAAGAAAACAGGGGAAACACTGATGTTCACATTTGAAGGCTCTACTTTATCAGAATAATACTATCAATACAAAAATATCTGTTCCATGTTACGTTTGTCTTAAGTAATTAATAAACATACATATTTACCATTGATTACTACTGGAACTTAACATAACCTTCTGACAATGCACATGACAAAGGTATAAATAGTACACTACTATGAGTTATTTTTACCGTTTGCCCACAAAATATAATATATTTGTTGGTCGAACGCACTTATTGTAAGTCGCTTTGGATAAAAGCGTCAGCTAAATGCAATGTAATCTAATCTAATGTAAAGTATGATACACTGAACATGAGAAAAAAATATAGGGCTGCCACTTTCTACAGGGTATTTGAGTTTTGGAACTGCTTTTTGTGTTACTGCAATACTGTTATCTTCTATGCTACATATGTTTAGAGGTACAACAGTTGTCCTGCAAAAAAACATGTAAACACTACACTGGAATCCATCACTCTGAAGTAATTGTCAGGCCATTTAATGCAGAGACTAACACTCGAGAACCACTAAATTATTCATGGTGTGTGGGTGCAGTTAAAGGTCTGTTTGCATCAGTGATGTTTCAAAACAAAATGGAAAACTAGTCTATATGTTCATGTATTATTATATGAAAAATACCAAATAAATCATGTCAAATTATTTGATTATGTATAGGCGAGTACATCAATTGAATGTGGTAAAAATCTGGGCTTTAAACATTTTTTATAAATCCTTTTGCAATGTTCTGCAATGTTTTTAGTTGTTCTGAGTTACTGTAATATTGCCATAGCTTAGAGATGTAATTATGAGGCTTACCCTAGGCCAACAGCCAGTATGTGAGAAATGATTAATGAAGGAAGGAAAAGCTTCAGAAAGTCAGCAGAGAGAACGCCTCCCTTCTTCATGACGCTGGTGTTCCTGATGCTGAGAGAGGTCGTGCGGTTAGGGTACTTCAGCAGGAACTCCCTACAGAGAAGCACATCAATGTTTCACTGTTATGAATACATAGAAATCAATGAGTGCCAGTTTATTATCACATCAACACCTCTACTTACACAAACAATACAGTAAGAAATCACAGTCTCAGATATATATACATACACTAATATGTGTAAGAGATTATAGAGCTTTATATTTGTTCGCTAACCATGTTCCATTATTGTTATCACTGCCATTTTCTCATATGTGGTGATTAGATCATAATTGTATTCAGACGGTTTAATAGTCATCAATGATTTGCATCTATAAATACCGAACAGCACATTTTTGTTATAAAATAATCATACTAAGAGTTACCACATGAGCACTTACTTTGGTGGATTGTTCTCAGGTCGACTGGACCAGTCCCAGATCCAGTCAGCGTTTTTCTTCATAATGTTCTCCACTTCCCATCTTCTTTCCTGAAAGTCTTCATCTGACTGAAAACAGTAAATGTGGAAAATCAAGCAACAACTCGGCCATAACTGATATTAAATAAAGCAACATTATGCTGTAAAACACCATATGAAATGTTGAGTAAAATTGTACCTGTGAGCTGTTTGTCTCTGATCCTCTACACAGAAGAAGAGGGGTCTGGGCTCTAAGAGGGCTAGTGTGAAGAAGACAACACAAAAAGGTCAGTTAAGAGTGACACATAGATGATCAGTATTACACAACATACAAGTAAAACAACTGTGCTTCCCTTCCCCCATTACAAACCTGTTGCACTGAGAACTTCCTCTGGAGCTGTTTTTGCCTGACTCGTGCTGTGCATCTACCAGCATTTTCTCCATGTCACACTCCTGGAAGGACATGGGGATTTGTTCCTGGCTTCCATGCTGACTAGTGTTTTGAGAGCCATTGCCACTGAAATTCAGCTCAACCCAGGAACCTTAAATCAAAAACATAGTTTTAACACATTACATTTGAAGGGTATCCATAATGGCATCATTGGTCTATACTTTGTTTTGTCCCCCTGGATGTGTATTATTGTAAATTAAATTGTAATTTGTCGTATTTCTATTTGTATCTATAGTATTTTATGCTTTCTTTATTAATATTTAGTCATTTTTGGCCCTTTACTCTGCTGTCACAAAGTAAATGTCCCCTTTGTCGGGTGGATAAAGGTTTGAGCAGGACTAACACACAGGCTAGGGCTAAATTAGAAAAATAAACAGAGGCACCCTGTAATCTTCCTTGAGGTCATTTTGATGGTACAACAATACAGTTTAACCTTATTTACTGACTATGCCGCTGGGTTTATAATCTTTGTAGGGCTCTCCACGTCTCGAAAAAACATAGGTAGCGTTGAGCTTTAACATAGCAAGTTATCCAGATACATCGAGTGTTTACCTCCGGGCTAAGCATAGTAATAACGCTGTGATTCCCTACTTTCAGCTAGCATAACTACTGGTTAGCTACAAGATGTTTCGTCCGTTATTCGTTACCTTGCAAACTGTCGTCCGATGAAATCTCCTTTTGCTGCGACATTTTACTGGTGTGATCTTGAAGGTCCAGCCGTTCGTTTTAAATGCATACGTGTAATCGAAATAATGGCGAAATGCCTAAGCAAGCAGCTGGAGCACCAACCACCACAATAACAATGACGCAATATTGTGTTTATCTTAAATGTGATTGGCTCGCAGAGCACGCAGAAAGAGAGTGTGCCACCCTGAAGAGCGCGCATGCCCAAACACGCTCTCTGAACAACCTCAATAACATGATTAGCAAGTTTCATATAAGCTGTTTTATAACATTATGTTTACAGCCCAAAGAGAACGTGTCAGCTCATTTCACATGTTGGTTGAACCTTAGTTGTTAGCAGTTACACACACCTGTCTGTAGATGGCAGTCATTGCTCATTACTCTCAGTCTCTCTCAGTTGTTGTTATAAAGTTGTTATAAAGGCCACACAAATCTAACTATTAAACTGCATAAGGTGCAAACATTTGACCTTTAATTACAAACATATATATATTTGCTGTAGTCAATAATATACTACATTACACATATACTTTCTGTTGCATTGTCTTATGCTCCTGTCCTGTGTGCCAACCACAATGAACACTTGCAGGTTTAGAGAGTGTTTGCAATCTGCCCTGAGGAGCAACGAATTAACCAAGGAAAACCTATTACTAAGTGTCTAAGGGCTTATTTTAATTAACTATTCCCCAAGTGACTTACAACGAGTGACTATTGACAAGGTAAAACACAATATTGTCGCTGAGTTCTTAGAGAGGCATCTCCAAATTTGAGACTGGCAAATGTAATTATGTTTGCTCCCGTGGAGATTAGCATGACTGATTATTTTTGCAAAATCTAATTATTTCTGCAAATGAGGGGGTTTATTATTCCTGGTTGTGTTCTCCTTCCTGGCAGATCAGTTTACATGGAATTTACTAGATTATTTAAAACAGACATAATTTTCTTGGGTAATCACTAAAAAAGTTAATTCTGCAGTTTTCCTCAAAACACAGGCAAGCACAAACAGGCAATATTAATTCAATTCACTTTGGTGCTGCATCATGATTTTGTTTCACAATTCACTGTTTTAATAATCTGTTAGTTCACGGTGTTATTACTGGAATTGGTAAGTATGCCTGATTTTTTCTAATTCATCTAATTTGGTTCAGGACCATGCTCAAAAGATATTGAGCACAAACAGAACATATCATTTTAACAGTATTGAGAGAGCAGTTAATGAGGAATGGTGCATAGACAGCTTAAAAAAAAGACATAAACCAAAAATAAAATAATTCTGTCACAGCAATGGTGAAAAAGCATGCCTTGTGTCATACTGCACACATGCACTTGTAAGCACATGCACTTGTAAGCCACACAGATAGATCATCCAGACTACGGATATGAACAGAAAAGGGCATTGTGAGGATGAGTAATAAGTGCCATCATATGGTGTATGAAACGTTGGGTTACGTATTGTAACCCTTGTTATATTAGCACAGGCGGAGCCCTCTACTGGACTCTATGAATACTACCTTACCCTGCGAGCATTCTCCCACTGACGGAGCGTCCACACAGCAGCGTGCGTTGACGCTTGGAGGTGGGCGTATCTGAAGCTTGGGGGATTTTTTGCGAGCAACGCGACCAACAACCAATCACATGAATCTCCCGCCCCCGACATACAAAGCAATAGCAATGTTAAAACGAAGTAAACTGGATATAAAATCCCCAAAGAGGCGAAAACCTACCAGTTTCATCCACTGTCTCTGCCACCTCCCTCCATGCCTCGCTCCTCCGGTTTGTATCCCGGTAGATGAACAGAGACTGATCATACAGCACCGGGTGATTCACTACCGCTATAATGAATTTTCCCTCCATTTTTTGGAATATGAGGAAATTACCTGCGTAGTCTCTCCCAGCATACACGTGGTTTGATTGGCTAGCGCTTGTACTGGCAGATTTGCATAAACGGGATTTCATTGGCTGACGCCTCCGTCGAGGCGTCAAAAGTTGAACATTGCTCAACTTTTGAAGCCACGTCGCTTCCCAAAATGCAGTTCGGCTAAAAGTCACCCCATTCAAAGTGAATGGGCAGAAGCGTTGGAAGCTTCAACGCACGCCGCTGTGTGGACGGGCCGTGAGACTTCTATAGGCGTAGCCGGCCTTGGGCGGGCCTACCTGAATGCGCGCGCATCACACCGTATAAAGGAGGCCTCGGCTCCTGACTATCATCCTACACCTCTCTTCAGCGAGCGGAATAGGACAGACAGTGTCCTGAGTAGAGGGCTCCGCCTGTGCTAATATAACAAGGGTTACAATACGTAACCCAACGTTATATCTCTCACAGGCTCCGCCCTCTACTGGACTCTATGGGTACAGTGGGTGGAGCCCCGATGTATACGCGCACTGTCGTCCAACAACAACATTCCACCCTACTGCCCCTGACCGGCTTTTCTGGTCAGCAGCTGCTGCCCCACATTCTCCTTTAACCTGGTTGTGACCGAGGACGTGACGTGATGTGCTTTAACCACTAGGTGTCCCTTTCTATCAGCTGTGCACCGTTATGTTGTAAATACAGCCTGTCTACCAATTGGATCAAATATGAAAGTCAGCCGAATTAGTGTTGATACTGCAAGGAGACGTATTGTGTGAAAAATAAATCTAAGATCAGTAATGTGTTGCTTAAAATAATACTTCTGCATGATTGCACCCCCTGGCCAACTTGTGGCCCCACGCAAAATTATATGATGAGGCCCTGTGTGTCGCGAACGTCGACTCTGCACACTGAGCTCTGATTGGTCATCAGGCAGTGCTTTCACTGAGTTGATCTCTCATCCTGGAACCTGGTGTGTGTGAGAGCGTTTCATATGTAGCCTATATATTGTTGGCGAAATATTTTCCAAGGCCAATAACTTTGAGCCAGTTGATCAGTTTTGTCCTGACTGAGCAGGCACCTGTATCCTTGGCTGCTGTGCTCTCAGTGTTTTGTCTCCCTGTTCCTGCCTGTTGGCGTCAGCTGATAGAGGTGTTGGTTTTATCTTGTTATGCACAATGTTGATTCTTCTCTCAGAAATAGCTACATATGGGTCTGGGTAGAGATCTTCAGAATTGGTTTGGCATCTTTTGTGTCAATTCGTGTCACACAACATGTCTTGTGAATAAACCATCAGTGTTTGCCATCAAAGTTCCTGCTCTCCTCGTGTCTCTCTGAGTCCAGTTTTCATTGCTTCAGAAGTTTCCATCGCATATGAGAGATTTGTACATGTTTGTAAATGATTTTGGTTTCAGTGTGTGTTTCACATGTGTGAACAGTATTTCTGAATAATGGCCCCTCATAGACATAATCCGAAAATAATTTTTTTTGTATTATTGTCAAGAATTGAAGTTGAAGTGCAGCTTGAATATATAGGATATAAAAATGACAAGTACAGTATGAAAGAAAGAAAGTGATATGAGTGACATGTTTTATTATTTGATTACCCTTCATTTTCTGTTGATAAAATGTTATGGAATGAAATACAATGTCAGATTAGGGGAAAGTTAGGGGAGTGCATGTTAATGTATCTGGAGGTGGCGTGTTCCAAAAGTGTTTGGGTTTGTCTGCCGTGAGTGGGCTGCATTCCAATTCAAATTGCCGCCTGTACAATGTATGCACCAGTCTGTGATATGCCGATGTGCAGGCCCGCTCCTCCCTACACGCCGATCACACAGACTGCGTCTGCCTCTCGCCCTCATTTTGTGGAGGGAACCTCATCTGATGCGCAAATGCGGCGCAATTGAGCGAGCCACAGTTTCTGCTGCGAGGCTCCACTAGCTGTAATCGGCTTGGTGTGTCCGGGGTTTACACACCACCACCACCACCCCCAGTCGACGCTCGCGAGGGCCTCATCCACGGGCGTCGCAACCATTATATGAGGGTGGGACAAGTCCCCCCCACTTTTTCAAATGATTAGTTTAGACCCCCCCACTTTTACCATGTGGAAAGTCCGTGAATCGGTCTCTCCACTTGCCGCACTTTGAGCGCTGTGTCAGTGCTTCACTATCAAATCCATTCCACTTGCTTATTGAGAGAATGCCCAAATCAATGAAACTCCGTACTATGTTTTCACTGCTACTTTGTACCAAGGCAGATTCTCCCATAGCGCGCGCATGTTCAAGGAGTGTTGCCATAGTTGGACAGCTCAGATCTGTTGTATGAAGCGATGCCGGTAGCGGAGGTAAGGCACACACACCAAATGTTCAGGACATTGTTAATACAGCGAAAATCAAAGCTGACGATCTCTTGGTTTGATATGTTTTCTCCCCCAGACAACATGGACATAACACATTTTTTTTCAAAGAATAGGAAAGTAAGTCTTCAGCTGGTAGCAGTTAATCAGTTAACAGTGATGGCGGCGGCGGCAAAAGCGTCTCACTTCTGGAGAGGAGTTTCGTCTTTATGTCATGATAGAGAGATACAAATACTGAATAGTTTAGATGAGAAAAGGCATCGAAATGCCAGGTTACTAGTATGTATCATGTAAACAGGGAACATGAATAACCCGATCTCTGTGCTCATGTAAACACCATGATGTACTGTAGAGGCGCAGTCAGTGTGTTTTGCCCCTTTCACACCAGCGCTTTTTCAGCTCCGGCTCGGAGCTGGAGCCTGAAAAGCGCCGGTTTTTCCTGTTCACACCGCAGCGGCGCCGGCTCTTAGCTCCGGAATCCGGTTCACTTCCAGTTCCAAAAAATTGTCGGTCTAGAGGCAAGAGCTTCGGAGCTAAGAGGTGGCGTCGCTTACGTCTCTCTTACGTCGAGGCGTGCAGGAAACTAAACCCACCTCCCCTGAACATGGGTCGACTGTCATGCCTGCCTACAAGCAGTAGTGCTTATAAACACACTTTATAAAGTCAGGCAACACTAACCAGGCTTCGTGTGATTCTGTTTATTTGTACTTTACTTTGACCATCCGTTCACTGTTATTGATCATTGTGGAGAGAGGCAGACGTTTTGTTTTGTATTATAGCAGCTATCGGATGGAATCAATACATGGGCTGCACAGGTTGTCGTGTCCGACTATCACAAGTAGAATCATAATAAAAATACGCCGGTAAAATGTGCCTGTAGAAAACGGTTTATGCCACAATAGGATAGCAATAGCAAGTAGTCAGTTTAGCTTCGGTTGCTATGCTAACATCACCCATTTTATACCAGAGAAACTTTCATAACAGCGTTGTGATACCAAACAGCGTCAAATCAGACTGACACACATTCACTTAGGCTAAAGGGAACTGGGGATATGTATCAGCTGCTTGTGTGAGTCGGACAGTGAATACTTTAGAGCGGCAGTGTGAGCTAACCGGGAGCTAACGGAGGAGAATAAACTCCCGTGGAAGAGCAGCCAACACTGCAGCGGTCGGTAAATGCTGCAGAAACACATTAATAAACAATGAACCACGGCACTCTGGAGAAAAGCATAAGGTTGGAGAAGTCGTTATTCAATTTATTCTGGCTTCGTGTGATTAAAAGCAACACGATCATCGACCCGACGCAGTTCCCCGTTGTTGTTGTTGTTGTGAGCGCCGTAATGCCGTTGGGGAGCAAATCAGCGATGTAAACGGTGACGTCATGACGCAGCAGCGGCAGCACCAGTCGGGTGCTGGGCGGTGTGAACAGAGCGGGAGCAGAAAAGGGAAACCGGAGCTGAACCAGAAAAGCTCTAGCTCGGAGCTAGAAAGGGAAAAGCGCTGGTGTGAAAGCCGCATTACTGGAGCCTCAGTTCGATAAGAGTTCTTTAACTTCGGTACTCTCTCTCAAAATGATAATGTGCATTATGTTTTAATTATACTTCTTATCATTCAGAAGCTTTTTGTGTGTGTTTATGTTTTACTGAGTGCTTATAGGTAATTTCCATCCCAGTATTCAGTTAACTATTTATTTTTTGTGCACATTACATAGCTAATATTCTACCTACTGCTTGGGACTTTGAGTCTTCAAAATGTCCAATGTCATAGACTGGGACTTACTTTAGAGTCAGTTGTATTTACATTCAGTATGACTTGTTATGATTCAATGTGAAAGAGTATACTGCTCAATAAATAATGATCACTTCACCACATGCCCGGCGCCGTGGGAGGGCCAGGGAGGGCCAGGCACTCCCATTTGACATTCCTTCCCTCCCCCAATAAACACGTTTTTTATTATTTATAAACATTTAAAAAAATATATATATATTTTTTAATTATAAATAAATTGTGAACTTTTATGCTACGATGTATGTGATGTCAGAACAAAAACAAAAAATCGCAGGCTACGTCAATAAATGCATGTGTGTGTTGTGATTTGTGATTCGTCCCCATTTAGACCAATCACAGCGTCACACTCTGCCGCCTATTCTGGATTTGTTTATTGTTTATTGTGCATTCTGTAGACTCCCATTTATGTTTGAATTACAAAATGGACATCAGAAATTGGCTTAAAAGGTCTAAGGATTTATTAAAACGAAATAGCGATGAAAGAACTGCAGCCGATGGTGCTGCTGGCGACCCTGTGCACCTGCCGTTGCAGCAGCACGCCTTAATGTCACAAGCTTGACCTCCGCAAACTCCGGGGCTGAGTTAGCGATGATCTTGGGGTTAATAAACCCAAGCAGGTGAAGCTGGATCGTTATCTAGGGAGATTGTTTTCAGGAAAGAAGCGCACTTTTGCCGCTGCATGGTACAACAACAGACCATGGCTTGAAGATTCGTTAAAAGCAGACGCAGCCTTTTGTTTCCCCAGACAGTTTAAAGTCAATACGTCTTCATCTGATGCGGCTTTTACTGTCAAAGGTTTTTGCCACTGGAAACACGCATTACAGACTGATAAAGGACTGCTAGACATGCCGCATCAAAAGAACACATTTCATGTGAGAGTGTGTGGAGAGAGAGACAGATACGCGAGGAAACAAATAAGGAAATGAGTACTTTGGTGCAGATCAGCTGGCACGGAGCCGTTATTACGTGTCAGCTGTCGTTGATATTAAAGCTTTTTTAGCTGTCAACCAACTCCCTCTCAGAGGTGACTCGATTCACTCCACAGCATGTCCGAGTGCAGTGCATAGGAACATAAACCATGCCCAAGGCGGGCTAAACAGTTCATCGTCTCCGTCTCTACTATTTCTCTCCGAGTGCAGCGATGAGGAAGCTGCCATCCGTAACCAGTGTGCCTTGCTCGTGATTTACCAGTGTATGTGCTGCCACGCACACAATGTTTCAAAAGTGGTTTCTATGTTGCCCTTTATTTGTGTATGTATTTGCGATAAGTGTGCGTCTTTACGCAATGCTGTTGGCCTTGCTGTTTGATATATATTATGCCGCATGCCCGCAGCAGGTGACGGTTTTGTGTGCCCTCCCATGAAAATCATATGCCCTCCCTTTAGATTTGTTCTGGCGCCGGGTCTGCTTCACCACCTCTCTTGACATCTAGGCGCTTGAGAGTGAGGCAGAGGCAGAACACAGGGACAGTGGAGAGAGGTTCGTTGCTGAGGTTCGTGATGAAAGGGAAATTACAGTTTAGAGTAAATTGTGATGTGGACTCTCATCCCAGAATGTTAAGGAAATCAGTGGGGATATTAAACAGGAAGCATTTCAGTCAAGGGGCATCATATGACCAATATAGACAGAAGAGCAACATTTAAGTCAATGATACCATTTCTAGGTGAACTTAACATCTGTATGGAGTCAGATCAGTCTCAATATTAATAAATGCTCACAGAAGGATTCACAAATGTATTTTGCGATTTATATATAAATGACTCTCCACAACAATATCTCTCAATACACTCACAAATATGTATTGTTGTATATAAATGTACAAAAAAATGGGCATTTAAACTGCTTTTTATTAATTAAAAGACGGCTCTGAATTAATAATCAAATGTTTCCTTTCTTTACTACTGGATGAAATTACAAAATGCACCCATCATTTCCCTCATGCTAGTATAGCCACATACAAGTATCAAACCACCTGTTAAAATGCACCAGAATACAGGAAATCTATTTCTTTTCGTGGGGGAGGACCCCCACACCCCCCGTTAAAAATGTCCCCCCCGCATTCAGGATGCTTCCTACGCCCATGGCCTCATCACATCACAGATGTGATATAATGTATAGGACCTTTTTCCTCATGGGTGTCATTCAACAGACCAAACATGACAGTTTCAGAGAATGAGTTTGTATGGATACACTTAAAACATATATTTGTATTGGCTTCAGCTCACTGATAACATAAGAACATAAATAGGCACGACACTTACATAGATGTTTTATTTATATGTATTTTATTACTCCAATGTATAAAAAAAAAAGTCAGGCATATTTAACTAGGACAGTTTTCCTTTGGCTCCCGGGAATTTTTCCACTTCGCCCCACTGTAAAACAGCAAAAAGTATTAATTTTTTTCAACTGCTTGGAATATGTAGTTCTACAGTACGTTGACAATGCTATTTCAAATGAGAAGATACACTAAGTCACTTAAACATATCGTGATGAAAGTGCAGTATAATATATATATTTATATATAACACATACATCATACATAATACAAGGTACATTTTTTATTTCAAAGTCAATGCTTCATTTGACCAATTCTTTGAATTTGCTGTCTTATCAATGCCCAAACATACAGCACTAAACTTAGACAACTGCCTCCAAGACAGCACACAGAAATAATACTACTTACTACTAACTATACTTATAGTATAATTGTTAAGAACAAATGTAACAAGTAATTACAAAAGAGATCAAATACCATCCAGCCTCACATATCAATCATTTAACCTTTAGTGATATTGATCAAGGATAAACTCAGTTGTATATTGTATTTTAATTTCTATTCCAATGTAGGCTACTTCCCTGCTTATGTGTTACAACCAGACAGCGTTTCTAGGGCGCAATTTTCATTTCATTTCAAACCTTTATTTAACCAGATTGGTCCCATTGAGATCATAGATCTCTTTTTCAAGGGAGACCTGCGATGTCTGAATGACGAAGGGCAGAGAACTTGGATGTCTTACTTTATGGCGCAATCGCTGTCTGATAGAGCCATTGATGACATGGCTCCCCACCCCCATGTGATCAACTAAATTGAATTTACTGCTGAGGAACCCAAAATGTTTAAGTTAGTGATCTCAGGGTTGATGAAGTTGGTTGGTAAGACTACTTTCTGGCCCCTGTTCTGCCAGCCCCATCAGCTACACTGAAGGAAACTTCAGATTAGATACATACCATCCAGAGCAAGACTGCCACTGCACCAACACCTCGGTATGGCCCTGAGTAAAGAAAGACAGATTTTAGGTAATCTTAATTTTTTTTCAAATACATACATGTAAATACGAAAAGTCCAGTGAAATCAAATGATAATTTGAAATAATAGTAGGTACGATTAACTCAAACATATGAAGGACTGTAACATAGTCAATAGCATTTTCCCCATCAGTTTAATATTTTTGGAATACTATTATTATTTAAAAAGATATTTGCACTGCCAAGAATAGGAATTCACCTACAAATGATTACAAGAAAAAATGTAATATACAACATGATGCATTAATGCGACATGAAGCATTACACAAGTACCTCAACCTTAAATTAATAATAAATTATTGTTACTGTAATTTCAATGTTTACATTAGCAGTCATGCTTAAGACTGAAACACTTTTTAAACAAAGTATACGAAAATCCAATAAGATAAGACTTGGTTCCACGGAAGCATTATTGTCATTGTTTATTTCTTATTTTAAAATATTTTCTAAACAAACCTCCCCGATTCTTTCCCTCAGTAGTTTTTTGTAGGGGAAAGTGGCTGACCCTTGATGAATGGGACATTCTGCAAGGAATTAAAAGATGGTAATAAGTTGAAGTTCAGCAATAACCTCCTAAACATTGCCTAACATCACATTGTGCTCAATTAAACTGTTCAAAATGGCACAGACTTTTGATACTGCAAAGTCTTAAACAAAACAAAAGGTGGCGTATTCTAATTGTACCGATGATTGTTTTCTCTCTCTTTAACTAATTCAATGTGCAAAATCAAACAGTTTCAGTCTATGTAAATAAGATAATTACTAATTAACCCGCACATACCATTAATTGCCACTTTATTCCTCGTTGGTCTTCTTTTCTGTGAGGAAGACACTGAGGACACAGGAGGAGTCAGGCTGGAGGAGAGAGCAGGAGTCAGGCCGGAGAAGAGAGGAGGAGTCAGGCCGGAGGAGAGAGCAGGAGTCAGGCCGGAGAAGAGAGGAGGAGTCAGGCCGGAGGAGAGAGGAGGAGTCAGGCCGGAGGAGAGAGGAGGAGTCAGGCTGGAGGAGAGAGCAGGAGTCAGGCCGGAGGAGAGAGCAGGGGTCCTTCTCACTTCGGTTAAATGAAATCCTTGCGTCTCTCACTTGCGTCGTTTCCCTGCGACTAGTCCCTCCTACCAGGGAAGCATGGAGAGACGCAAGGAAACCACGAGAAGCAGGGAAATTAGTTTTAAGAGCAATGGGACGTCCTTTCCTCCGGAGCGTCACGTGAAGCAACGTCCGTTTGTGATGACGCTGCACAGCTGATCGTCTGACAGCAGCTCTGTCCCCGTTATTTTCACACACACCCCCCTGCCTCTGTTAGCACACATTTACTGACACAAACATTTGTATCATCTGTTGTAGACCCAAATACATTAAATCAAATAAGAACTCATTCTCAAAAAAGATAAACGCCATTCTTAAAATGTATAAACGAACAAAGGTTTGATTAATATTGATTAGAGTGCACAATAGAAATAAAATAATTGAGAGAAGAAAAAGAGATATGTTATCTATCAAAACCCAGTTAGATTAACATTCATTGGATTGCACACTTTGTTTGTTTGTGTGGATATGTAGCACATTAACATTTGAATAGCACTTAATGACTGACTGAATGGAAATGACAATAAATGAAAATGTAAAACGAAAAAAGCGATTATGAAAATGTTTCCAAACAATGAATAAAATGATTTTTGACCACTTTGTTGTTCAGATATATCACATATTTGTAACTAAATGATACATGAATTGAAACAAAACACGGTATAAACTGAGGAGTGACTCCCGTGAGGTTCATGTATTTTATTCACTCCGCTGGGAAACTCAACTGTCAAGAAGCATCAGATCAGTGCATGCGCTGCATCGTCCAATCAGTGAGCGATACACAGTAAGGGGGCGGGGCAAGTGTCTGAGGATTTCATCGAAGGATGGTCTGGTGGTTCCTCGGTTATAGCTCCTCCATTATCGCTCCTCCGGCAAAAATAAGGCCATTGGGACGCTACTCAAGATGGCGCAGACAAATCAACTTCCGGTGAGACCGAGGAGCGAGGAAATGAAAAATAAGAGAAGTGAGAAGGGCCCAAGGAATTTGATCCTGGGTCTGCGGCCATTTCGGCCTGTGTGGTTGAAGGACCCTCTGGTTCAACTGCCAAAGTCACTTTTGAGAAGAAAAAAAAGTAGAGGCATGGTGAATAAATGACCAAGTATAATCCTCCATATACATTTATAATCTGAGTACTTACAGCTAAAAATGAAACTACAAATATTGATTATTTTTTATGAATCAAGCATTTAAGACTTCAATGTTAGGATGAGAAAACCAGTGCAGCAATCCACCAATAGTTGTGCTGCTAAGCTTTTACGAAAAACATAGTCCCACAAAACGTAATGTTATTATTAGTATTGTTATCAGTATATAAGTAAGGGTGATTATTAGTTGATTAATTGTCAACTTTAAAATGATTGACCAGCTGTTTCTATAATTGATTATCGTTTTGAGTAATCCTTTCAGTAAAAACATGTCATAATTAGATTCTCAAATGTGAACAATTTCTTTGTATTTTCCTTCTAGTTTAAAGGTCCCATGTCATGGCCATTTCTACTGATCATAATTCCATAGTTGAGGTCTACTAGAATAGATTTATATTGTGCAATGTTCCAAACTCACATTGGTTTCTCATACAGCATCTCTGTATGTGTATTCACTCTCTGTCCTAAACAGCCACACTGTGAGTGTGTGTGTGTGTGTGTGTGTGTGTGTGTGTGTGTGAGGAGATCCGCGGAGCCACGGCTGAGAAAAGATAAGGCTGAGTGAGTGTATGTGTGTGAGCCGGTACGTCACTATACTCAGGAAGCAAACAATGGAAAAAGAGAAATCTCCAACGAGGCGTTCTGGGGCAGCATAGACAGGTATTTTCTGTGTTAGAGTTTTACTCGCTACAGGGTGTACTTTGAGGGTTTGTGACACCTTTAACTGACAAAACAAGACATAACGACATATTTGTACTACTTGGTAAACAGTGATTCACATTTTTTTTTTAAACAAAATAACTGAGCAATTAATTTACAAAAAATGTTAACAGATAAATTGCTGAATGACTTTTGGCTTAAAATATAGCATGCAGATTTTTATACTTTACCATTAAGAAGGCTTTCGTAAATCCTCTTTATGGTAACAAGTGCATTGTTACCATCTTCTGTCTCAATTTGCCATGGACAGAGGCAATCGGCCGCAAAACCATTTGTGCCTCTCTTAGCAAGAAGGAGGATGGGATGCCGCTCAAGAAGTTTCCATTTGTGGAGCTGGAACACAATGGACACAAAAAAAACAAGAAATATTGTTTACATAACAGCTCTAAACATTTTCACACACCCAAAGCTATTACAACTCAATTTATTTTTGCATAAGTGAAAAATGCACTGATGTGATACGTGTGCACATTGAGGAAGGCACCCCACCATTAACCAGGTGTGATTTTAGACCCACAAAAAACACCATGAAAAAAAGCTCAGGTTCACTTTTTGAGTTTTGTTTACATGGGCATGGTTATTTTTATATGGGTCTATTTAACTCTCACATTCAGATATCTGAATAAGCTACATTTAGCTTTGAAATATGTCAGCAAGCTATAACCTATGTCATTTCAGGTTCAAAGTTCTGCATTAACTCAAAATATTGATGACTAAAGCATTTCAGATGTAAAGCTGGTGTTACAGGTGAATTTTGAAATGACTGGTCGAACACGGCTCAAAGTCAGAGACTCTGGTAAGCTAAATTAAAGTGCTTTTAAGGGCCTCTTTATTAATACAAACTCTTTCCAGGACTTGATTGTCTTTCAAGCACTATATTAATATTGGCTGGTTTTTGGCAGAGTTGAGCCAATGTTAATCTATCTATATTCAGCCCAAACATTTTGTATCTTTATTTATTTTTAATTTATTATTTAGATCTTTACATTTGATTCTGTGACATTCTTGGTTTTACCATTTATTCAAAATGTGTATGATATTTCATTTATTTTACTTTTGGAAACCAGTCACATAATTCTGTGTTTGCCATACCATGAAGGTCCAAAATAAAATATAAAACACCAAAATGCAGTTTATTTTGTAAGATATAATTAGAAGAAATGTACGTTGAAGCTCTGATTCTAGGAATCCCCACTGGCCTGAACTATGTTACTTCTGGTTACGAAATAATGTTTTACTAAAACTGGGCGCCTGCAAGTACAAACACTATCTAACATCAGTTTGAAAAAATGTGTTATGCCTTTACAGATTTAAATACAACGGTGACAACAATTTTTCTTAACACATCTCATGAAGTGCAGTAATCATGCACTAGTCTGTACTCCTCCCATAAACTTAATTAATAAATTTGGATTATTTTAAAAAAGTAAATGAGGGCGACTGTTGGAAAGTATACATCAATTAAGTAATATAACAATTTGTATAAAAAGATTAAGATCAGCAAGAAAAAAAAACGTACCAGTAGATTTGTTGAGTCATAAACTTTGTTGACACTGTGTTTTTTTTGTTGCGTGGCCTTCCACTCCTGTGCAACCTTTTCCTTTTGCTTGGATAGTTTCTCCTTGTAGGGTTGGTTGGCACCACATTGCCTGCATTTCCTGCTGGCTACTCCTATTTTGTGTTTGCAAGTCTGGCACACTGTCAGGCATCTGTAACAGAAACACAGATAAGGGAATAAAACAAATAAGAATACTATACTACAAATGTTTACAGGATTCATGTATTTTATTATATCGTGAAAAATCTTGTTAAAACAATGAACTCATGTTTTTTTATCTTTTAGATAGGATGAACAAAAATCACAAGAGTAAGGAAAAAAATGGTTATACAGAGTCAGTCACATGTTTAAAGTGACTGTTATCGACAACCCTAATCCGTCAATATCTGGTTGATCCAAAAGTTGATGCTCCATCATCACAGAACTAATACTAAAATCATCATTACCATGGGTGTATTGCTAACTCTATAAGTTCCGCATGCGTGCACGCGCAGTTGTGGCTCGTTTTGAAGCTTATGTAACTACTGTCAATTAACACTCCAGCCAGAATCAACAAAGAATGGTTGTTTATTAAGTCTGCATTATTGAATAAATGTGTGATTCTTACAGTAAATGCTGGACAAAGCTGCTTGATAGTTTATAAAGGTCCTTCACTGATCACTTAACTAACTCCCTCCTGCTGAGGTACAAAGGTTACTATATAAAAAGTGTGCACATTTATTTAGTATCCTATCCATGTGAATATGTTTTAAGTGGGGGTGGACCTCACATCCTCTAGGGGGGTCCGGAGGCCCCGGGAAGTTAAATGCATCAATCTTGTGCACTTTGAGGGCAAAATTAACTAAATCTATGGATACGTCTGTCAACACCATGAAACTTAAAGGTGGGGTAGGTAAGTTTCAGAAACCGGCTCAAGATACACTTTTTGTTATATTCCATGGAATGCTCTTAACATCCCGATAGCAATGAATATCTAAAGTGCTTTGACAAAAAATCCATAAAAAAATGTCATCTGTGGAATTGCTGCCCTGTCTGTCAGCCTTCCTTCTCGTGCACGCACAAATGTATCTCGTGCCCTCATTGGGCGTGCCGTCATTGGGCGTGCATTGCAGCAGTACTTCAATGACTCGCCAGCAACAGGCGGCCACTTTCACCAGTCTGCTGACGTCATGTGCGCGTTCATGTGTGTTGGAGGAGGTGCTCTGTAAGGAAGTCTGAAGGAAGGGGCGGATTCTTTTCGGCTGTGTACTTTTTTAATTTTAGTGCACTCGAACCGGTTTCTAAAACTTACCTACCCCACCTTTAAAGATCAAATGCAAAGCTTCCAAATATGCTACATTTTTATAGAAATGTTGTTTTTAAGACTGCCTGTATTTTTTATTTTATTTAAATCGAGATAATACACCCAAAAAAAAGCTTGTTGTTGATCCAAAACTCGACCCAAAGCCGTCTGAATTTCTGACATGTAATTCCCAGCAGCCTCCGCGCGCGTGACGTAATAGTGGCCAAACAGTCTCTGGACCAAATATCCCGACTCGGTAGTCTCGGTCACATGTTTTTCGAAAAGAAAACTGAATTAACATGGGTTATTGTTGAGCTTTTTGTTGTACGAACGGTGCGGGATCTGGGAGAGTTTTACATGCATTTCCCAAAGACCAAATCATCCGCAAAAAATGGATTTTTTTAGTGAATCGTGTTGGATGGCAACCGACAAAATGGAGCAAGTTGTGTTCTGACCACTTCGCGTGTGATGCATACGACGTTGATCCTGCTATCATGAAGTCTGTTGGTGGAGAAGCATTAATAGCACGTCGGAGGCTGAAACCCGGAGCCGTCCCCTCCATATTTCAGCACAAGAAACCACTGAAAGAACGAAAGAGCCGGGCGATGCAGAAACGCCAAAGAATTGAGGTAAACAACTTTTGATTAGATTTCAAAGCTTACGGAGCACAGCAGATAACGCAGATAACGGAATTGCAGTTTTATTGCTTATAGAGGTGGGCACCGTTAGATTCTGTGTCTTTACGATCATAAACAATGTGTTGGATGTGGAGCTAGGATAAGTAATAAGGGCGCTAGGAGTGATTTTGGTGCAGTAATAGGTTAGCATTTTTCGCTCGGGGCTAATTCACTGTTAGCATTGTAGTTTATCTGCAGCTCATTCATCGCTCCTCCACTCATAACGGAAAATGTCGAACGTCCTACAGTCGGTGATGCAGACTTCTTCTCCCATCTCTTCCTTCACTTTCCCATAGTTGTGGCAGCACTTGTTTTCTCGGCTTGTAGGCATGGTCTGGCAGTTTCCACATCTACACCAATTCTCAGCACCCTCGGCCTCTTCCTCAGATGGCGAACTTGAATCATCGCCATCAGCACTTTCATCGGTGATATCAGGTGACGTTTCCTTGTATTTCCTCTTCGACATCAGAGGTTCTAATAGATATGGTTGGATGTCGACAACATACTCCAGATATTGGGTGGCCTCCGACTCAGAATCAGACATGATAGACGAAACTAAGTTGTACTATCGGCGGAAGCCGCTGTGAGCCACTGCGAGCATTTTTCGCTCGGGGCTAATTCAGAGGCTCACTCAGAGGTGAGTCCGCCTGGACTTTATTTTTCTAAACCTCTCTAAAAAGGTAACATTTCACTTGTTTTGCATCAATCTTGATACAGGGTACTTATTATATGTTATAGTTTGGATTCCTAAAGCTTTTAGTCTATAGTCTACTCAGAATCAGACACGATAACGAAACTAAGTTGTACTATCGGCGGAAGCAGCTGTGAGCGATAAGCCAAGGTTTGTTTGTTTGGCCACTGTGACGTCACGCGACGCCATCTTGCGGAGGAGCGGCTGAGAAAATAAATCGTCGGACTTGAACAAAATAAATATTGCGCATTGCCAGACAGCATTATAGGCCTACCCCTGATGACTATTCACTTAATACATAGTATTTAATATAGTTATAAAGAATGTGACGTGTGATAACATTTGGACCGCATGAACCGATGGATCACATAACTTCCATGCTCACCTTAACGTTAGCTGATTCTACTTTTGGCTAATTTAGCTTTGCTATCATTATTCCTAGGTAAACATAGTAATCTTAGTCACTGTACTAGACGACAAAATAAATCTGACTACTCACCTTTATTAGCTTGTCTGTAGGAAATACATGGATGTTGTCAGTGATGCAGTGACGAGTCCAAAAACAACCGGTGAGTTAGCATTTTACCAATTCCGGTTCCCGCTCGGAGTCGTCTTCTTCTTCTTCTTCTTTCTTCTTTCTTCTTCTTCTTCTTCTTCTTCTTCTTCTTCTTCTTCTTCTTCTTCTTCTTCTTCTTCTTCTTCTTCTTCTTCTTCTTCTTCTTCTTCTTCTTCTTCTTCTTCTTCTTCTTCTTCTTCTTCTTCTTCTTCTTCTTCTTCTTCTTCGCTGCTAGAAATGAATAGGGGGAAGACGTTGATTGAAAACGCTGCTGTGGGTCGTATTTGGGTCGGAAAACAATCGACCTATTTGGTCGTATTAGTTGGAGGACTTGTTGCTCATTATACATCCAGTGAAGGGCAATGTGGTATAGCATAACAACTGTGTAGGCCCTTAAGGCTACTAACAACTTGTATTACACGGCTTAGTTGAATACTCAATTCTGATTGTAACTTCTTAACCTGTGACACATTGTTAATACAGTACAGACCACTGTCAAGGACTATAATGAAGGTTGCTAAGGAGGATCAAGAAAGAGACAGGAAAAGAGGTTAAAAGACGGAGCGCTGGACGTCAGATAAATCACCAGAACAACAATGAACAATAGCATTGATGGTCCCCAATGAACAGATTATGGCATTTGTTATGTTTTGAAACCAAGCAAGTGAGAACATTTCAAGTGAGTTAAAAGTGCAATCCTGAAATATTTCATATAGTCCAAAGTGGACTATGGCAAAGAAAAGCACAAAAGCTTCAAAACTGTACTGATAAAACAACTGAGAACATATTGTAAATCAAGGCACATATTATTTAAACCAGCTCATGGTTTGAAATGGCAAACATTGAAAAGCAAAATTATTATTAAAACCATGTACTAAATCATCACTTTGGTCCCATATACTCTGGGAAGAGAATATTTACTGTGCTTGAAAACTGGTATCACATCATCATATGAGGTTGACTTTGTGACCTGGAGAACATTTCAGCTGCAACATTAGCTTGTTGATAAGCTTGGGATATGAGATCTTTTTGTAGCCATATATTGGTGAAGGCATCCGTGCTATTGTATGCATTATTTTTGACCCAACATTTCTACAGGCATGGCAGAATATGGCACTATTTTCACATGAATATTCTAGCCCTTGTCTATTTGTATACCACGAGCTGCAAAATGACCGCCTAACCCCACTGTACAGGCGAGTACTTGTTTAGATATACCTGGGCAGGCTCTGTTTTGCCATGGTATCTTGGCACCTGCGGGCCGCAGAGGGGCGGTGTAGTTTGGGGAGACGAAGACTGCTGCTCCGGGGGCGAGTCAGGCGGGAGTAAGCTTTAGTGTCCACAACGGAGGGTAACGTGATGTCCCCATCTGACCCGTTGCTACTGTCTGCAGTAGATGCAGTGTTGCTGGCGTTTAGTGATGGTTTTCGTATAAATGATTATCCACAGATGTGTGTCACTGCTGTGGAAGCACTTTGGAAATGATGCACGCGCAGCGGAGCAGGTCACGCACACCTGACACAATTTGTTGTTTGTATTTTTCGCTCCGTTCTCTTTTTTGAATAGAGCATTCAAATTCATAACATTCAACTGCCCCGAAGATCCCGACGCGAAGCCTGAAGGGTAAACACACCAGGTTTACTAATCCACCCGCACAATTTGTCTGGTGTCGGAATGTCTCGCTATGTTAGTACATTCTTAAAAAACAAAACACCATTTAATTTCGGGTTGAAATGTGTTGTAACTGCGTTACTGGGCATTGTAACGGGTAATAGCCTATATTACCCACATTTCATAAGTAATGCGTTATATTACTTCGTTACAGCAAAAAGTAATATATTACTGTAACTCCGTTACTTTTGTAACGCGTTACACCCAACACTGTGCACCAGTAGGCCTAACTGTAAGAAGGAAAAACAGAGCCTAACTCACAAGATAGAGGCTCTATTCTCCGCTCCTCACACCATCGCTGGAATCCTAGCCACTTTGGCCTGTAACAGGCTGTGGTGGATCCAGCTCTAGCTGCCTGGATAGACTGAATAACACTGTCAGACAATCCACCCTGTCTCAGCCTGTCCCTCTCAGGAGCCAAACCTGGAGAGGACGGCCCAGAGTGGGTAACGCCCCGATTGCACCTGCCTCTTGAGACATCGCCCCCCAGAACTGGGGAACCGCCCAGGGCTGGCCCACCTTCATCTGTGTCATCTCTGAGTACCACAGCGCCCTGACGCGGTCCGGAGCCACTAGGACGACTGACAGACGTTCTCGCCTCACTCTCCCCAGGAGAGGGAGAATGAGACGCAGCGGCGGAAAGGCGTATCGCAGCTTCCTTGGCCATGGCTCGTGTGCAAACGTGTCCACCCCCAAGGGCGGGTCGTCACTCAGGGCCATGGAGAAGGCACAGTGGTTGTTGCGCCGGCTGGCAAACAGATCCACTTCCGCTCTCCCGAACTGGGCCCAGATCTGCTTCACCACCTCCGGGTGAAGCGTCCATTCGCCTGGCAGGGGGCCGCCCCTCGACATGAGGTCGGCCCCCCTGTTCTCCAGTCCCGGGATATGGAGGGCTCTCAGAGATACCACCACCTCTGAAGCCCATAACCACAGCCTCTCCGCTGTGGCCAACAAGGCGGTGGAGCGGACTCCGCCCTGCCTGTTGATATAAGCCACTGTGGTGCTGTTGTTGCTCCTGACCAGTATGTCTCCCTTGAATTAGGGGCATGAAATGCTGAAGAACTAACACTACCGCCCGTAGCTCTAGGAGGTTGCTGTGTCGAGACTCTGTTAGAGCCCAGCGCCCACCTATAGCCCTCTTCAGGCAGGTCCCTCCCCATCCTGTTCTGGATACGTCCGTGAACACTGTGATGTAGGAGGTCATCCGTCCCAGTGGAGACCCCCTCCGGAGGTGATCCGGGGACCCCCAAAACTGCCCTCAACTGAGGGGGGGGATGGTCATCAGCCGCCGTTTGTGCCTCTTGGGATCCAAACGCAGGCTGGAGAACCACCTCTGCAGGCGGCGCATATGCAGTAAGCCCAGCGGGACCACAATGTGAGCCGCCGCCATGAGACTCAAAGTCTGCATGACAGTTAAAGCTGTCACTGTCGCAGCCTGTGAACCGCCCGGAGAAGGGACGCACTTCTGCTCTCTGACAGGGTGGCACGTAGCACGCCTGCATCGAGCACCACTCCCAACTACAATGCCTGTTGGTGAGGTATGGGGGTGCTCTTTTTTCAATTGATCGCAAAGCCTAATTTGGTTAGGTGTGTGATCAATTGTGCTGTGCAAAACATTGCCTGTTCCCGAGACCCAGCCATGACCAGGTTGTCTAAGAAAACTCTCATGCCGTGGGCGCGCATCGGTTGAAGCGCTGTGGTGCACATATTTGCTGAATGTACATGGGGATAGGGAATAGCCGAACGGCAGCCTGTTGTATACTCGTAGGCTCCTGGAAGGCAAAACGCAGACACTTTCTGTGCTCTGGAGCAATTTCTACATGAAAGTACGCGTCTTTCAGGTCGATGGTCGAACCAATCGCCTGGCTGCACAAGCCCCATGTAACTGTTTCAGGAAATGTGGCGATTCAGACCGCGGAGATCTAGAATAGGTCTGAATTCCCCTGTCCTCCTGAGAACCAGGAAGTACATGGAATAAATACCCTTTTCTCTGTGCTGAGGGTGCACAACAGACACAGCCTGTTTCTGCACCAGAGCCTGAATCTCTGCTGAGAGGAAACAGATCTCTTCCTGGGAGGACAGATTTACCTCTCGCATGCCCATAAAAAGAGGTGGGTGTGGGACACCCATAAGACAGTGGCCCATGTGATACAGTGGTACAGGGTATACATGTGGTACAGTGGGACGCTGCAAAACTGGAGTGAATAGCCCCGTTTCAGCGTCCTCCACCTTGTTAGCTGTTAGAAATTAAAATCAATGTTTTATGGCATAATGTACCCATACCGTCAGTTTAAATGCTATTTTATTCTGGAAAAAAATGGAAGTTCTCAATACCAAGCTTTTATTCTGAAAATCCTTCATGACGACATCCGGGACTACCGTCCATTAGTATCATTAAAGTGGCTATTGACGCCGTTAACATGTATTACATATAAAGTTATGAAAGAGATAAGGAGAAGAAAAGGCATGTGGAAGTAAGCAATGAATGTACAATGTCGAAATCCTCTGTTTAACGCGATATCGGACACAGAAGAACGAGGGGGGAAGTCCCCTACGTCACTACAGCTCCCAGAGAGGAGGAGCGAACAGCCAGCAAGCGGGAAAGAGGCTTCTCAATTCTTAAATTTCCCTCCTCGACTCCCCTCCTCGAGACTTAGTCCCGCCCACAGGAGATGCGAGCGGAGGACCGAGGAGGGGAACCGATGAGAGAGGAGGGGAAGCAGCAGACGTTTAGGCCTCGTCTCAGGTCGACTATTTTCATTTCCTCGCTCCTCGGTTCTCGGTCTCACCGGAAGTTGATTTGTCTGCGCCATCTTGAGTACCGTCCCATGGCTATTATTTCTGCCGGAGGACCGAGGAATGAGGAGCGATAATGGAGGAGCGATAACCGAGGAACCACCAGACCATCCTCCGATGAAATCCTCAGATACTCGCCCCGCCCCCTTACTGTGTATCGCTCACTGATTGGACGATGCAGCGCATGCACTGATCTGATGCTTCTTGACATGAGAGCAGTTTCCCAGCGGAGTGAAGAAAATACATGAACCTCACGGGAGTCACTCCTCAGTTTATACTGTGTTTTGTTTCAATTCATGTATCATTTCGTTACAAATATGTGATATATCTGAACAACAAAGTGGTCAAAAATCATTTTATTCATTTATTGGAAACATTTTCATGATCGCTTTTTTCGTTTTACATTTTCATTTATTTTCATTTCCATTCAGTCAATCATTAAGTGCTATTAAAATGTTAATGTGCTACATATCCACACAAAAAAATCCAATGAATGTTAATCTAACTGGATTTTGATAGATAACATATCTCTTTTTCTTCTCTCAATTATTTTATTTCTATGGTGCACTCTAATCAATATTAATCAAATTATTGTTCGTTTATACATTTTAAGAATGGCGTTTATCTTTTTTGAGAATGAGTTCTTATTTGATTTTATTTATTTGGGTCTACAACAGATGATACAAATGTTTGTGTCAGTAAATGTGTGCTAACAGAGTGTGTATGAAAATAACGGGACAGAGCTACTAGGCTTGTTTGAGGCTGCTTCTCAGGTCGATTAAATGAAATCCTTGCTTCCCTCACTTGCGTCGTTTCCCTGCGTTTAGTCCCTCCCACCAGGGAAGCATGGAGGGACGCAAGGAAACCACGAGAAGCAGGGAAATGAGTTTTAAGAGTAATGGGACGTCCTTTCCTCCGGAGCGTCACGTGAAGCGACGTCCGTTTGTGATGACGCTGCACAACTGTTCGTCTGGCAGCAGCCAGCTCTGTACCCGTTATTTCCACAAACACCCCCGCCTCTGTTAGTGCACATTTACTGACATAAACATTAGTATCATCTGTTGTAGATCCAAATACATGAAATAAAATAAGAAGTCATTCTCAAAAAAGATAAACGCCATTCTTAAAATGTATAAACGAAAAAAGCGATCATGAAAATGTTTCCAATAAATGAATAAAAAAATGTTTGACCACTTTGTTGTTTAGATATATCACATATTTGTAACTAAATGATACATGAATTGAAACAAAACACAGTATAAACTGAGGAGTGAGTCCCGTGAGGTTCATGTATTTTCTTCACTCCGCTGGGGTATTGCTCTCATGTCAAGAAGCATCAGATCAGTGCATGCACTGCCTCGTCCAATCAGTGAGCGATAAACAGTAAGGGGGCGGGGTGAGTATCTGAGGATTTCATCGGAGGATGATCTGGTGGTTCCTCGGTTATCGCTCCTCCATGATCGCTCCTCGCTCCTCGATCCTCGGTCCTCCGGCCGAAATAAGAGCCATGGGACGGTACTCAAGATGGCGCAGGCAAATCAACTTCCGGTGAGACCGAGGACCGAGGAGCGAGGAAATGAAAATAGTCGACCTGAGAAGCAGCCTGAGACGCGTTGCGGCTCGCCTCGAAAGTAGACGAGAGTAGCCGATCGCAGCCGGGGGAGGTCTCAAAAAGCTCGCCTGAAGTCGGACAGCTCGGAGTCAGCTTCGTCTTCTTTATCTTCTTCTTCGCCTTCTTCTTCTTCTTCTCTCGGTTTTTTGGCGGATTGCAAACAACTTTAAGGTGCATACCGCCACCTCCGGAGTCGGCTTGACTCGGTTTGCATTTATAAAGAATGCACACATGTGTTTAATCGTTAATGTCAGATATGTACTAAGTAAATACATTTGTTCCTGCTCAAGATTAGATTCAACTTTATTGTTATTGCACATATTACAGGTACTGAGACAACGAAATGCAGTTTAGCTTCTAACCAGGAGTGCAACAAGCAGTACAGTGAAAAGTAATGTACACAATAGACAGAATAAAATATAGAATGAATTGAATGATGAATAAACAGTGAGGGGTATGAATACACTAGATATCAGCCTGTGAGCAGTATGAACAGTGTGTATAAATATGCTAAGATATATAAAGTATGAAAACGGTAAGCAGTGCAAGTATAGTATAAAATATATGGATATTAATTTCATTATGATAAACATTGTGGAACAATGATGCAAAATGGGAATGGATGTGGCGACGTAAAACTGACACAAAACAACAACAAACTTTTGCCGAGCCAATTGGAGAGTTTCATCAGCAGCACGTGGTAAAAACCACCAATGAGCGCTCAGCTCGAGATACCAGCGAGTCGTTTCCCTTCAAGCATTTCGCTTCCGCAGCCCGTGGAGAGGAACTGCGCCGCCTCGCTCTCAAGGCTGCGGGCGTCTTTGTCCCGCGAGATTTCAACGTCTCATGTAGGCCGGCCCTCCAGAGCAAGTCGGACAAAATGACTAACCATCATGCAACGCACTAGCAAGACGTTGATCGCAACTGCGCAGGTCTGCGCAGGTCTCGCTTGTCTCAAACAAGCCTGCTGTCAGACGATCAGCTGTGCAGCGTCATCACAAACGGACGTCGCTTCACGTGACTCTCCGGAGGAAAGTACGTCCCATTGCTCTTAAAACTCATTTCCCTGCTTCTCGTGGTTTCCTTGCGTCTCTCCATGCTTCCCTGGTAGGAGGGACTAGTCACAGGGAAACGACGCAAGTGAGAGACGCAAGGAATCCATTTAACCGAAGTGAGAAGGACCCCATATCTGCTCGGGGTACCATATCTGCTCGGGGTACCATATCTGCTCGGGTGTATTTCCGTCGCATCCGTCATCCGTCATATCCGTTATATTGTACGGCAACTCACCGCAACTCACCTCCCTCTGCTCATCAGATCAGTGCATGCACTGCATCGTCCAATCAGTGAGCAATACACAGTAAGGGGGCGGGGCGAGTGTCTGAGGATTTCATCGAAGGATGGTCTGGTGGTTCTTCGGTTATAGCTCCTCCATTATCGCTCCTCGCTCCTCGGTCCTCCGGCAAAAATAAGGCCATTGGGACGCTACTCAAGATGGCGCAGACAAATCAACTTCCGGTGAGACCGAGACCGAGGAGCGAGGAAATGAAAAATAAGAGAAGTGAGAAGGGCCCATAGTACCCCGAGCAGATATGGTACTGACACCGGTAGCCGGTGTCAGTACCATAGTCTATATAAGTCTCAGTTGGAGAATGCTCGCAGGGTAAGGTATTACCCATAGAGTCCAGTAGAGGGCGGAGCCTGTGAGAGATATAACTCCAATTACTGGGGGTCTGCCAAAATAGTAGTTACATCTCAAATTGCCAATC
This sequence comes from Gymnodraco acuticeps, assembly GCF_902827175.1. Classification (NCBI taxonomy): domain Eukaryota; kingdom Metazoa; phylum Chordata; class Actinopteri; order Perciformes; family Bathydraconidae; genus Gymnodraco; species Gymnodraco acuticeps. Next base: position 5,575,840 of record NW_022991180.1, read on the forward strand.
AGAAATCATATGTTTTTCTACATTCTTAAAACAAAGCCTATATCATTCTGATAGCCAAGCTTCTTTTGTCTATTATATTGAGAACTGTTCAGTGTTGTACACACAATATGAGAAAACTTAACTGATGTCAATTCAATTAATGTACCTTGTGCTCAATTACAACTTTTATGGAAACAAAAATAAATCACCATATCACAAGTAATATTATTATATTACAGTGAGCTGTTTCACATAGCTTTAACTAAAAGCTATATTCATAGTACTGGTATTAAATAACAAACAAAGTGGCCGCATTTGGGGGATCACATGAGCAATGAGCACTTGCCACTTCAACAAGGTCTGTAGAGTTTTAGAAGAATAAACTCAAAGCAGCTCAAACATGGAAACAGCGTCCAGTCAAGTCAAGAAGTTGACATAACATGCAATATTTATGGTCACAACAAATACAATACAGCCCGAAGGGTCAAGAAATAAGTCCAATCGTTTAGCCATTAAATTGAACCAAAAATGTAAACTTGGATATATGACATCAATCACAAAGGGTCGGCGTCATGGGGGGTCATTCGCGTGCCATGCCCCCCCAAATGAGTCACTGTGCCCCCCCCAACGCAGGGTGGGCAAGCCTTGCCACTTTACAGTTTAAAAAAAAAAAATCATATAAGTAAAAACGTTTCCACTAAAGGTTTTTTGTGTGAAATACGTCAGAAATAAAGAATACAAATATAAAACACAGCCTGAGCTGTGCTCACTGCTGCTCTCTGATTGGTGTGTTGCTTGACCAATGACCCCCGACCTTTGTTTTGTTATCATTACGTGGCTGTGTGTTTAGATGAAAGCCCAGTGGCGATCTGTTCATCTGTTACACTGATTATACAATAAAGCCATCGAAAATAATATGATATACAGTACAGTACAAGTAGCCTACTTCTGGGTCTCTGTGTTTCATTCAAGCTCGGCTCTGTGTGTGTGTGGCACGAGCGCATTTTGTGAGTGCGCGAGCGGTAACGTGGAACGTTGTTGTTAGCATCTGGTTAGCTAGCTATGCTAACGGATTTAAAGAGCTGTTTCTACACCAAGGTGGAGGAGGAGAGTCCTCTCCTGTCAGACTGAGAGGATCTTATAACCAGGGCTGCACATAACTGGTGCGCAGGTGCGCATGCGCACCTCCGCCAAAAATAGAGCACCGGGTCATTTGAAACAAAGCGCATTTGCGTACCAACATTGAGAGAGGGAGAGAGAGAAGGGAGAAGAGAAAATAGAAAATAGAGGAGAGAGAGAGAGAAGAGAGAGAGAGAAAGAAAGATATTTGCGAGTTGCATATAAACCATGATATGAACTCAGGGCCGGCCCGTAGCCCTGGCTAGATGTTCGCCTAGGGCGCCAGATCTGGGGAGTCGCTGCGCTGGCAGTTCTGGGAGGGAAAAAAACATTTTGACCGTTGGGGCTCATCCTAATTTTCGGCCTTGATGTAACAATATTCACAATTAAGTAAATGTAACACCCTTTTCACCCCGGTTACACGTTTCAATTGCCCTGTACGATGGGCGCTGTAAGTGATGAAAATGGGGGATGTTGGCTTATCTGACGCCCGCAGCTCACAGTCAAAATGCGAGGGAGAGAGGGAGGGTGCACCGGTACCAGCGCTGTTGTTATTAGAATCTGGTGCCGTGCTAGCTGCTCTAACGGATATAAGAAGAAGATGTTTCTACAATAATGTGGAGGGAGAGTCCTCTCCAGTCAGACTGAGAGGCTGATACTACAGCTCAGTGAGGTAAGGAATCTTAGTCTAAGTTCAAACGGTTTGGTCACAATTTATGTAAACACATATTTCCAAGGCACTCCTTTATAATTATTGGGATAAACAGGTTTCAAATCATTCCAATGTATAAGACAGTAACCAAAAATATCCTTTAAAACTGGAGAGATAAAAAAAAAATGCATAAATAAATAAATGTTAAGGTAAAATAAGATATGAATGAACAACACAAATAAAATAAGTTACATTCATTTGTTATTGGCTATAGGTTATTGGTTATGTTCACATACTTATTTGATTACATCCACTTGTCTAAGATGACAACAGAGACTTTCGACCCAAAACCAACTGTTGACTTGTGGATGCAAGCAGCTAATCGCAGACTCAACCAGAGAGAAAGTAGTAGGCCTACATCATCAGCTAGCATGTCTGACAGTGAGGAGAACAGTGATGACAGCTTGTAGGATTACTGGTCGTGCTAATGTTGTCTTGTGTTCACCACTGCATGTGTGTTCTGTGTTCACCTCTGCATGTGTGTTCTGTGTTCACCACTGCATGTGTGTTCTGTGTTCACCTCTGCATGTGTGTTCAGTGCCGTGTGTCTGGCAAATAAAGTCAAGACCCCCTCAAAAGTTACGGTTTATTTCATTTTAAGGATGAGCACCAAGCAACATCTCCAGGTGCTCCTTTGAGAACCAGGGCAAAAAAGTTATGTGCACCCCTGCTTATAACGTCAGCTCAGTGAGGTAAGGACTCTCTCAGTGTTTTAGATAGTTAACTTTAGTGTAGGTTATCTTATTGGGTCTCAAACGGTTTGGTCACCATTTATGTAAACCAGTATTTGCGAGGAATACCTTTATATGATCATTATAGTTATTAAAGAATAAGAGAATAAATAAAAAACGGGTATGAAATATTATAGGACAGTAACACAAGAATACAGTTTAAAAGGGGAGTGATTACTACAATTTCCATAAAGAAAAAGTAAATCTGTGTACAGTTCTGTTTCATATGGATGCTGAGAGATGTATACTATCCATAGATCTCTTAATTTTGCTTTCAAAGTGCACCAGATTGATTAACTTCAATATTTTTAAAATAATCTTCCCGGGAGAGCATGCCCCCAGACCCTCCTAGAGGAGGTTAGGTCCACCCCCACCTAAAACATGTTCACATGGATAGGAAGGATACTAAATACATTTGCACACTTTTTGTATGGTGGCCTATGTCCATATGTTTTGGTGGTTGTGCGCTATAGCACTACACCCTGCAATGTGTGTGAAAGACAATAGACTTTACAGTATGTTTTTTGAAGTTGCGTTGGTGTTTGTGTGTTGGTTGTTGACGGCAGTGTGTGCCCCCCCTTTGTAAATGATTGCCCCCCCATTCGATTTGTTCTAGAGCCGAATCTACCATTATAAGAGGTATGTCTCAGCTGCCACATAGCAAGGAACACACCACCATCCTCTCACTTTTTAATCATCCACATATTGTGAAAAACATGTAAGCAATATTGCCATTGTCAGGACCAAGAGGTTAACAATTGTGCATTGTTAACAATGCCCAAACCTTTCTGCCCACATAATGTCATTAAGTTTGTATTGAGTACATATTTACCAGGCCAAGTAATAGGCTTATTTGAGACTTACCCACAAGGTGTACGGTTTATTGTAGGTATACCGTCAAGCAGAGCAACCACATATCCTTTCCCCAGAAATTCCCTCCAACACCTGATGCAAACTGTGTGTTGGACCGTGAGCTGTATAAGGCAAGGCAAGTTTATTTATATAGCACTGCCATGTATAAGAACAATGGGTTGCAAAAAGAGTATGATAATAAAAAAGAGTATGATAATAAGGTTAGTTTGTTTAGAGCACATTTCAGACACAAAGAGAATTCAAGGTACAATAACACATAATAAAAAAAAAAAAAGACAATTCATAAAAGAGGTACTAATTAGTTAAAATACATTACATACATAATTACATTAGATACGTTTTATAAATGTTAGTTTAGTGTAAATCAAGTAAGTAAGCAGTGCTTTTGCGACCATTATCAAGCATTGATACAGCAAAAGTTACACTTGAGTCACAAGCTAGCTTAAGTGTTTTTTGGATGATAAAGTAAGTAAATATTTGGTCGGAAAACACTTACCTCTGTTTTAATAGCATTTCCAGATGCTTTAACGACTCCTGTATCCAAGTGGAGCACTTTTAAACAGAATAAAGAAGCTTTTTAAACAATCGCTATCTATATTTAAGTTGCACGTTTAAGCAAAAACACATTAGCTAAATCTTGTTCCACTTCCATGAGCACATTTCTTTATTAATGTTGTTTACACGTATTTTATGTTTTCAAACCCTGTACTTCTTTAACTGTGTTGTACTCGAGTAGTACGGTAGTAGCCTATTACAAATCGAGTAAGAAGATTCGATTTCTTCCCTAATTTTTTATATCGAAGAAGAAGTTGTGTGACTTCCGGTTGCCATGACTTTAAAATGAACTAGCTAGCGACCATTAGCAGTCAATGCTAGTAGCCACGCGAAGCTAGCTACTTAATATTTGTGTTTTAATGGAATGGATATAACTTCTCTTTGAGGAACCCGAACATATGCTCAAAATACATGTAAGTGGTTCTTAACCAATTGCATTTGTTTCAAATTGCTTAAACAAATGTTATCACTGTGTTGCTATTAATTAATCAATCAATCCAAACGTCACAAGTGTTAAATTAATAATTAGCTAATGTCAGCTGACGTTAGGTGAGTTAGCTTCGAGAGAGGCACATAGGGGCTAGCTACAGCCAGAAGTGCTGAGATCTTGTACATAGGAAAAGTAAAAGTACAGGAGTGTAGGAATACTCTGTTACAAGTAAAAGTCCTGCTTTCAAAATGTTACTCAAGTAAAGTGCAAAAGTATATATTATCGGTTTTGATTATTATTATTGATTCATTAAAGTGTTTATCAAAGCTGGTTAATAAGCTAGTTATAATAAAGCTAATAATAAATATAATAATATAATAAATATAATATAATAATATAATTATAATAATATAATAAAGCTAGTTATAATTATATTGTATACTGCAGGGTAGCTTGTGAATGGTACTCAAGGTGTAACTCAAGTCTCATTTAAGTGTTGAACATACTTACTAATTAGAGATATTAAATACATGTAGTGAAGTAAAAGTACATGATTTACCTCTGAAGTGTAATGGGGTAGAAGTTAAAGTACAAGTAGCAAACATTTGAAATACTAAGTAAAGAGCATTACTTCAGTAAATGTACTTGGTTACTTTGCACCACTGCCAACATCTGAAACTAACTGACGTTACACAATCAATACATTTTAAAATTATGATTTACCTTTTCAAAATGGATCTTCACTGAACTTTCTGAGCACTTGAGGAAACCTGTCAACAAATCACCTGCAAAATAACCCCACAAGGCTCCATCTGCTGCCCAGTAGAAGTAAGTACCACAACACACTCTTCTCGATCCATAGATCAAAGCCATCACTGAACTATGGCAGTGTATTAGTAATCATAGAAGGTATACTTTACTTTTTACTGAAACCACTTCTATTCATAATTGTTGTTTCATGACAGGCTACTGTGCCAAAGCAAGGCCTTTTTATACAATCAACTCCAAAACTTAGACTTTTATTATAAATAACAATTAAATACTGGAGCACAGATAAAGTGTTCCCAGCTGTGCTAAAGGTGAAACATTACCAACATATTTTAAAATGAAATAGAATAAAATGTAAAAATAAATGCGAAGTCAAGGAGCATTTAACTCTTGCCAAGTTTGCCTTATACATTTTTGATGAATCAAAAAAATCGAGGCACACATAATTGAATCATTTTGGCTTTGGATTTTCATTAGCAAGTATTCATGTCACGTTTTAATGTCTGATTCATCAATCAGTATAATCAGCATGTTTGCTTTGTTGCCTGAGATCCTGCTCAAAGTAACCTGATAGAAGTAAAACTGTCAATGTTGACACCCTCGTAGTATATGACATATTTGAAAAGGAATACAGGGATATAGAGAAGTCCCAGATGATAGTGTGGGACAGCTTGCTCTTTATCGATGTGAAGGTGTGTGTTACCTGACAGCACACCGAGGGATCATTTTATATACATAATAACCCCTAGCTGGTGAGATGAAGCAAACTCATAGTAAGCTTTAACAGTTGTGTTTACTTTGTGTGTGTCCTGACATCATCCAGTAGCATGTGGGTGGGGCGGGGGTGTTGTGCAGAAGCTTGAGACTGAGAAGGAGAGTAGGCCAGACTGGAAATGGTTACGATCGATAGCAGAGACAGGACAAGATGTCTGAGGAAGAATTATGGTGTCCGGAGCAGGAGATTTGCCAGAGCTTAATTTAGTATCAGCGAGGATTCACTGCAGGGCAAAGAACGCATTGCTGTAGACGGTGCTTCCAGTTTCACAGAGTGGAGATTATCTCTACTTCTGATGGTAATAAGCATGGAAAATCAATGTTTTAAAACTCATTATAGTTTTTATTAAATTGAAATGGACCGGGACAGATGAACTCAAGAAAGATGAGTAAGACCCTTATTTTGTGACTATTCACATAACAGTTTAGCCCTTACCCTTTGCCCCTCTCTTTCTCTCTCTGTCACACACGCATACCCTAGGCATTTAGGGTAGGTAAAGAAGTTTAAAATATTCTGTAAAACAGCTTTTGTTCTTTTGTAAAAATAAAATGTCAGAGATTATTTTTCAAATGTTGGAAAAAGGAGGAGGTCAGATATGATTTAAATGAAAGCATGAATGAGTAAAGACTGTATTTGCTGTCCCAAAGAATGAACTTCCAACTGATGGTATTTTTAGTAAATTCCACATTATCCATGCGCTTTAGCTCGCCTAACTCCCAGTATGTCCTCAGTCCCCTGGGGGCTTCTTGAGCCCCTTCCGGGCGAGCATGTTTTGCTTTTTAGATGAGCTAAGAAAATATAATAACCTACTAGTTGACCTTTTTTAATCCTAAATAATAATAACAATAATGCCTTTCTCAAGGACTAGAGCTATAAAATGGCCTCTAATGGAAGGCTGAAAATGGCCCAGCAAGTCATTCGGAAAAATACTGTCATAGTACTGGAAAAATAAAATGTTTTCTTACTGAAAGTTGGTCATATTCTGCATATTTAGACTGCTAGAAATGTTGCAATATTATCCAGTAAACACATTGGGGATAGAATACGACTTTTTATTCAGTAAAATGTGGTTTGCAGATGCAATAGGGAGCAGAGGGAGTATGGAAAGTAACAGAGATTGCACGAGGCAAATTAAACAGGAGCTTCCTGCTGCTCCCATCACTCACAATGTTATTTGATTATCTCACATCCTTATCAATTCAAGAGGGGGGAAGCATTGCATGCCCCAGTGTGCCTGATGCATTGTGCTCAATTCATAATGAATTACCCAACATTCAATTAAAAACACTCTATTCATCACTAGCTATGATTTTAAACTTGTTACTGAGGTCTCTGTCTGTGCAATCCTGCCTTGGCAATCTCATTGTCTGCAATGTGTTTTCTCTTTGGTCTTTAATTGCCTTTGAGTTCACCTGAGATGCGTGACTCGCTGCTTTAAAGAGCTCTTATTGAACTATAGGTGAGAGAAATAAGAAGGAAATGGAGAAGTCTGACTGAGGCGCTGTGTTGTGGGAACGCCTGCCAGAGAGAGAGAGCTTATAAAGCATAGTTTTATTAGCTTAGTGTCACAATCATAAATCGTGATGCTCTGAAGTGGCCTTTAGAGGGGGGAATAAATCATTGTCTCGGCAGGCGGCGAAAGTATATGTGTGTGTGTGTGTGTGTGTCATACACGGAGAATAGCAATAATAAACCAACTGCTTACATTTTGTAACAAGCCATAATTTATAGGGAGCTGCAGTTAGGCATAGAAGATTGAAAACTAGCCTAAAGTTCACAGACAATTTGGAAAACCTTTAGTAACGTGATTCATTCAATATGTCATGAATGTTTCTGTGGTTTGGATTTGACAAACTTAATTACAATGATGGCCAAGTCAACTCTTTAGGATTGTATTCATTATTATTTTTAGGAATGTAATGTCATTAGTGTTTTGGTATTTAATCTCTGTTGCTTAGAGTGCTTTACAAATGTAATGTATGCATCGTGCCGCTCAAGAAGGCCGACTCCATTATAGTTGTCATTCTAATAAAAGAATGCATTCAGATAGTAATGCATGCACTTTAATCTTTCAGGACATATTGATGTCAAGGAGAAATATCTGAAGGATTTTTGTCTGGCTAATGTTTTATGGTACTAAATGTTACATCATGTTGATTGATAAGCTTTAGTATAAAGCTAGAACTTTTGTTTATTTGCAGTCCTCATAAGTGCTGCAATGGCAGGGCTGTTCCTGTACAGTTTTACACATATTGATACTATCTGTCAGAATCCTAACAAAGTGCTGCGATGATTTTACAACCACCCGGGAATAGATTTATCTTGCATGGATTCTCATTGCCACAAAGCCACAAATACCACTGCTTTCTAATATTTCTCGTGTCAAATTGTTCGTGGGAACTCTATTAGCAAAACTGTTGAATCTATGGTTTACCATTTGTGGTGAGAAAGGATGTTGTATTTTAAGACTCTGAGACATGTTTCGAATCCAAACATGTGTACCACAGGAAACTCAAAATACCAGAGTCCCAAAAGTCATGGGAATCACTCAATGTTACTTACTGTATGTGAGAAGTCCAGCCTGTAAACATGTGGTACAGTAAGTTGAAGGAATGGATAGTGCTTTGACTTTTTCCAGGTTCACAGACTGATAATGGTCGAAATGTCTATTTGTTAAAGTAAAGTGGATATAAAGATCTGCTGTTAACAGTGTGCTACAAAAGGAGAAGAGACCACATGTTGAACACCTAGTGTGGATATTAACCTTGCAGTGTAATTTGCAGCAGCCACTCATATTTCTATCACTGCACGCTTTGTGTTTGACTCCAGGGGAAGATTTAATGATATCCTGATATGAAGCGCTATAATTCAAGACAGACTCCATTCAATATTGTCGTGCCGTACCTCCGAGGCGTAATTTATTTTCATATAATTGTCATGTTCATGTGCTTGTTAGGAGTGAAGGAGATGGTTAGACGGATAGGAATAATATATGTTATGGTACAATATGCTTTTATTTGCTTCTGCTAAAGTTTGTACTGTTATGCAAAGATGATTTTTTTTTTCATTTGCAATCCTGCAGCATTTACAATTGTGCACTTTCCTGTATGCTTTTTATTTCATTATGATGGTAATTCACAGAGAGGAAAACGGTCCAAAAAGCATGCATAGTTTCTCAACATTTCTCCGGCAGAGTAATTGCTGATTAAGTTATCTGTCATAATGGAATTATTGGCCATGCTTGTTTACAAACTAGTGCCATTATAGTGGATGTTTTTGTCTATCACCATTTTTCTGAATCTTTCTCTTTTCTAACTCACACTGTCAGTCCGTCTTGAAAGCATTAAGAGTTTAAAGCGTTAAGACCCAAAACATGAAAAAGATCTAAAGGTCGACTGAATACTGTTACAAATGTACAAATGCATGTAGAAAATGTATCATCCATGTTGTCACAATTGTACAATGTAAACTCAAAAGTTGTCGTATTATAATACTAGCTGTGATACACTTCACATAAGATATCTGGCATGATTTTAATATTACAGATATTTACTGATGTGGTAATACACAACATGTTAAAACATAATGGCAAAACATGCTTCTTTTCACATTTTTCGTATATTCCATAAATATCTGTAAAATGTACACTTATCTGAGCTTAGGTACAGATGACCAAACATGCTGTATTTTAAAATACATACAAATCCTATTTATAAACGTACTCTGTTCCTTTTACACAGGATCTTTTTAAAAGAGCTCCTAAAGTCATTATTGAATATGGTGTAAATAACAGGGTTTAGTGAGCTGTTGCAGTAACCGAACCAGAAGAACATTTTGAACAGTGTTTCTGGGACACAGCAGGCGTCACACACAGCTGTGAGCGAGTAGGTGAAGAAAAAGGGGAACCAGCAAAGAACAAACACTCCCATGACCACAGCCAGAACAAATGTGAAGCGCCTCTCTCTGTACTGCCTCCCTTTCCACTTGCTCGGACCCACGCAGGGCTGCGCCTCTGGCTTCAGAGAGGTTTCCCCCGGCTTCACCTGAGCCCCTTTGGCTGTTCTCACACAACTCCCCTTCTTCAGGTAACATAGGACGGTGTCATTCCCATCAGACGAGGATGGTTCCTCCTCCAGATCGAGCCCGTTGATCTCTGCTCCTCCGTCCCCCTCTTCCTCCTCCCTCTCTTCTCCGTCTTTTCTCTCCAAACCACACTTTGCGTCTTCTGTGTTTCCGAATCCTCTCTTCCTTTCACCTGGCGGGGCTCTGGTTCTTTTCTTGGCAATCAGGTATATTTTAACATACACCATGATCATGATGACACATGGTGCAAAGAAAGAGGCAGTGCTGGAGAATATGATATACCATTTCTCCTCATTAATTTTACATTCGGGACGATCTTCTTTACCCTCGTCCTTCTTCATTGTGATAAGTGGAGGGAAGGATATAATAGCCGCCAGTACCCAAACTATGAGGACTGTGCATTTAATCCTGCGCGGCGTCCTTCTCAGGTTGTACTCGATGGCTTGAGAGACAGACCAGTATCTGTCCAGGCTGATGGCACACAGGTGAACGATGGACGAGGTGCAGAAGAGCACGTCCAAAGCCAGGTGGATTTCACACCATACTTTCCCAAAGTGCCAGTAACCCATCAGTTCATTGGCTAAAGAAAAAGGCATCACTGAGGTGGCAACCAGAATGTCCGCACATGCCAGAGAGACTAAAAACAAGTTCTGAGGCGCTCTCAGGGCTCGGCTGGTGATCACAGCAATCACCACCATGACATTGCCAAACACAGTTAGCAGGATGAGGATACCCACTAGGATGGTTAAAGGCACAGAGGTCTGCACAGTATAAGGGTGCCTGCCAGTCTCATTTCCACTGGTTAAGTTAAGACAACCCATAGCTGGGGTGTCTACGATATTGTCCCAACAGTGCAGCTGTGCTTGCCAGCAGTATGTTGATATTATCCATTCAACAATACAGCCTCAGAGAATTCAGTCTTTTCATTTTCTTCACTTGGAGATTTTCTTCAAATAACTCTTTCCTCTTTTTCACTGAGAAAAGAAGACACCAACAACAATTATGAGAATGTCTCTTTGTATTACAAAAGACCAATGAACCAACAATGAAAGGAATAAAGATAACTGATGTATTCCCAGTTTCCCACATAAGATGATGATGATTTTTAAAATAGATCTAACCTTTTTAAAAAGAAAATCTTTACCCGGCAACATTTTTACCATAGCAAAGTACAAATCATAATACAGACTTACATTCCAGATAGTGCCGGCTCAGGGAGATCCTGTCATCTGCTGTGGGTAAAGTGGAGAGTTCTTCTTTTTATATGGGCTTGATCTGACGCTGAGCATCTGTGATGCCGGCTCCACTTCAGTGAGATCGGGAATGGGCGGAGTTCATCTGCTAGTGGAGATTTTAAAGCAATTTGTTGTTGCCCCCAGACCCTGAAACCATTAGCTGATTATGACATTAATAATATATTTGATTTATAGAAGTAATATCTATAGTTTATTAAATTACAATAGATTAAGATCACACTCTTTATGGGTTATCTGTCCTACTTTATGAACAAATTGTTGAGGTATATCCTGAGAGAAAAATAACTGGAAATAAAATCTGAATCAGTAGAGATCGCAGCCTTTAACTAAAGAGATCACTCACTAGAGCAGTACATTTACAGTAATAAAAAATGTAGCTTGACACATTTTGTTTTTCCAATGACATAGTGAATACATCACCGACACCTAGTATCGAGTATTTGATACACAAATATAATGTGTTTTCCTGTCTTGTGCTACGCAACATAATGCTTCAATATGACATTTATTGGGAATTTCAATTATTTTTCGCAATACCGTATATGTGCCAGATTTTGGATACACTGATGTCATCATTTTTGATTGTGGTAGCTTACAATTACTGTGACATTATGCCTTCAAATAATAACAACTATTCTTTTAAACGTGTTTTTATTTCTGGAGCATTCTAATGATCTGCACAGTTTTACCATATATTATCTGGATTAACAGTTCAATAAGTAACCTAAACTTTGATGTACAAAAACAGTTTTTTCATAGCACAGGCAAACACCAAGCATTATTCATGGGATGGCTATAGTCGCAGTACAAACAGTCATGTCCCACACTTGTAAGTTAATTATAGCTACATGGCTTCCACTATGGGAAAATGATCAGCAGACTGAAGATACTACTGAGCACTGAGCATTGCCGCTAGGGGGGCTAACGAGCCATCGCTTGGTATTTATTCTGATATCTCTTGTTATCGCGAGAAATTCGTTTGCCGTCTTCCGGTTAGCTATTTGTGTACGGGACGAAGAAACGAATTGCTGTTGTTCTTTTCAGCAGTCGATTTAGGAAATCTTCGACTTGAAATTTGAATGCTTGCCGTATTTATCATTGAAGAACATATATACTGAGGTAAGATTATACCGTGACCCATGCTTTTTGTGATTGCGCCTCGGCCACTCGTTGCTAGCATTAGCCGTTGTCCGTCAAATTGACGTCGACGAAAGAAGGCCGAGGGGTATTGCTAACAGTTTTAGCGTCAAGCTAATGTATTCATCTTGTTTATCATTTAACGCTAGATGTGGATGTGTCCACGGTTCACCCAGTTGCATTCAAACACGATACGAAAATGTAGTCTGATTATAGTAACGTTCATGTGTGGTGGCTCGATATTGAAAGTTGTTTACGATTAGCTTTTGGGATATGCTAACGTTAGCCAAACACGCTATTTCTTTTTGTATACGAACAGATGTCGGAAGACTTGGTGAAACAGTTGAACAGCTACAAAGCCCAGCTACAGCAAGTAGAAGTTGCCTTATCTACCGACGAAGAAAATGAAGACCTCCTTAAACTCCAGAAAGACTTGCAGGTTTGTGTGACTATAATGTAGTAAAGTATATTGAATTACACTTAAGAGTATTTATAATAGCTGGATTCGAAATAAAGCTTAAACACTTTCTAATGGAAACATTGAATACCAAATCATAACATTGAAATACTTCACTGTGAAAACTAGCTATCTGAATGTGTATGTTTTTACACATTGTATAGATTTTGGAGCAAAAATAATTATCCTAATCACACAGAATAATCTTATCCGTAGGGTCTCTTTTGTTGTCATACATTTGCAGGTTTGTCATGTGAAATATATACTTTCATGTTAAAGAGAAGCATCTTAATTTACATGCAAATATTATTTAAATGCTTAATTACAGTTAGTGTTAGTATTGCCATGGTCTTAAGATGTTCATACTCGTACATCCAAATCATAAAAGTATGATGTTGGAGCTCCCCACAGGGCTTGATTTTAAGGAAAAGCCAAAACACTGAAATAACCTACTTTTTTCCTGCAGGAAGTCATCGATCTGACAACAGACCTTCTTACCTCACAACCCGCTGAGAGTACTTCAACTACTAATAGTTCAGTGACAGTACCAGTGAAGCAGCGCTGGAAAGTGGGGGACAACTGCCTGGCTGTGTGGAATCGGGACGGACAGTGAGTATCACCAGCCTCTTTTCGTAAAAAAGCAATTCCCGTACACTTTTCTATTTCACTTTTATTAAAAAGTAATGTTTTTAAATTCAACCAGTCTCTATAAATATAGGTGTAGCAAAAGTCAACTGTAAATACTTCTTATTATACAAATTGCTGAAATAATTACATCTTGTACCGATTAACTTGTCATTAAGTATAATACATGAGTAAACGATTGCTTTATTTTGTAGAGCTTGAGTATTTGGCTCATACTCACCTGCTTACAGACGTGATTCTTTGGCAGGACTTATGAGGCTGAGATTGAGGAGATAGACCGGGAGAATGGCACCGCAGCCGTGACCTTCGCCGGGTACGGGAACGCTGAAGTGATTCCTCTGCAGAACCTCAAGCCATCCGAGGACGGGAAACGAAATGCCGACGATGGGAAGTCTAAATCAAAGTATGAACTGAAAACACATCTCACTTACTTTATATGCAAACATATAAACCTTTGCTTACTTCCAGCCTATTCATATTTTAAGGGAATGCTTGGCATTGACATTACACTGCAAGTTACATATATTTTGTCTAAATATGTTACCGTAGTTAATATAATTGTGAGCATCCACCTTTACTCTGAATACAAATCTAGAACTTTATCACTATTGAGTAGCGTTGGGTATCGTTTGAATTTCCACGATTCTGATTCCGATTCTACTTTTCGATTCCGGTTCTTAACGGTTCTCAATTCCGATTCTTTGAGGGGCAGGGTAAAAAAATGATACATGCTTCTTCCACCAAAAAAATTACATTTATTCGAGAAACTTTTACACAGGTTAGTTTACAGTAATATTCACATTAATCAGTCTGTTTATATTCACTGCTATGTAACTGTAACCTGAGAACCACTGAAGCGGCAACAGTCCAACTTTTAAAGGAAACCCCCCCCCCCATTTAAAAACAGTTCTTGTTGAGAAAAACAAGCATATCTGCCTTCTCAGGCATACCGGGAAGAAATGTTTGAACATTTTAAAGTAAAATGCTTCAATCTGGTGCACTTTAAGCAGAATTACTAGAGACTAGATCTAGGGGGTACAACTCTAAACACCCATATGAAAAAGATCGGTTTACATTTTAATAATTAAATAAGTATGTGAACATAACCAATAACCTACCATAGCCAATAACAAATACATGTAACATATTTTATTTTTGTTGTTCATTCATATCTTATTTTACTATTTTATTGATGCATATTTTTTTATTTCTCCAGTTTAAAACAATATGTCTGGTTTACTGTCCTATAGTATACATTGGAATGATTTCAAACCTGTTTTATCCCAATAATTATAAAGGAGTGCCTTGGAAATATGTGTTTACATAAATTGTGATCAAAACGTTTGAGACCCACTGAGATAACTTAGACTAAAGTGAACTATCTAAACACTCAGAGAACACTCATGCTAATAACAACAGCGCACTCGCTCGCTCCCACGCTCTCACTTTGGCTGTGAGCTGCGGGTGCCAGATAAGCCAACATCCCCCATTTTCATCACTTACAGGGCAAATGAAAAGTGTCTCGGTACCCAACCCTACTATTGAGTGGAGTAGTTTTCTGGAAACACTGCTGTGGTGTCGTTAGGCGCTTTCACACCGGAGTACTTTTCCCAGGAGTAGTTCCGATAGTTCCTGGGATTTTGCGTTCACATAAAAAAGATCTGGAACTAGAACTTTTTCGGGAACCTTTGCATCCCTTTTTAGTCCCTGCTAGAGAGCAGGGACTTTCCTGGGGAGGAAAAGGTTCCAGTTTCTGATTGGCTGGGCGAATTGCAAACCACGCCCTGTAGAACTCGGAAAAGTTTTTATGAAGCCGCCATTTTATTTGCTCGCATTAGCATTATTAGCATTAGCCCAGTGCACCAACGGAGAGAGACTAACTTATGGCAACACAAAATAAAACATGGGAGCGGTGGAGTGATGAGGAGGTGTCGGCGCTTCTGGCTATTTACTCTGAAGGCTACAGTAGAAGCTGCTGGGAGTCCCAACAGCTTCTACTGAAGCCAGTCCTCAACTCAGGGACTTCGGGTGGCAGTTTACGTCGTGAAGTTGTTTGCGGCCTGCCAGTAAACCCAAAGCAGAAGAAGTGACGTCAGCGGCTCCCTCAGGGACTTATTCCAGTTTGAACATTTATTACGATTTACTAGATAGTTCCGGGGGAAAGTTCCTTGAACTATTCCTGGGAAAAGTACTTGGTGTGAAAGCGCCTCTTGTATTGCCTTTCAATGACACAGGTACATTTGAAGGAGGTCGCTTATAATTTCAATGTTATTGCACAGATGATTGTACGTTTTTCTTTATATAGACATAAAAACAAACTCTTCCAAGACCTGGCTTTGTCTTGTTTCTTCACATACAAGATGAATGCATGATACCTCTACTATGTACGGTTTAACAAAGATTTTTCATGGCTTCAGCAGAGTTTCAGTTGATATTAAATAGTTCAGTATAAACCATGGTTTCATTAAGGCTGTTTTTGGTATTGCATTTGTACATCATGGACTCAATGTTAAATGTTTCTCTTCTCCTTGTTTGTCTTTCTAGGAAAGAACAGATAGCAGATCAGAGAGAGTATAAGAAGAAAAAAGCCCAGAAAAAGGTTCTGAGGATGAAGGAATTGGAGACAGAGAGGGAGGAACAAAAGTCAAAGTGGCAGAATTTCAACAACAAAGCCTACTCAAAGAACAAGAAAGGACAGGTACGGTTTTTTTCTTCGTCAGATATCTTTATTTGAGTGCTGGGAAATCCATGGTGCACTGATAAAACACAGTGGGTGAGGTTGTAGTGTACCAGTCTTTATTTTGCTTTCAAGCAAGACATTAAGAACTTTAGTTCAAACAATCAAAGAAGAGTAAAAGTGTACATTCATAAAGTTTCATAGATTTCTTTAAATAAATATTATGTAAAATATAATCACTCTGCATTGCATACTGCACCGTTGTACAGTACTGGAGGGTTAGAAACTTGAAACTCATTTTAACACTGTCCATGAATTGCTTTGGGAGGATTGTAAATGTATATAGTAATAATGGGCACTAAGCCATTTTTATATATTTAATAATTAACACTGTCTTTTTTTGTTTTTCTAGGTCAAGAGAAGCATATTTGCATCTCCAGAAAGCGTCTCTGGAAAGGTGGGAGTTGGAACATGTGGTATTGCAGACAAGCCAATGACGCAGTACAGTGACACAGCAAAATATAATGTTAGACATCTAATGCCACAATGACCTGATATATTCTGTATATATTGATCCACTGTATACTTCCTGTATCAGTGCTTTCCATTGTGTTTATACATGAGTCTCACTTCCCAAGTAAAGAAAGCTTTGAAAGGAATTGCTTGCACACCATGTTTGAAATATTGATGTAGTTTTCTTATATATTACAAAGTACAACAGAAAAATCCCAGATTTTCCCAGCACTGGAACAAAGTCCCCTGTTGTGTAAGAACAGGAAGTGGTGTTTTAGATCAACCTTGTAGTTTGTTGTTTGTGTTCAGGTTCCACTGAGGCCAAATACCTGCTAAGACGAGAATAAATATACACCTGCAGATTTATTTTGTTGTACATTTGAAGCTGTATTTTGAACACTGACCCATTGTGGGGTGGGGGTATACACTTCAATAATGATGTTGATTTGACATGGCTGAATTTACGTTTTTAATTTCTCTGTATATAACAGTCCAATAAACATTGTTTTGTTTTCAGTTTTTTTAAATAACGGCTTCCACGTCATTTACCTCAATTTTAAAATGATATATTTATTGTGGCTCTGTCGGGTCCTGTAGGTGGCAGTAAAGTCGTGGGTTGCAGCTGTTTATTCAACCACTCTTCCCATTTATGTCACGTGTTCTTTTTTGTTAGTTCACTTTTTTAGTTCATTACTTGTCTAATTGTATACGTGACTTATCTAATGATGATTTGAGCATTTATGGTAGGCTTACCAAGAAAAGAAAAGACAACACAGATTTATGTCTGGGTGGTAGAGGTTTATTACGATTCCAGGGACAGTATTCAGGGTCTGTAACATCGTACTAGCAGGGGACCAGCAGCATGTTTTGCAAAATGTCACCTTGGATGGCTGATTAAACACGGGAGAAAACATTCTGGGATGTGCTTTGACATATCCTTAGCAACAGTCTTTTTCATAGTGCATTTGATAGTTTCCCAAACTGGTTGGGGAGGAAAAAGACCTGGAACAAGGAACTTTGTGCAATACCCATGTTAAGACACAATTTGGTGGTGATCTCCTTAGGACTTGGACCAAAACAAATGCAGATAAATGGTCATATTGAAATGCCTTATTTGGTTTCATGGATTCTAACAGGTCAGCAGTGCAATAGTATGTAAAATAGACATTGACTTATTAATTCGAAATCTCCAAATGTTAAGTATGTGATCGTTTTCTGCTAGAATACAACAAAAGAAACGGTATTAAACATTGAAGTATGAACCAAAATTAGTGTCCTGTAGTGTTTGTTGTTCATGCTACAGATATTTGTAAAGACTTGTCAAACCAAAGCACATAACATGATTAGACAAGCTACATTCAATACACATGCCCCATAGTTTTTTTTAAATCAATTACAATCGTGTTACTGCTGAATATTAAAACTGATACTACTGGAGTCAGTGGAAAAACAAGCAAACTGCAATTTGGTGTTGGATGGACAGAGTGCTAATCATAACCAACATTTAATATATGATGAAAATATATGCTTTAAGCCTTGTGCTTGGACAATTGTGGGATAGATTATTGCTGTCTAAATACAAGAGAATTTGTGCAAAGTGTAAAAGAAGACAAGACCTTGAGCAATGCATTTAACCTTTAGCACTGCGTTTGCTTCTGTAGGGGTTAATCATTTACGTCATGTAATTTGGTAAACATTTAAAAAAAATAAGACATTAAACATTCAAGCAACACCAAGACTTAGCTAAAGTCAAATTTAAATATACCAAAAATAAATACTATAATCATACTATAATGTAAAAATAAATTAGAATAACAAAAGTGGACTACACCACCAGTTTGAATACGACTGCATTTCAGTCAAAAAGGGGACGCCACTTGGATCAGTGGTGGTTGTGGCTCCTAAAGCAGAGGTTATAGTAGTGTTATAAACATTTTGGAATGCAGACATCGTAGCCCCTGCCACTGGCTTGTACACTGACAAGAAGTGCTGTCTGGATATATTATCCTAAGAATAGGGGCAATGTTTTTACAAGGCAAATGGAGCAAACGTTCCCAATGGTGAACTTCTAGCTGGTATTGGGGTTTTAGTTTTTTTGCTGGTTTGAGAGAGTCATCTTGGCTAAAGGTAGAGTTTCCTCTTCAGTGGTGGACACTGGTACGGGTAATGGGTCTTGCAGGTATGGTTAATTTCAAGCTGGTAATCGGTTAAGGGACATTCAGGCGAGGGGTCAGTCTTAAACTGAGGATACTGTATTATAGGCCTACGAAGTTACATTTGAGGCGATAGTGTTACATGTTTCAGACAGATGTAGAAGAGCACCTCTAACAGGTCTTTTGGAAGGAGACGTTTTCAGCGTTTAGACTGAGTTGACCTTAAGGCTGGTTCATTGGGTGTAGATGTTGGATTTGTCAGGTATAAGTGGGATTGAGACGGGTTGTTCTTCTGATGACAGCTAACCTAAACTGCAGAAAAGAGTGGAGCTTTTGGCTGGTACTTTGAAAGGTGAAAGCCATAAAAGACTGCAGCTGATGTGAACATATAGGCTGGTGCTTTACGCAGAGAAGGCCAGTTTTAGACTGCATGTGGAGTAGCCCTCGTCACTGGCCGTGCTCTGCCGGCTGCTGTGGTCATCCAGGTCGCTCGCCCCACTGGTGCTCACACTGTCCATTTCTCCATGGGAGAACTCAGTGCTTTCAACATCAACTTCAATTTCTTCTGCAGAAAAGAAAAAAGAACAGATTCATTTTCTGAATCATGCAAGGATAAATATTTGTAATTGAGTGAATATGGTGACAAACCATAATTATATTCTAAAGTAGGGATGCACAAACATTATATTTATGCCCATTATGATTCATATTGAGGTCAGGATTATTTATTTTTTGATTATTAATTAAACTGAAAACTCATCTCTTTCGACTCCACTTCGAGCGATAGAACTATTAACGAAGCACTTATATACTAATAAAGGACTGGCTTATCTAAAGCCAGTTGAGTAGCACTTGAAATGTTTGGCTCTATGAAACCTGATGTACTTATATGATTCTGTTTTCTTCAAGTTTGTATCTTGTTGGTCGAACGCACTTATTGTAAGTCGCTTTGGATAAAAGCGTCAGCTAAATGTAATGTAATGTAATGTTTTAGTGCCAAAATAATTGTATTGCACTTTCACATTAAGATCACTGCCTTCCCTTCCATGTTGTTCTCCATTCCTGCAAATCCTCCAATACAAATTAAGGCTGCATTATATAGAGAAAAACTAACATTATTACTTTCTCTGCAATATTCTTTGCTATATGAAAAAATACATGAATATTAGCCCTAAATATTTTTGGTTACAGTAGAGGCCATCGAATACACTTATCTGTCATATAGCGATAGACAATATAAAATGCATATTTAAAATAGATGAATTGTGCAGTCCTAGATTACAAAGCTTGCCCCTGGGTAACGGATCTTAATCAGAAACTAACCTCTGTCAGACTCTAAGCGGTCAAAGTCCATGCGGGAGCCCAGGCTGTCTTTACGGACCCTCTCCCAGTCTCCATGAGGCTGCAGCTGGGAGAGCTGCCTCTGCAGGTGCCTCTGCTCCCTCTCCAAGTTCTCTAGCTGGTGCAAACTCCTCCGGTCCGTCTCTTCAAGTTTCTGTAGAAAAAGGAAAATGCAAAACAGTTAATGATTTCGTTTTTATGTAAAGGTAATCAGAACAATCAGAACCAACCTGGCACATTTAGTGTTTAGGCTAGGCAAGGCAAGGCAAGTTTATTTATATAGCACTTTTCAACACAAGGCAATTCAAAGTGCTTTACAAAAAATGAAAGACATTAAGAAAATGGCATACATTAATTACTTAGCAATTCAATCAAACCGTGATGGACGCATTTCTCTAGATGTTCCTTATGATTAATATACTATATGCATGAGAGGATGGTGAACTTGTCTCGGGTGCAGTGATGTGGTGTTAATATTTAGTTATAAAGCTACCATCAAATGTGACGCCCCCCTGTGCCTTCTAATGAAATATTTAACGCATAAGGACAGCACGTTGCTCGGTGGATTCTAGATGAGTAGATGGTGTGTCTGTGTCCATTGGATTCAAGTTAAACATGACGATAGAATCGGTGTGTTATTTAATAGCAATTCTAAATAAAGCCTGCTTAAATGCCTCAAACGACAATCACAAATGGCACACTTAACTATGTGTGAAAAGTTAATATAAAACCAAAGTCCTGAAGGTGAACTTTGAACCTCAGTCATTTAATCATTTCATCCCAATCATCACATCTTAAAATGTAATACTGCTGCAGTAGCATATTAATAATTACTCAAATGATGTATATTTACTGCTGTAGGAAAAACATTTTTAATGCCACTATTCTGCTGATTATTCCAAAAAGAAGCAACAACATCCTGTATTAGGCCTTTTAATTGGTTAAGAATGTGCCTTAGAGCTTTGTGGTGATTTCTCAACTTTGATACATTTAATAAAATAAGACATACTGTATTATAGTTTTGCACAGTAACGTGCTGTATTGTATGAGTTTCCATGCATGGTTAATTTTTCTCTTTGATTCTCCAAATTACTGTTGCATAAGGATTATATTTGCTTGAAGGCATAGCGTAAAAAGGATAGTACGTTTCCCACAACTTAACTTCCTTGTAAGAAAATGCTGTCTGCACCTTTTCTACCCTTTTACTGTCCTACACATCCTCTGGTTCCAAACATAAAACACAGCAGCTTTCAGGGACCACATTTCTTGGACTTCAAACAGGCAGGTCCAAAGTCAACAGTTGACAATATATAGTAGGTACTCAATCCATTTCCCCTGTTGTAATAAAATCACAGATTGTTGCGAGGATTGCTTTCATATTGTAGCCTACAGTCATCCCTACTGTTTCCCATTACTGGAGTCTGCCCAGACACAGCTTGAGAAAATCAGATTTTCCCCAAAAATATCTGATCTGGCTTAGACTGCATCCATCAGGGGGTCAAAGTGTTGAGTCTTGGATGCTTTAGTGCCACAGAATCATATTTGCAGTTCAGACATACTCAGGCTGTGGGCCACCTAGGGTGAGAGCTGCTGTAAGAGACTAACATACAATTGTGTTCTAAAAATAAAAACAGGATCAGTATATTGACTGGTCAGCCTTTTGTAAACCATCACTATGGATTAGATTGGGTCTCAGATAAAAATCGAATGGGTGCTACTGCTAGGTCAAAGTCATCTTCTGTTGTACCACCGATCTATATTTGCTGTCAATATGACATCAAACATTGTTTTACTCAAGGGAACACTAGATATCTCTTAATTCAATATATGTGAGTGAAAGGTGTGAGCGTAAAACTCCATTATGTTGGAATTAGGGCTGTCAAGTTAACGCGTTACTAACGCGTTAACGCAAAAAAAAATTAACGCCACTAATTATTTTAACGCGATTAACGCATGTGTATTTTTTTTCCTCGGCCACCCCGTAGTTTCAGAGCGCATCAAGTTTAAAATACCATCTACAAGCTGATGCTGACAGCCCCGCTTGTGGCAGACCACACTTCCACGCTCACCGGCAGGCACCGACTGGCTATTGGGAGGACCGGGAGGGTGTGTGTATGTGTGGCCCGAGCGAGCGAGAGAGAGACCTTACGTGCATTGTTGTTGTTAGCATCTGGTGCTAGCTAGCTGCGCTAACGGATCTAAGGAGCTGTTTAAATGAAAACAGAGGAGCGACATTTCGCCACAACTGCGCCGAGCACTTGACTTTATGCAGGAAGCCAGACAGTGGGACATTGTACGAAAAGTCAGCACACTCAGCACGGATAGTGCGCGCAACATGATTGCAGCGTCCAGGCAGCTCCCGTTCGAGCATATGCCTGGAGTTGCACACACACACACACACACACACACACACACACACACACACACACACACACACACACACACACACACACACACACACACACACACACACACACACACACACACACACACACACACACACACACACACACACACACACACACACACACACACACACACACACACACACACACACACACACACACACACACACACACACACACACACACCATTTGTATTGTATTATTGTATGAGAGAGGTTCCAGGTTGAATTGAGGCGAATATTTGTAATGTTCAGAGGTTGTTGTGTTTAATATTCATGAGAATATTTGTCATTGTTCAAATGATAATAAACATTAGCATAAAGCATATTTGTCCACTCATATGTTGATAAGAGTATTAAAAACTTGAAAATGATTCCTCTAAGGTACATTTAGAACAGATCAAAAATGTGCGATTAATTTGCGATTAATCGCGATTAACTATGGACAATCATGCGATTAATCGCGATTAAATATTTTAATCGACTGACAGCCCTAGTTGGAATAGATGATGGCATTTTGACGAGTCACAAAAGAAAAAGAAAATAAATAAATACTAAAAAGTAACATTGGCTCAATTCAATTGAGCTGCTTTAGTCTCTTGTTGAATTCAGCCTCAGGACTTTTAGGTTGCTACTCATACTTTCCCTAACTAGTATTACCAACCATGTGGGTGAAACAGTGGAAGCAGTATTTAAATATGTTTAAGTCATTACCTTTGAGCATAGAAATTGACAGAATGTAGCCCTTTATCCGATGATGGTAGCATGGGCACCTCACCTTGATGTGTACTTGGGCCTTGTTAAGCAGTCCTAGTGTGGTGTGCCGACTGCAGTCTGCCCCCAGAGGGATGAGGGACTTCAACCTCTCCAAACACAGGCGGAGATGTGCTCGTCTGTTGGGGGAGACAATCAAGACGGGTCATTTCTCTTAAGAGACAGCGTGCATGGAGTAATATGCATTGTGAAGCAATTATGCAGACAGCGAGATGAATTTCCAGACTAATATATTATTTTCCTCTGCACTGATCCGGATTAAGTCAGATTATAATATATCCCTCTTATCCAATTTGATTAGTGTTGTAATAGTTGAGGCAAATCCCTATTGGATTGGATCGATTCTAATTATAATAGCATTATAGATCTGGAATGAGCAATGTAATAATCATGATATTCAAGCATTTGATTTATTTGTTTATCCATTATTCTAGTTAGCCACCACACCATCATACTCCTTTGCAATACCGTATAGATCGGTCTGGCCCCAGATTGTAAAACTGCTGAGGTCAGCTCAATACTGATTCTGATCCACCAAGGCCTCTGGGCCTGTGGTCTGACCAAATGCAGTAACTGGCGGAGGACACTCGCTGTCCTTTCAGATAAGTGAGTAAAATGTAGGTCAAGTTATGATGTCATCTCTTCTCTCTGCATTGGCAACCATTTTGTTGTCTAAAATAGCCTGATATGAAATAAGCCTTGCATTTGAAGATGCCATTTTTCTAATAACTCAGTGTATCGCTCAAACCAAGATTCACACACACTTGGTGTGCTTTTGGAGATTATCTGGGATCGTAAGGATAAACATGTTCTGACATTTATGTCTAGCTCAAGCAGAGGCTTCCTCATTCTGGGGCGATAGAAGCAAGCTACTGTTAGATTTGCGCATGAGACTCTCTCAGGAAGGAGCCTGTAAACAGACGGTTCCCATTTGCTGACTGGAGAAATGTCTTCACGTCCTCCAGGAACAGTGCTGCTGCTGCTGCTGCTGCTGCTGCTGCTGCTGCTGCATTACATCATCCTTTTATTTGCCATGCAAAATGATTTCTGCAATCATACACCAATGGTGATAAAGATGCCTTTCTTGTGAGTTCTAGGGTGATAATAAGATGATTTATAGGCCTGCAGTGCATCTCATTTGAAAATGGTATGCACCAAGATATGCAAAGCTGGCAGAATGTAGTACGCTTTTGGTTTATCAGCTTGAAGCTCCATTTTGAGGCAGCAGGCTCTTTAGATAGACTCCCTGTGAACATCCATTTGCTAAAGCAGTTAAAATGCTGAAGATATTCGATCTTTCACTCCTTTTTCTGTGTGATTTTTGCACATATGCATGCATAACAATTAATGATTACCCACAGTGCCTACATTTCATATTCATTGTGCTCTTGTCCATGTTCCCTTAGAGTAATCTTGACCTTTCAGTAGTGAGTGTTTTAAACATGCATATAAATAATATTTTCAATGTAGTTTTACTCACCTATTTTTTTCCAGTTCATTGTGTGCTGACCTATTGAAATTATAAACATATGAAAAAACTGTTAGACAAGTCCTAATGATGCAAAATACAACATATCTATATCTATATTATTATATAATCTATATTTAAAAACCTATCCCAATAGTGATGTAAAATAATAGTGGAGTACATATTGCTATACACCATACTTATCATTTAATGTTAAAAATTGCTTACTAATGACAATTCTGTACACACAGGACACATTGTAATAATTTGGAATATATTTCTTTTGAGGGATATTTTTCAACACTTTAACTTACCTATTGTGTATATTGTCCAACTTCCTGTTCTTGAATTTACGCTGTTTCTGTTGATGTGCAGTCTCGGTGTCTGGGTAGGTTGAAGCATAACCATGCTCACATTCTGGTGATGAAAAATAAACATTTTATTAAAATACATTTTACATATTTTTAACAAATGTGATAGAAGTAAAAGGCTTCACGATGGCTTAGACTTGAATACTTGATGTGACCTGAATTCTAAATTACATTTAAATATGTGGCAAAACCTCCAAGGATTTACTTAAATAATTAAAACTCACAACCCTTCTTAAAAACGCTAATATCAATACAGCCACATATCAAGACACATTTATATTCTAGTTTTCTTCCTGTTCTCAAAAACGCCTACAGTTCCCTTGAACCCTCCTTCCCAGTAACATCCGACGTCAGACGTGAACCTGGCTGTGATTGGCTGTCTGCCGTGACTCTCGTGCTGGGAACATGTGTGCGGACCAATGACAACTTTACAATTTGTTCCATGTGGAAACCATGTGAACAACACATACAAGGAAGCAGCAGCTGCTCCTGTAAATGATAGGAGGTTCTTGAATTGGAAATGTTGAGGAAATAAACTCTAAATCGCTGGTTGTATATGAAATAGGGACATTGGATTCAATATTTATCTTTGAATGGATGCGATAGGCTATCTCAATGCATGGGATAAGCGTGAATTGAGCTGCAGTCGAACCGATATAAAAGATTAAATAGAGAATTACAAGTCTCATATAAAAATAAAACTAGAATAAAACGTAGGCTAATAGGCTGCTTGAATTCACCTAAAATGTGCCCTTATGCAAGCCTTTAGATCTTTAATAATGAATGATCGTGCTTGTTCGATGAAGCCTCTGCAGATAACCAGTTTTAAAGGGAGCAGAAGGTAATTTGGCTTAAGGCTTGCAATCAAATCAGTCTCTGGAGATGCAATTTCCTGAATTTATGTAGGCAATTTTCAACTTATTTTCGACTGTGGATATTTCGTGTATACGGTCGATTCCACTACAGTTTATCAGTAGCAGGTGAACTATCATTGGCTGCTGCCGGGCCAGCTCATCTGTCCGCTGCGCGTCTTTTGTCGCCTTCGTCTCTTTTGTTGTCTGCTCGGCGCATTACGTGTTAATATCCCCTGCTGCCCGTGTTTACTTACTTCCGTTGTTCTTCTCGACATTTTCTATGTAATTTGCTGCATCGAGCAGCACTTGCACGTTCTTCATGAAAGTGCCGATTTGGTCCATTGCGGAACATTTGGAGTATAAAACGTCGCTGAAAGAATAGTCGGACAATTCTCCAAAATCCTGCTGGTCCATGGACGCATCAGACTCCGACAGAACCTCTTCGAGTTTCAGCTCGCTGTGCTGTCGCATGTACTTTACCATTTTCACTTTAGGCTTTTTTGTGGGGGGGACTTGGACAAAAAAGCAGCGCTGAATTGCTCTCCTTGTCCCGTCTGTGATCTGAGCGGCGGACTGAAATGAAATAGGCTCGATGGAATTGCAGTCTTTAGCCTCAGCCACTTGCCCTACTTGGTGGATAATCCCTCCCACTAACGCATTCACATTGCATTCATTGTTAACTGTGCCATAATGCATCCTCATTATCAATACACTAGGAGAATAACAAATAACACACATAATGCCTGCTTTTCAACACTGCTTTATTTCATTTAACATCATCTGGATATGTTTTACAAATTTAAGCTGCCATCAATGTGCACACAGTTTTGTCTGAATGTATGTGAGCATAGTTGTTTGAAAGTGAAAAGCATTTAGACCACATGGCCATATACAGTATGAGGATGTATCAGTATATTGATAGTATATCAGAGATAAATGGTTAGTCTATTAAATGCTACTTTAAGGAAATTTGCTTACTCACTGTATCCCAAATTAAGGGGTGTTTTACCCTATAGTGTGAATGCAATACATTAATAAAATGTATGAGGTAGTTTGAGGTTATTTGGATTTTGATAATCCCATTGTTTTCCCCTGTCTTTTTAGTAGAGTAGACCACATTGTTTTCACATATTATCACGTTGGATTTGAATATATTCTTTCAATTCTACAACAATAAATGGCGATACCAAGAAAGTAAACCAGTGAGATTATGGTTAATGTCAGACTAAGCAGGATCAGTGGACAACATAATTCATAGTTAAAGCGACCATACTTTACTGATCTTTTAAGTTACCTGTCCTTTGCAAAACGAACCATGACATTTGGTTTACTCCTAGCTTGATTTTCTACTCCTGCTGTCCCTTTCGACTTATTAAGAAGTCATTTCTTCCCCACACGCTGAGGGAAGGAGGAGGACAGAGTAGAAAGGGCCTGCCTTTACGAGGCTAGCCATGCGTGCAGGGCTGTGTTGTGCCTCTCAGACAATGGGTGCAGATGGCTGGCCCGCTGCAGATGTGGCCTGTAACGGACGCCTGTGAGAGAGCACACCCTCCCATGGAGTCTATTTCAGCTGCCTGGCAAGGCCTGACACTCACAGACAGTCCTGGTCTGAAACAGAAAGTCTGTAGTGAAAAAGCATGCTCAAATTCTGACTCAAAGGTGTTAGGACTGCATAAAAAAATCTAACTTTGATAGAAATCTCAATATAGAGACGTGCAATATCCAAATCCCAGTAGGAGCAATATTTCCTAAATGCAAAATATATGATAATTTCATTCTGAATTGAGTATTTTGGTAAACAGAAAAGTCCGGGTAATCTAAATAAGAACAATCTTTTTTTGATAGAGATCCTCTTAAAAGTCATACCAGGAATATTTAAATATATTTTTCAATTATAATGTGAATAATGTTCCAAAACGGTTATTGCCTCTGATATTGCAAAATGTATTGCACTTGCAATATTAGTCAAAATATCTAACTATATATATATATAATATAACTTTGTAATAATCATGAAGCCCTAAAAGACGTCTAAAACCAACAAATACAGGATTATTTTTGGAATACTTTCTCTTCTAGTATGCATTTTACTATAAGTCTCTTGTTACTAGAGCATCTGTCCGAAATGCCAATATAACTGTAATATCCAATTTCATCCTATCTTTTGCTGCCCATTTTCTCAAAGGGACAGAAAAAGATAGTGTGACATGGGCAGAGAGTTCAGCAGGGAAAAGCTCCTCTGTGCACTGAGGATGTGTGCAGCTGACCGACTGTACAAGCTGCACGCTGATAGCGCCGGCGTGGAAAGCTGACCCACTGTAGGTTGGTGTAGAATGTGACCCCAACTGGAGTAATCTGAAAAGCCTGAGGATTACACCGGTGGCTCGGCTGTCACAGAGGAGGCAAAGTCACACGATGCTGCTGTGTGTGTGTGTGTTATGAAAGAATGTGCCAAACAGCAGGGAATAGTAAGCATTTGGGATTTTGTTGAAATGGAATATATGTTTTTCATCAGGAGCTATCTATCCTGCTGATGCTCTCCTCTCACGTGCTGGTGGTCTACAAGATGAGCTCAGATGAAGCATTGTGCTGCAGCCGTCCCCTGTTGTTTGGAAACAATGGGTGCACTTTGCCCTGAGGTCACAGCAGAAGGACACTCAGGCAGGCCAGACGTGTGTCAGCTGCTCCTTAGCACTGTCAGGAGCTCAGCGCTAAGCTTTGTTATCGTCCCATTTAAAGGGATTGTTCAGATAACAAGTTTGGAGCCGGGCAGTAGTCATGCATTTTAGATAATAGGAAAGGGAGAAACAAAGGTTATTTTAAAAAGCCTGTCTCATTCCATCCAGCAATGTATTCCTTTTAACCGTCAATATTTATGTTCAGCATAAGCAGCTATGTTTTACTTCAAAATCAAATGTTTTGTTTTTTTATTTATTTGGTCATGTTCAAATAAACCTAATACTTTTTTTAATCTCATCTTCTCGTAGTAATCTCTAAGGGGAGGTGTGTATACAGTCAGGGTGGTGTAGGAATACATCCTGTCACCCAAATGATGTATAGGAAGTCCCGGGAGACTCCTCTTCAACAACCTGAAAATTAGGAAAGTAATTCAGATGCTTTTCCAGCAGAACACATCGTTTTTTATTGTAATTGCTCATAATGATGTAATTGCTCATATATGTTTTTTTTACTTATTTCGTTTTTAAGTTAATTTAAATGCACAAACTTTTGACCTCGTCTTATCTGTTTTTGGGCTCCTATAGGAGAGGTGTGTATATGGGTTTGGGGTGGTACATATACATCCTGTCACTCCCCATAATAATAGCTGTGAGTATACTGTAGGAAGCAGTTAGAAAATTACAGTCCCAGGAGACTTTCTGACTGAATTATAGTCGTTTCCCTTGTTCACGTCTCTTCAACAAGCTGAACATGTATTTATTTTGTACACTAAATGCTAAATTTTTTTTTTTTATTTAGCGGTTTTTATTGTCAATTAAATGCACTACCTTTTGGCCTCATCTTATCTGTTTTTCAGTTCCTAAGAGAGGTGTATATGGGTTGGGGGTGGTGTAGGTATAGATCCTGTCACTCCCCCAACATGAACACCTGTTGGAGACACCAAATCCCCTTTGTCTCCACAGCCCCCTCTCAGTGGATTACCATGACAACACCCATTCATATCATGACCGAAGACTGATTATACAGCTTCACACGGTCAATTATCGCTCAACAGACTGTATTGTTTTAGGGGTACGCTGGTTTAAAAATAAAAGGGGAGGCTGTGTAGTTTTTCTAGAAAGCTTTATTCTGTGCTTGAGGGGGGCTGTGTGTCTTCAAACTGGATATAATTAGATAGAGCTGCACAACTACATCAGGCTCAAATAAATGCACCAACAACATAAGAAACCTTCTCAATGTTTAAACTGTATTTGAGTAAAGATAATAAATGCTAACGTCATATACCATTGAGTCAATAAACAAGAGAGCAATAAAACAGTTATCGAAATATATCTGAGCTTTTATTACATCAGGTGGAAGGCCATTTTAGAAAGACTGACTTCAACAGTGACTGTAATGTAAAGCCCCATGGAGAAAACCCAGGCGATACAGATAGCTATGTAAACAATGCAGGAAAATACAAGCACATTACATAAGTAAATACAATTTGTAAACACAGTGCGCTGTGCATGTTCACTAAATGGGGAGCTTAATAAGGGTGAATAGAAAATATCATAAAAGACGTGTTAAAATAGTGTTATTAGATTGTACTGTCACATTTCTAAGTTTCATTGTTTAACATTTGGTTTAGCTTAACAAAACAACTTCACAAATACAAACTATTTACAAAGGCAAAGAGTTCACTCTCTTTGGGTCAAAACAAATCATTCACATTATTGACTGGGATGTAAATATGTAATCCTCTAATATACTTTATATCACACTAACAGTGGCGATGAAGACAAGCGTTCCACAGCATACAGCCATCAACTCACACTATGAATCAAAACGTCCATCACTTTCAACTTCCTGCCATTCAGGCTTGGCACTTTCATTGTCAACGTCCAAACAAGCATTGATGTTCTTTCAATTCTGTAAATGTCAAACTTTGTCACCCAAAAACATCAATACGCAACATTCCTCACTTTACTGGGCTCTTTCTGTTAGTCAGTCCATTCCTTGTCACAATTACGATAAAGCAGCAACCATGGGAACAATACCACTGACGTCAATGTAAAAACAATATGAAATATTACTGAATTACCAATTACAGCATGTTTAGTATAAGAGTTAGTAGGTAAAGTAAATATTTAAAGTCTATAAAATCATTTATTTAACTATCAAACACTATATTGTAATACTTATAATATAAATCAACATATATTATTACAAGATAGCATAACTTGACTAGATTCAGATACAAATCGTACTTTTGAAGAGGCTGAATGTTGTAAAACCTTGTTATGCTCAGCCATTGTTACACTACCTGTGTGATTGTTACATTTTTAAATTGTTAAACAATTTTCTTAGCTTTCAGTATACATTCAACAATGAACTTGTGCAAAAATATATCACAAATACGCAACTGTAATCTGATATTTTCATAACCTTTGATTTCCATTTTGAAACCCCATTAAAAATATGGGTAATAAAGACTACAAATATGCAGTTTTATGTTCACTTTTCATTTGATTTCATTTTACTGAGCCCTTCAGGAGTGATCAATATCAAATTCTCGCGGGACAAAAACACGTCCATATTACCATCTGCTGGCACTTCTCGGAATCATTTTCACATGAAATAATAGCTGTGAATGTAGGAAGCTGTGTAAAAACAACACAGTCCTTGGAGACTAGCTGACTAAATTAAAGTATTTCCTCTTATTTCACTTCCCTTCAACAAGCTGCAAATTAAGAAGGCAATTCTGATGTTTTCCTAGCAAAACACTTATTATTGTTTCGTTTTTTACAGTTGCTCCCCTCAGGCTTCTGCTTTTTCTTTCTCATCCTTCTTTTTCTTACTCTTTCTCAAGAATGAAGGTGTGCGGAACTTATTTTTCTTCTTCTTGGGGGACTTGGTTTGGCTCTCCGGGGTCTGAGCCTCACCTGTCTTCTCATTCGATGTAATGGAGATTTCCACCGTTTCTGAAGTGCTCACACTCAGCTTTGATACTTCAATGCTCAGATCCTCATCCGTCTCATCTAAGTGGTCTTTCCCATTGGGTATTATGTCTGTCAAAAGATAAATTAATGTCAGCCGAGAGGGATGTGGACAGGAAGTGCAATCACACGCACGCACGCACGCACGCACGCACGCACGCACGCACGCACGCACACACACACACACACACACACACACACACACACACACACACACACACACACACACACACACACACACACACACACACACAGAGACTGTATCCCTTTTATAGATGACACCAGATGGATATAAAACACATAACCAAACAAGCAGCTATTGCTATCGACTCCAATGACTATTGACTAATTACCTTGTTTAATCGGCGTCATTAATGGAGAGAGGGAGAGGGAGATAGTAGAGCCATCAAATGTTGTCATCTCTTCTGCATCAGTGGCATCATCATCTTCTGTAAACGGATAAAGGTCATCAGGGGTCAGTCATTCATTAGAGCCAGTATGTTGATGGGAGTGAGACTAATGTTAGATGAATATATCAATGTCAATTGTTTACCATCTCCACTCTCCTAGAAAAGTGTTAGCATGCTAACATTTTCGAATTAGCTCCAAACACAAAGGACAACCGAGGCTGTTGCAAATATCAATATTGTTGCAGGTTATTAGTCATAAACCCAACAGGCAGACATAACAAATGATTGACCTGATGAGTAGAGTAAGGTTTTAGACATTAACATCTTTCGACCCATGCTGCTAGCATTCCAAAGTAAAAAAGCAAACACTAGATGGTAAAGAACATTGTTACATTATTTAGCCAATGCGTTCCAAGACAAAGGTGCCAGTCAAATATACAGCAGTATAAATCTATCTCTCCTACACACACCTTTTTTCTTGTCTGCTGCCATAACTAAAACACAAGTAGATTGACAAGACCAATGTCTTTGCAGCAAGAGTGAAACCATTAAAGGTGGGGTAGGTAATTTTGGAGAAACCAGCTCGAGTGCGCTAGAATTTGAAAATACACAACCGGAAGAAATCTGCCACTTCCTTACAGAGCCCCTCCTCCAACACACATGAACGCGCACATGACCAATGAGGGCACGAGATAAGTTTGTGCCCAGATGGAAGGCTGACAGGCAGGTAGGCCATCCAGTTACTTTAGCCGGGCCGGCTCAGATGATTGGTCGTGCTTTTTACAGTACTACGGCTCCACAGAAGACATTTAATGGATTTTTTGTCAAAGCACTTAAGATATTCATTGCATCGGGATGTTAAGAGCATTCCATGGAATATAAGAAAAAGTGTATCTCGAGCCGGTTTCTCAAACTTTAACTGACACTGTTCTTGTGCAGGCATTTTCACAGGAATATCCTCGTTTCATTTCCTCGATACAGGAAGATGCCATTGCTTGGTAATGACTTTCAACTGCCTTGACAACAGGCTAATGAGACTGCTTTTATGGGGATGCAATATAAGTACAGCAAACGTGTTTAAAATATGAAGCTAAAATATTAGCATCATAAACAAATAATCATTAAGATATCAAGTAATTGCAATTAGTTTATAGATTTTTGTGTCTTTTTTCATTTAAAAAGTTCAAGAATTCCTCCTAATTCTACATTTAATGGGTGGCCTGGCAAGTCAGAGATTGCTGTTAAGATTTTAATATTAGCTTTGTCACTGCCTAGTTAGGATGCCACCTGGGCGCCTCCCTAGGGAGGTGTTCCAGGCACGTCCAGCTGGGAAGAGACCAAGGGGTAGACCTAGGACCAGGTGGAGGGATTATATCTCTTCGCTGGCCTGGGAGCGCCTTGGGATCCCCCAGTCAGAGCTGGTTGATATCGCCAGGGAAAAGAAAGTGTGGGGCTCTCTGCTGGAACTGCTACCCCCGCGACCCGACCACGGATAAGCGGGAGAAGATGGATGGACTGCCATCAACAACCAACACACAAACACCAACGCAACTTCAATTTCAAAAAACATGCTGTAAAGTCTATTGTCTTTCACACACATTGCAGGGTGTAGTGCTATTGTATAGCGCACCTATGACTTGTGCATAATGCACGGTTGTGGCACGACCACCAAAACAGAAACATATGGACATAGGCCACCATATAAAAAGTGTGCAAATGTATTTAGTATCCTATCCATGTGAACATGTTTTAGGTGGGGGTGGACCTAACCTCCTCTAGGAGGGTCTGGGGGCATGCTCCCCCGGGAAGATTTTTTTTAAAATATTGAAGTTAATTGAAGTTGAAGTTGATCAATCTGGTGCACTTTGAGAGCAACATGAAGAGATCTATGGATAGCCTACATCTCTCAACACCAGTTGCGAGCCGTAAGGGCCCTCTAGGCCCTCTGTGAGGGCCTAAGATATTCTAAAAAATAATATTTGAAACATAAAAAAAATAAAATATATATATATATATATAATTTTGTATATATATTTTTTGTTACATTTTTCATTAGTTTTACCAAAAATAACTTGATTTAATTGTATTTAAAATAATATTTCCAAAGAAATAAATCCTTCAAATCTGCCTGTTCAGTTTCTGTTGGAATGTGAAGGGTTAAATGCCGTCTCTGCGAGTTATGTGAAGACGGGAGGGCTTGTTGGTCCCTCTCTACATTCACAGAGGGCCTAGGTATAAAAGTCACGGCTCGCCACTGCTCAACACCCATATTAAACAGAACTGTAAACAGATTTACTTTTTCTTTATGGATATTTTACTAATCACTCCCCTTTTAAACTGTATTCTTGTGTTACTGTCCTATAGTATTTCATACCCGTTTTTCATTTATTCTCTTATTTTTTAATAACTATAATGATCATATAAAGGTGTTCCTCGCAAATACTTGTTTACATAAATGGTGACCAAACCGTTTGAGACCCACTGAGATAACTTACACCAAAGTTAACTACTACTGAGAGAGTCCTTACCTCACTGAGCTGAGGTTATACGATCCTCTCAGTCTGACAGGAGAGGACTCTCCTTCACCTTGGTGTAGAAACAGCTCTTTATCCGTTAGCATAGCTAGCTAACCAGATGCTAACAACAACATTCCACGTTACAGCTCGCGCACTCACAAAATGCGCTCGTGCCACACACACACAGAGCCGAGCTTGAATGAAACACAGAGACCCAGAAGTAGGCTACTTGTACTGTACTGTATATCATATTATTTTCGATGGCTTTACTGTATAATCAGTATAACAGATGAACAGATCGCCACTGGGCTTTCATCTAAACACACAGCCACGTAATGATAACAAAACAAAGGTCGGGGGTCATTGGTCAAGCAACGCACCAATCAGAGAGCAGCAGTGAGCACACCTCAGGCTGTGTTTTATGTGTGTATTCTTTATTTCTGATGTATTTCACACAAAAAACCTTTAGTGGAAACGTTTTCACTTATATGATTTAAAAAAACGGCAAAGTGGCAAGGCTTACCCGCCCTGCATTGGGGGGGCACAGTGACTCATTTGGGGGGGCATGGCCCGCGAATGACCCCCCATGACGCCGACCCTGCTTTGTCATTCCATCTCAATTTCTTTAATGACCTCTGGGACCGCAGAGGATTAACTTCAGTACATCACACACTCAATCTACAGGGGATGATGTCAGATATGAGCTGTATAAACCCAAGTAGGATTACATTAGGGAGAGGTTTTCCGTGCCTCACAAGAGCAATGGTGCACATTGATGCTTTGAAATGCTAACGAAAGCGTCTGACTACCTTCTTGGCCTAGCTGCTTTCTTTCCACCAGGCTCTTGTATTCCTCCAGCATCTTCTCTGTGAGCTCATTGAAAGGGTTGGGGGGAAGAGAGCGAGTCTGCTCTTCGTCCTCGATGATGAAAGCCTGTTTGACAGAAGAGGATAAAAAAAAAAAAGTTGGACAACTGATGTAATGCATTTTTGAGTAAATATAAATAATTGCTGATGGAACAAAGCAGAATGTTTCTTCTTCAGACTGTGATGTTTACATTGGTTGCAATGCTTTGGCGCACATACAAATCGAACTTTTAAAAATCTTGTGTGCAATCCTCAGATCTCAGAGAAATGTATGTTGGTTGGTTTATGCATTTCTGGATGCTTTTTATATTCTTATCTCATGTCTTCATTTAATTCTGTGATGCATTGCATTAACCTCTGCCATCAAAATCAATGTAATTCATTACAATGATTTCAGCCAGCTGTTTTCAGCAACAACATCTTTCACTTTTGTAATTGGGTTATTGTTTGTTTGGATGTCTTATGGAAGGAACTAAAGGAGAATACACAATTGCAGTGTCTTCTGTCACATTGACAGTTTTAATATGGCTAGTCGTGTAGAATTGTCTTTATGATCACATGATATAGGTATAATGTCTTGCTTATGGGATGTAATGTTAGTAAAGGGCCCTGTGAGGTTGTCAGGTATGAGGAAGTCTCTGGTTCCTGTTCCACTTGTTCCCCCTGTTGGTCAGACTGAAAGGGATCTCAACTGTTAAGTTAAAATGACTTAACCCTGGAACTAAGGGACTGTTGCACAATGTAGGAGGCTTAGGCATTAATACATTATTAAGGAATAATCTAACATATATGGGTGGTCATACTTTTCTGTACTTGATGGAATCTAACATTGGCTTTCTTTTTTTGTCTTTTGGTTGAGAAAATGTTATCTATGCAAAAAGTGTTTCCCCTTTTGTGTGGGTGATGAACTTGTTGATAAAGTGACAGTTGTGGCGTAGAGCTCAGAATAAAAACAGTTTATTCTTAGTGTTTTATTTTCTAAAACACTCTGATGCAGTGTTTTTGAAAATGTGCCAGCGCAATTGAGGAAAAATCAATACAGTGACATATTGTGTCTCAGGCAGTTTTGTTGCACCAGTGACTTTGTGCTTTTGAAAATGATAAATGTACTCACTGGTCCTTTTACGGTGTCCACAACAATGCCTGCTAGTAGCTGAGACTTTGGTCCGGAAGTCATCAGGTCACCTCTGTGCTGTTCTTTAATCTGAATAAATGAATTCAACAAAAATCATATTAAACTTCAGGAATCTTTGACATTTCATACAATATTATAATACCATGATACTACAAAAGCAGACAAGAGGCATGTTCGACATACTTGTGTAAACACCACACAACAACACAGACAATGATAGTAGATTTCTTCATGGTTTATCAATCCATCAGCTAGTAGACTTGATAAATTGGTTAATAGTTGGTCAACAAAAATATTTTCACAAGGGACTAATATATGTTGTCATTTTACAAGCGAAATCAGAGGATCAGTATTGATTTATAAAAAAATAAATCTTATTCCAGTTTCTATGCCATAAGTTTATCATACAGAATGTAATGTTTTAATAGTTTATTATAGTTTGAAACTGGGTCTGATTTTTACAATATCAGCTGTGATCATGATATAACACAGGCAATAACAATTATACAAATTAAGTCTTTAGTATTGATAATTATGTGATGATGTTTCCACTGACCCGGTTCCTCTTATCCAAAACCTCTGTGGGATTAGTGTTGAGAGGGACAAACTGGTTTGGGTCCTCGATCTTTATTGGTGTGCCAATGTTATTGCCTGGCTCTGAAGACTTCATCCACTGAGAAAAAATAATTAGTGCAAATTGAGGAATAAAGATCAGTATTTATCTGTATTTAGCAAACAGGCCACAAGAGGGCAGGATAATACAGAGAGTATCAGATAACAATTTTAGATTTAGAATTTAGACCAACTTTAGAGACCAAAACAGCATGGGTAAGATTATTTGATTTCTTGTTTCAGCTCCACATGAGAATCAACGCACCATGGTCCTGGTTCTGGGGCTGACGTCCCCGCTGGGTGAGTGTTCAGGAACATTGACCCTCAAGTAGCTGTTGGGCGAGTTGAGCCACCGGGTCCTCTCTCTCTGCTGTTTCTGGGCCATAAACTTGAAGGGGCTACGCAGACCCAGCTCACCGTCCTCCAGGGGGGCAGCGGACACCGTGGCGGGGATCTCCACATCGTTCTTAGAGCGAGGTTTTTCACGGACGATGGGGTTCCTGTACGAGTAGCCTGTTCTGTATCCCTAGAAGATCACACAAAGTGGAGACAATACTTCAGCAGTTTTTCTTTGCCTTACGTGTAATTGTACACAGTAGTTTTAACTGTTCTTCAGTTTCCCCTCACAATCCATTAAATAAGAACTATCAACTACAAAAGATACAAAACTCAAAGGATGTTCAGGCCACCCAAGATCCACTAACACAATGCTTCTAAATATTTAAACAACACTGTATATACAAACAGCGTTTTTGCAGAATGTGCCCAGTTTCAGAGGGAATAGATAACACTTTGGTTTAAAGGAGTGTGTTGTTAACAATACATCAAAGATGAGAGAGACGATGAGAACTCGCAGCGTGAAGCCTGAAGCCGGCAGTACAACGCTACAAGCAAAATCAAAATTGGCATTTTCTCACAGGCAATATGACAAGTTTGCAATGGAAAATGATCCCTGCTTTGGGCTTTGATTATTAATTCACAATGTTGTTCACTGTCACCAGAAGCACAGTTTCCAAATGGTATGAGGAATAACACTTTTTATACGCTCGATTTACATATTCATTGTTATAAACAATAGCTTAAAGCACCAGGTCAGTATCTGTATTCCCTTTCAGCTAGTTATCATAGAGATTATCACCACGTTCAGAACTCAATTTTTGTTTTAAATTGTATGTATGCACCATGATATAAGTCACATTCCTCGTACGTGTGAACCTACCTGGCAATAAACCCGTTTCTGATTCTGACTAGCAAATTCAAGATTCAAGGCACTTCATGTGCACAGTAGCTTCAGTGTAGATATGACAATGAATAAGTTAAGTCACAGGCTCCTCCAATAGTGCAACATGAATAATATATAGGACATAAAGCAGAGAAAATAGTGCAAGAGAATGTTTTGACATGTACAAATAAATACAAATAAAATAGAAATAGTGCAAATCCAAGGACACTGGTACCCCTGTTGAAGTGAGAGCTCTGGCCTTTTCACCCAGCGTCATACATTACAATCTTGGAGAAAACGCCAATTCTGATTCCTAAATTGAGTACAATAGAGTTCTTGCACTAAGTGATTGTGTGGTCTGTGTGTGGATGTGACTGCCCACAGCACGCCTCACCATCTGGAAGCAATGATGGAGAGGAGGGGGCGGGCTATGATCACACTGAGCTAACACAGCTGCAGCCCACTCCAGCTACAGTTGTTATCGAGAGAAGCAAACTCAGGAAGACACAGCCTGACATCGGCTGCGTCCAGTCCACAGAACATGTCAGGGCCTGGTCATTAGCTGTGCGGTTAGAATAGTGGGGATGAAGCTGACAGAAGTGCAGCACTGTACAGAAACAACACCTGCAGACAGCATGTTGGCCACAGATACAAAAAACATGGTTTGACATGTTTTTGTCATTAATAGAATCTGTAGTTGTAGAGAAAAAATATTACACGGCCTTCATGGAGCCGTATGTTCCACTTTTTTCAGATTAGATTTACAAAAACATATCTGGTTTCATTGTGTTCTTAAATAAAGACTTCCAGAGGAAACGCCTGAAACAGGAAACTCAAAGCATCATGGGTAATAGGCACAGGTCAGGGTTCACTTACCAGGTTGTCCAGCA
Source organism: Gymnodraco acuticeps (assembly GCF_902827175.1). Taxonomy (NCBI): domain Eukaryota; kingdom Metazoa; phylum Chordata; class Actinopteri; order Perciformes; family Bathydraconidae; genus Gymnodraco; species Gymnodraco acuticeps. The sequence goes on from NW_022991180.1 coordinate 5,615,223, forward strand.
TCCTCATGAGGGACTCAAGTTCGGCCTCGCCCACTTTCCACTTGACCTCATTGTCCATCACTAACCCGGCAGCGAACGCGCCCTGAGTCAGGGGTTTGAACTTCTCTCTGTCCAGGAGAACGAGATTATCCACGCCGCCTGAACACCCCATAGCATTCACCTAAAAACAGACAACAAAATGATTCTTGTATACCCTTACATATCTTATGTAGTAACAAGCAACATAGTTATTCTTCGCAAAATCAATGATGGTTTTCCCTAATGCATTAACTATAATTCTGCAATGTAAAACACTAACTACAGAGATCATTAATTTCACAACATATATATTGTCTCTCCCATCTCTCCCAAGATGCAGTAGGATTTCATTTCACAATAATTGTAAATATGTCAGCCAGGCTGTCAATATGTGTCAAAAACAATTGAAGAAAATTCAGTCCAGACACGGCAGGATGATAAATAAACAACCCCCCGACGGTCTCCCTGACACGAGGCAACAGGACTTTCTTAGAACCTCTGCAGGGTTCCACCTGGCTGGCCGTGAACTCTGATCTGTAGCATATATTTGATTTAGCATTTTCCAATCTCTCTGTATGGTAGATATCACATCAGCTTTGCTGCTAAGGCCCTGCAGTGATACTTTGCTATTTGCAACCAAGTCTGATTCATACGTAAAAGAACAAAATCGAGACAGATAAGATAAGATGATTTTTGTCATTGCATGTTAGACACACTGATATTTGTGGAAATGTGATGTATGCCCCTCTAGTATGATGAATGTGTAAAATGTGCATCAAGGGCGCATTCAGATATGTATTTGAACTGAATATTGCAAGTACATGTCATTTCCAGGAAGAGGTAGCGTAAACAATGGAAATCAAGCTTTTTATACCTGGATTTCACACGCTTGCTGTGAGTGGTACATGTAGTGAAAAGCCTCTTCAACTGTTTCCCCTAAAGCGATCAGGCCATGGTTCCTCAGGATCAATACCTTAAAAATACAGGAAACACTTGAGCTGAATGATCCATCTGAGACATGATAAACCAATATCCAGATACACTTATTACAATGTGACTTAAGCAGCAAATATTCTCATGTCAACATACAACACATGTCACATGCAGTGCTCTTACAATCTGTTCATCCCAGAGCAATAGTCTATGTCATGTTCACTGTGCCTTTTTTTGAACTGTGAAATCCATAACTAGTAACAAAATCAACAAAACTGTCCCCAAATACTGAACATATGAGCTGAACAACATCTGGGAAGATGGTGTGTAGACTGTAGACGATGTGTGTCATTTAAATATAAGGCTATATAGCTTAGCTTAGCATAGAGGCTGGTAGCTAACAGCACCTCTGAAGCTAATTCAGAGACAGATCTTTCTTTACCTTTGGACAGAGCCAGGCGACCTCTTTCAGCCAGCTTCCGGACTTTAAGCTAAGCTAATCTTATACAGCTTTTAGCTTCATATTTAACAGACAGGTACAGAGTAGTATCTTCTCGTCTTTCTTTCAGAAAAAGAAAGTGATAACCGATATATGAAATGTGAGATAATTAAAAGGGGTTTTCTAATATCGTGTCCCTTTTTATGTATGTATTTAATCTGATAAATAATTGAGGAATTAACTCATTTTACAATGCTTTTAGTTAAAGTTGGTTTGCAAATCGAAGAAATACATGAAATGTTTGTTAGAGTACAGTGTAACACACATCATCTCTTTATGTTAATACTGTGCACAATAACTCATTCACATGTGCTAACCAACACATATGAAAGACCTCATATACAGTACAGCCAGTTGTGCATACAGTATAATATAATAAGTCATGACTTCCACCCAGTGGTTGAAAGGCTGCTCTGTCCCATGAGAAGAGAGAGAGCCTGTCACTAATGAAGTCCCTTGGTTTGACAGTACCTTGGCAGTTGGGCCCAGAGCTTTCTGAAACTCCACCTTCTCCTCTTTATTATCAAGGCTGCCATGGAAACCAAAGCAGCTCACGTCTCCGAGAAGCAAAGCCTCCTGGGAAATGGGCAGGATTGCACATTTCATCGAGGACACCTGTTAACGTGGGATAAAAGCAAGCAAGAGTGTGACGCACTAACATATAAATAGAGGCACATTTTTAGCTATGAGGCGCAAATAAAAGTTTCAACAGCGATGTTCATCATGTGCTTTGCGTTTTACAGCCCAGCTTCAAAGGAAAGGATAAAAGCACATTACAGGGTGTCTGCGTCTAAAATAAGTAGCAGGGGGCTGCTTTTAATTCAGCCCTTTCTCTCTTGTACAAAATAAGCATTTAGCAGCAGATTTTATGCTTTGATTAGAACGGAGCTCATTTAATATCGGTCTGCAGCGTACTTACAGCAGCTGTAGCGGGGGTGTGTATGTGGATTACACATCTCACATCAGGGCGCATCGAGTAAATGGCAGCATGAGGAGCAAAGCCAAAGACGTCAATACCCAGATTAGTGGAGCCCTGGTCCACCACCTCACCAATTATGTTCACTTTCACCTACACAGGGCAGAAAAAAAGAAGAACAAAGTCATTGTTATTTTAGAACAGGACAGGATTCTATTTTTAAATACGCAACCCGCAAGTAATTACATACATTATGCCTGAACCATTAAAAGGTATCCCGTGGAGTCTTCGGTTAAACAAGCAAACTATGTGTACATTAATGAATCAACAACAAAAACACTGTGTCTATCCTCGAGGCCTGACTACGTGTTGACTTTATCGTACCGTTTTTTAATTGTGTAATCTCCATTGTTTACGTCTGTGTTTGCCTAGTAGCTCGAGGTCTATTCTTCCCTGCTGTTTGCTGCCAAATTACTTCTATATGTGTATTGTGTTAAGCAGGTCCTTGTTTGTGCAAGGTCCAGAAAATCACATGTTTTCAGCCAAGAAATTATTTTTGCTTCAATCCATTTCACTAGATAAGCCTTTCAAACACAACATTTTCACTGCGGTCCAAACATTTGCTTTCATGCTTGCAGCCCACAAAGGGAGGCATGCACCTGTATCAACGATGTCTAGCAGCAATTTAACAGCACCATAAATCACATTTACACAACCACCCCAAAAAAATAACCTCCTTTTTTGGAAGAAAATATCCTCTTTAAAATGACAAGCTTTATTCGAAAACCTCAACTGGAGTTTTATATGTAAAGTAAATAAAAGTCATAATTTCAAAAAAATATCAAACTCATCAGACTATATAACACAAATATGTGTTATAGTATGATCTGTAAAGTAAGGAGTCCAATTGGGATTTGAGCACATGCCAGTTAATATGACCTTCAATTTAAAGTGTTTTCTTTTTGTAAAGTCCGAGTAAAATCACAAAACATTTTAAGCACACTTACTGTAAAATGTAATGTTTGTGTATACAAACGTTTACCCAATGCTATGTATATAACATTGAATTGCAAAGCAGTCTTTATTCAATTATAAAGATAATGAAAATATTAACAAACATTAAGTCATTGTGCTTACCAAATTTGCCGCCGTCACCTCAGCGAAAGACAGACCTCTTGGACTAATAAGAACATGGTCCTGCTCTTTACTTACACGCACCTGAAACAAAAAGAACATGTTTTAAAGGGACCATGTCATGCTTTTCCGGTTATCACCCGTCCCCTTGTGTGTTATGAAGGTTTTTATGCATGTAAACGGTCTGCAAAGTCACAAACCCCAAAGTATACCCTGTAGCGAGTAAAACTCTAACACAGAAAATACCTGTCTATGCTGCCCCAGAACGCCTCGTTGGAGATTTCTCTTTTTCTTCCTGGTACTAAGTGACGTAACGACGACCCAAATGGACCAATTCGTGGAGCTCCTCACACACACACACACTCTTTTAGCGGCGAAAATGTGACGTGCTGGGGGGGGTGATAGTGGAGCCTTGCAGCGTGGCGAAACTGTGGCGCGCCGCGTTTGGGGATGCGGCCCCCCTCAGCACCCCCCTCCCTTCCCACGTCCATTCGCAGCGCAGGCTAACCGAGGCTAACCAATGAGCACCTGCATGTGTGTATGAGAATGGCCCTGACACCATTTCAGCCCAGATTTAAACTCCTGGCAGGACAAGCTCCAGCTCAATTCTCGCACTGAACAGAACAAAGTGAGAGAGGAACTGCAATATAGAGGGAAAGAAAGAGAAACTTTAAAACTGTCCAATTGTTATGATGTGTAAAGACTGATATTGTTCTATAATTGGCTGAAACTGTTAAGTCATGATGTGAAACGGTTAACAAAGAAAAAGAGAAACTCAAGCTGCTGCTACACTTTATTTTATTTATCTAAAATTAAGCACTTTTAAGATGCACATATTTTCAAAAGCTATTTTATTTATTTTCTCTATTTTATTTTTAAATGCAGCCCGAGAGGAACATTACACATATCTACAGTATTTACTGTATATCTGTATAGTTCAATGTTAATTGACAATAAATATTGTTGTTTTTGAATTGTACTTTCTTTATTTGATTGCAGATGTTGATAAAGCTACAGGCTACTTCCATATCGCACTAATTCATAAAGCAACTTAGACATTTTGATGTTCCGGACCTTTGCATGGGGACATTTTCTCTAACTGGACCTCGTTGAATTTTAGTTGAATACCCCTGCTATACAGAGATGCTGTATGAGAAAACCAATGTGAGTTTGGAAAATTGCACAATGTAAATCTATTCTAGTATACCTCAACAATGGAATTATGATCAGTAGAAATGGCCATGTCATGGGACCTTTTAAAATGTGCATGCCAAGAAATCTCTGCAAACGACAATAGTAATTTTTTTATTGTATTTTTACACATTCTGCTTTTAACAAATATTTGTCCATTTTTGATAAAAATTGTATTTATTGTTCGGCTCTAATAACATCTTTAACTTAAGTTATATTGAATGAATATCAGAGATTTGTTATTCTGAAAATGTCAGTGATGATTCTACAGTGTAGAAATGAGTGCTTGCAGAGTTTGCATAGGAGAAATTAACGCTGTTATATATAAAAAGGCGATTTTTATCCTTATCACGGGACTTTCTAGGCTTTGTCTTTTGGGAAAATCTGAGCCTTTTGTCCTGACATCCCAGGTGTTCATCACATATTTCTGTTGGGGAGCTGTACATATTCACAGATCTGACTTTTCTAAACCATAAATAATATATGGGGTCTGAAAAAAGAGGAATTTCACTTTAAGCCCAATAACCAGAAAACATGAGTCACCGGTAAAGATACACAGACTTTGTGCTGCATACATAGGCAGATGTGCACTGAAGCGGCAACAACTTGTGATGTTGTACTCACAGTAATGTAGGAGGTCGTAAAACGGGCCCAGCTGAAGAGGTCAACAAGCCTGTAGAGGCTGGCCAGTCTGCAGCGACTTGTTTTCTCCCCTTTGACATAGGAGGGGGACTCGATGCCATACAAGTCATTGACTGGAGTCACCGTCCCAACACCTGCTCCAACATTTAAAACATAATCAGTGACTTGTAAAGCATCCACAACATTAAATATGCATTATTTGAACATCTACAAGGTTGTTTACTTGGTTAAAACATCCCAAAGTCTCCGCAACTGAAGCTAAAAAAAAGATATTTCTTAGAATTCCCAGTGAGAAACCGAAAAAGGTATTTTTGGCCTGTGATGCCATATAAGGGCATTAAATGATACAGGACGCTTTCTTTTCCAGCCACTTTAGCTTTTTTTTAAAAAGCAAGTCTGCCTTTGCAACCCTAAAAGCCATTTCCTACAGTCAGGGGCGGCTGGGGATGAAGGCTAGAGAAGGCCAAGACCTACTAAATGACTGGTCCCTGTACTATTGTGCACTCCATCATCCACAACAAAAATGACCAATGTTCCCTAAACGTTGTTTTGTTCAATAACTCCAAATATCAGCATGTAGTATAAGGCTACATGAGATTATCAAATGTATCTATGTTGTCTGTTAGTGCTGTGTGTTTAAAGCACGCTACTTCTGAGGTTCTCTCATGTGCTCTGGGCTACAGCTAGCAGGATATATGAACAGGATGTATGTGTGTTTGCACAGTAACATTTTATTTGATGGCTCTGCTTTACCAACGTTAACGGTCACTGCTACAGTACTTTGTAAATCCACAGATACTTTCTGTGGTGACTATGATTTTGATTGTGGTTGTTTGAGCTTGTTGTCATCAACTTTGTGTTCGATTTAATTAACAATTTGAATTCAAGTAAATTGCTGTGTTTGCGTGGTTGTATAACAATTCGTAAATGATTAGCCTTCCCTACCTTGAGCGTCATCAGGCGCCTTTACCTACAGTGACATTTTCCCAGACATTTACAGTTTGGATTACCAAACTTTTTCGAATTGAGTACTCTGTGACCTATACAGAAACGCAAGGCCAAGAGGTTAGGCTAACATAATTAAATTTGCGAACTGCTGTAATTCATTATCAAGACTGGTATTGAGTGCTACTTAATAGAAACACTGACAATGAAGAATGCTGTAAACAGCTTTCTGCCTTTTCTGCTGTTTCAGGGTTGTTCAGTGTCACAAGAGTCTTACAATGAAGATATTCAGCCTGCATAATGCACAGAGTGAACACACTGAATGTCAATCAGGCCTGAAGAGGGACACACATACACACTGCTACTCACTGATGGGTGAAGTCAGGGGGCCTACCCCTCCCAAGGTACTTGACATGACCAGGTCAGCAATCTGTCTCAGAGCCAGGAGACCTGTAGTGCTGGTGCCCTTCGTCACATGGTCCTGAATCAGGCCTTCCAACTCATCTTTAAACACCTGTGGACAAAAGAGAAAGAGTAAAGCTCCATTAACCTAGCAACAGTATAAACACAACCCTAACCTCATTCCAACACTTTTCTCGAGATGTCAGGGAGCACAGCATGCTTATTACATCAGTACACAAATCAACCAAAGACCATTAGAAACCTCTTTGTATGTCTGGGAAAGGGCTTGACTAGAAGCAGGGGGGATCGCATTAAACCTCACAATCAATTTTTGCCTTCAACACTAGTCTGTGAGCCTTCTTGAAATGGCACTTTTCTTTCTGTGCGCAGCAACTAAGCTCCAGCATTCTGCTTCATCCTACCACGGTTCCCATGGTGATGATGAGCTCCACTTGTTGGGCCTGTTATGCAATCGTAGATGAGTGTGGGCTCATCTTATTTCTATGCACTTCATAGGCAGGTTTATTGAGCCTCCGTTTACTTGATCTAGCCAGAATACACCCATTCTGAGATAATATCTGCAGAAAGAAAATAACTAAAACCAAAGAATATTTAAATTGTTTGGTTAATAGTTTAAGCTATAAAGTATCTGCATATAGTGAAATAGTGAGAATCCCAATTTAAATTGCTTATTTTGTCTGAACAACTGTCAGAAACCCAAACATATTCAATGTAATATTGTGTTAAGACAGACCGAAAATATCTGAGAAGTTCCAGAGACTGTTTGATATTTTTGGGTGAAAACCTAACATACATTTTTATCGATTATCAATGTGTTTGCTAGATTATTTCTCCTCAAACAGCTGATCTTTTAATCCATTTGTTTATTCAGCTTTAGCTTACAATATAGATACTTTATTTAACAAGTATGTAGGTAATTTGTGAGTACAGATAATCTGTAATAACACTAGTAAAACAATAAAGAGATGAAACCTCCATATTAAACACAAATACTGTGACAGTACCACATTTCTTTGTTGCTGTAAACTCACAGCTAAAGCCATATCTTAGCACAAGACTATGAAATGACCTTCACATAAACAAGAACAAAACAATGCCTTTCTGCCAGTCTTGAGTGAAGGTAAAGTAAGCCTCTCCTGCTTTAAAAGCCTTGTTTATTACTCATACACACTGAAAGCTTGTGTGTAGGAGGGCACTTATACGGCGCCGCGGGCTACATACCGGACTCTGCAGGATTTGGGTGACCCTCTTCTTCTGCTCCATCATGTTGAAATCCTGCTTCAGGTCGGGCGACATCATCTTGCTGCGGAGATACTCAGGGTCATTCTCGTCCATGCGGTCAAAGTATCGCTCCTTGGGGTCGTTGCTGGACAGGGACAGGGTGAGGGACCCCGCCATCTGCCTCACCTCCACCAGACTCATGTCTTCACTGCCCCTATTCTTCCTCTGGGATCTGCAAGAGAGGGTGAATCATTGCAGCTTACTTCACATTCAGGGCTGTCAATGCAGCGAGTGTTGCTTTTACAGAAGATATACTGTATGGGTGTTATGGTGACTCATGTAATTATAGGGATGGAGACACAAGTGAGGAGGACTTCATCGTGATGGCAGATTTGTGAATACAAAGCTGATTATGTGCAAAAAGGTTGAGTTAGTCAGTGTTGCTGTGCACATAATCATGCAAGTTTTTTTTTTTTACTGAACTAGGCTTAGTACAGTTTAATAACACACTGATGAATGTGAACATCTTACACTTACAGACGTCTCATTCTTAGTTGTTCTAACAACAACTTTGGAGGTTTTAGCACACAAGTTGAGTCTCTTATTCTCTCACAGAAGGAGGCAAACTCTTTAAGAGTGAGAGAAGGAGCAGGCGGCTGATTAAATGTCAACAGTAAACAAAGGCCTCATGTAAACGTGCCAGTTTGAATAGCAGTTAGCACCTTTAGTGCTGGGGTACCTGGATGTGGGGGTGGAGGAATACAATAGAGTCTTCTACATTACATTAGGCCTGCAAATGAAATAGTCTCACTGCACCAAACCAAATGCAAACGTTCACTTCTGAATAAGCAGCAGCCTGTTATCCAGAGAACTCGTTGCATTGCGTCAAATTACAACTTTAAACCATTTATACTGCGAAAAACACCGAGGGGAGAGGATATATTAGCCGGAGCTACACTTTGAAACGTACACACGCTCCTTAAAAACAAAGCGAACACAATCCCACGAGGAGAACAGTTACTGTAACTTGAAGATTACCTGAAACAAAGTGGTCGGTTCGTGAATTAACTGACTCCGGACGATGTGAAGTCGAATTACTCCGACAGTGGCTCCAGAAGTGATGATAAATAAACCAGAAGGATGTTATTCCCGATTCGGATACATGGTGGGAAAAGAGCGCAACTTGGTGCTGCTACAGTATCCAGCCGGAGCACACTCACTGCCCGCTGCGGGTGAGATGAAGAAGAGTGGCTGCATGGAGGACGATATGGGTGTGTTTGTGTGGGAAAAAGGAAAAGTGACCATGTGACTTCACTTATCCACCCACTAGGCCTTATGTGTGCAGCGGGACAAAGGAATGGCCACTCAGGATCAGTTCCGCTTTTTTGGATCTTCTTTACAACCATACAAGCTTTAGGCTACTGTCATATTCCTGCACGGCCTTGTAGTTTCACTTTCACGACCTTATGTCTGTGATATTGTTTCCCTAATATCCCTCAAGGAACTTGTTAACAATTGCTGCAGTTTGAAGCAGGGTTTGGGATTTCTTTGATTAGTCTTCTTCTCTCTGGGTCTCGTATGATTCATTAACTCCTACCACTTATTTTCATAAATAACTGAGGCTCCTGTGTTACCACAACCCCTCAGTAGAGGTTTTCATCAAAGCTATATGGCCAAGTCATAACAAAACCGAGCACTTCAAAGCGGGAAGTGCTTCTCTCTGAAAAAAGTGTTATAACATATAGGATGTTTGCTCTCAGAATGAAAGCAATGGAATACAGATGTTCACTCTAAACAGAAATAGTATGGTCTTTCTGATTATTTGTTCACATTACCAACATCCACAAACACGTTGTAATCCGATCACGTTGATGTGCAAAACACATTAATATAGCCATTAATAGGCCTCCAGTCTTTTTAAACACTCCAAATCAGCATCTCTGAATATGCTAGCTTTGCTTTCCTGTAAGTCACATAGCACAACAGTTCACCTGATGATAACATAGCAATATAGCCTACGCCTGCAAATGGAGTCTCATGCCAGGTTGTTGCAGAAAACACCCTGCTTTTCTTATACGTTAATTGGCTGTCTTACAGTAAACAGGAAATAAGATCAAGATTAAAGCAAATGCCTAGCGGTGCAGTTTTATCCTGCTAACGGAGCAGGGGTCCTTTCCTCTCTTCAGGCCACCTCTCAACTATGTTCTGCCTTACTGGCCAGTCTCTCCAGAGAGTATTGCAGCAATATTAAAAATCACTCCTGACTACAACTCTGGAATGCCTATGTTCTCAGCACCATGCTCCTGCCAAGCAGAGAGTTATTATCCCTTTAATCACACACAATCAGACACACTCAAATATTATTGGGAGTAATAGAGAGAAGGATTGAATCACTGATTGACATAACAATGCCAGGAAACAGAGTGGAGTCTGGGAGGCGGAGCACATAATGTGGACATATAGATGTAATGAAAAGCAGAACTTTCTCACTACAGAACTGCGTGAACCCTGAAACCTTGGATCCCTGGATCCCTGCCTCCCTGTTTCTGGCGGAGCTCCCACCGAAACCACATTCAGGCTTAAATGTCTGCGCACACACACGCACTAAACACACACAACATCCTCCCACCCGCCAGCCCCCGCATTCTTGCTGATTATTTGAACTTTTCAGCGAGGGCCGTCTGTCTTGGAAGCATTGACCAAATGTCAGGTGTTATTAGTCGACGTCTCATTCATACAGATTACTGCCCGAGATAATGATGTCCGCAGATAAAAGCACACCTTTGTCTTGTCACAGACCAGCTACTCCACTACCTCCGCATGCACACACACAAATGCAGCCATGATCCACAGTAAAACTGTGAGAGAGACATCAGTGCAAAGAATAATGAGCTGTAGGCCTACCGTGTTGTGGTTGAACTTTGGTAGAGCTTTAAAAATAAGTCTGGCACTTTGGCAGGCAGAGCTGAGAAAGTGTTGATGCATGAAACAACCTTTTGACCTGGAGATTCTCTCTCTTATAGTTGGTCTCCTCTCTACTGCTCATGGTTGGAGGGGAGGTTTATGACAGCAGGCTGGTTTTTTATCTAGTTTCTCTGCACTGGGAAAAGCCGAGGTATCTTACATGATATAGCCCACATACTGTTCAGTGAAGGTAAAAGGAGAATTTAAAGGAGGCCACTGAAGGCTCATGATATTATCTGCACTGTTGTCTTTAGTCACACATTGGTAGAGTATCATTAAATGTGCAATATGGGAGTTGTTGTCCATTGCTGTAATTGTAGGATGCTTCTTAGGTTAAAATTCTTCATTGTTTATCGTAAAGGACATTTTACGGTAGCCAAATTATCCACAGAAGTTTCCTCTTCTCTTACATCAAAAAATCAGTGTTTAACCTGCCAACACAGGATGAAAAGGCCCCAAGTTGACCAGAAACGTTTATTAAGCTTGTTTCTATGATCATTTAGGACCAGAACTCAAATTAGTAATCCCTTAATCCAAATAAAGCAATCTCTATAAAAACAGCCTTTCATTATTTCCATGCGTCACTTGTGCCTCATTTGTTCCCACAATTGTTGATAGCTTTTTATCCTGAGATCATTCATAATAATTTCAACAGATTACAACTGGTGATTTGAATAAATACGGTACTACATTAAAGCAGACTTATGTAACAGTGTTTGGTTCATTGGATATTATTACAATATCTTAGTAAAATAAAACAACGTCTCTTACTGCTGTAAAATGATGTGGAATCAAAAGAAACCCTTTTATCTTCAATCTGATGCACGATAGTCTCAATAACACTAAAGTACTGCAGGGCAAGTACAATACATACCAGATTCTGCTCTCACAGGACCTTTGTTATTGGAAATTATGTAATAATTTGAATTGGCATCATCATCAAGGTTATCAGAACCTCTCTGTAAAGTTTTTCATTATTTAGCCTGAAAGGTCTCATTGAGACAAGATCTCTTGTTCCAGAAAGCCCTGAACCGCTTCGTAGCAACACATGTACATTTTTGTCATGATTAATGTGGAGGGAAGATGACTACTTTGTCTTTGGGCTGTTGCCATGTGGTTTCCATGGTAATCAATGCTTATGCTGTCTCTTGTCTGAGGCTGAGTAAGGAGACGAATGGTTGCTGACATCCACTATTACAGACAAGAGGCTGCTATCTGCAAAATGCACTAAGAAAGAAACACAACTCTACCAGTCCATGGAAATACAATGCGAACAAGAAAACATTTTCCTGCCTCTTTGATTAACTGCTGTTCCTTGTAATTACAGCACAAGGCTCATTGTACTCTCTCATTAACCGAAGCCATTCTGTATTGATTTCCTAGAAGATTGAAATCACAACTGTTACCCTTCCAACTACAGACATCTTTGAAATATTGGCCATAACCTTTTCAGAGCTTAGCCAGACCCTGATAACCATTTCCTGATAATGATACTTTGGCCACTGCCGGGCACATTTTCTATCAACTCAACCTGACCCTTGACCCTTGAGTGCAAGCAAATGATACCAATTGTTTAGAGCACAGTAATCTAGGAAGATTATTTCTTGTTTCCAGATCCAAATATTTTAATGTGTTTAATTTATTTCCCAAGTATCTACCCAATTGCTGCTCATTGTCCACAATCAAAACCCCGAAAGTGATGTGTGAATACATCTAAACAGTGTTTTGACCACATCTGAAATACTTTTAACACTTTAAATAGTTAAGAGCTTAAATGTGTTGACCCTGTTTTCTGTGTTGTTCTCCAGTCATTCTGTCATGCAGTTTAGATTGTGCTCTTAGTGGTTATTAAAGGAACTCTAACATGATGGACATTTGGTCTTTTGAAACAAATTCTCACAGCCTTAGATACACATATATAAGCTTGCTACTGAGCATATATGCATGTAGCTCCCTGACTGAAAACAATAACCTCTCTACTGTAGTTTTTCAGGAATACTGTTCATATAAATAAACATTTGCATTAAGTCAAACTTGCACACAAAGCTTCGGCATCTTCCCTTCAGGAAGGTTGCAGAGAGAAGAATCTCGTAACACTGAGTTTTTATTTATGCTACTCAACAATGCCATTGTTTTGATAACTTCACACAGAATATATCAGCGCTCAACTTGCTAAAATTGGCTACACTCTCACAGCAGGGTGGGTGGCAACAACAGAGCATACTTTGAACCTGAAACAATTTACATTTACAGTTGGAGCGGTGCCTTCACAGCTTTTGGGTGTAGAACCGCACTGGCACACACATGCATGTAGTCGCACACACACATCGCAGTGGAGTGGAATGAGACAGACATTGTTTACCTAAGTGGTCGTAGTCCCTACTGTGGTTTTATTTGGAGGGCCTCCATGTTGGAGATCTAGTGGTTTGTGTGCGGTTCACTTTAACTCAGGGCTGAGGTAGCGGTCTGGCTAACAGATCCCTGGTATGTTGTCACATTGTAACAAAATAACAACTGGGAAAAAGTGTTGATTTTTAATTTATTAATGCTGTAAATCCTGCAAACCACTAACATTTATGTAAAAACCTGACATTAACTACAAACACAAACATATCCTGCCAGTTAAGTAAAAGACTGCCATTCATTATGGAATTCCCCGAGCCATGAGCTGACGACATAAAACGTAATCTAACCTTAGCTAAGCGTAAAATTCATATAATAAAAAATGGGTAGAAATTTGAACAGGAACAGTCAATTGTAGGCTACGGGTGAAAGGGTTTGGGTCATGACCTGCCTTTTCACTTTTATGGCTTTCTATAATTCACATCATCAGGCACACATATTATGAAATCCTATTTCGGCCCCAGCCCCACATCTAAAGTCAACAAATGCTTGTTCGGAGTAATGTTTCTACAGGTTGACAGTAATTGGAAGCAGCTGTTTGAAGCCTCTGCAGCTGGAGTTGACAGTGCAGCTGCAGACAGGCCAGTTAAGCAATAAAGATGTATTACAATGTTAAAGCTAGAAAATGCTGTAAAAATACATAATTCCCTTTTTTAATGCAAACCAAGTTATTTAATGTGAACCATATTCACCATGTGTTAATATTCTGGACTTCCTTTCTATAAAGCACAGATCCCCATTAAAAAAATATACTCTAATGTACCATATAAAGTGTGCCTTATCTTCTATCAGCGCATTGAAAATAATCTCTTATTTTTCAAATCTTCGAAGCCCACAGATCACAAAATTGCAACAACCCACATACCTCATCTACTTAACGAACGCCTGCTGTTATGTGTAAAAAGGTAAAAAGAATACAACTTACAGTGCTGGTTGCTTTTACACTTTATCCTGCAGGAGAATTCTTCAGGTTTTACTTCAAACTCCCACGGTTCCAACAGTTACTAGCTGTTTACATTATCACTTTGAAGAGGGTCATCTGGTTTCCCAGAAGAGAGGCAACTGCTGCTTGCCTCTGATCTCCTGAACTCCCTCGGCTCCTCAATGACGGCGGCTGCCTATTCTCACAGGAAAGCAAGGAAACTTGTCAGAGGAGGTTCTGGAGACCAAGCTTTGAGATGGGCATGGAGTGGACGGAAAAGAAAAATGGGTGGGACAAGCTTCCACCCCCGTTATATTTAAATATAACCTTCTTTGCTTTAAAGCAGGCTTATTCCCTTAAATCAAAGATATTTTGAAGGTAACACTAAATATTGTATCAAGCAGGAATTAATAGCTAATCTGTATCTAACCATGTATTGAGGAAAACTGCAGCAATTTCCTGCCAGGCATATTTTTCCTCTGCATATTGAGCTTGCTACATGATTCTAAATGTTGCTGTCGAGGAGGATTGCACACAGAATGCTTGCCCGCTATCACCTCCTCCCACGCACTCTCTAACAGTGAGTGAGTAGGATGTGCTGCTCTCCCTCGGTACGGCACCTTCTGAATACACCAGGCATCTGACAGTGCATGCTAATTCTGTGGAGAGATAACAAAGAAATGCACATAAAATGATGACAAATGATCAACATGTAAATGTCGGATGCATGCAAATGATAGGTCGCTCTGGGTGCAGTTTGTCTTATCAAAACAATGAGAGCACTTAAAAACCCATCAGGAAACACCAAGAGAGTGAAATACGTGAACGTTTTCCAGCTCAACAAGGCTCTGCTATATCTATAGTACATATCTAATGTTTATGTTCTCGATACGCATATATATTATCCATCTAATGAAAGTCCAGATGCTTTGGAGGAGAAACCGACAGGAAACCGTCCTCTGATGGTTTTATTTAACTTGGCAGCAACTGATGAGTTAAATTTAAACGTTCCTCCCCACCACGCTGTTGTTGTTGTTGTCTTTGCACAGGCTGATAAAACATTCATTTCCTGAGCTTTCTGAAACCACTGAACCACTCCCACTCACAGGATGGCCTCAGCCAAAGAGTGTGGCCAGTGAGGTCAAAGGTCACGGTCAGATGAAGAGAAGTTATTAAAATAAACATCAACATGATACTGCCATATCTTTGAGCAGTTATTGCATTTTTGTTGTACCAGCACACACCCACTCAGAAGGAACGTTTCTGAAATGATGCCATGTCTGGTAAAAGTTGTCAAACAATATTCCTACACTACACTGCCATCTAGTGAGGACTCTGCAAACATAATGACAGCAGAATATGTCACCTCACCGCCTGTGTCTCCTCCTGTCACAAACACTCCCTCTCTCAATTCGTTTTTGGACAGGCTGAACCAGCTTTCTGGAAAATCAAGAGAATAAGAATCTGGGGGCAGTGAGCGTCACTCTGGTGTTGGTGGCTTTGGGCTGTGCATCAGAATTGGAATAACATACCTCAGTTTATTTCTGTGAGGATTGTGAGTCAGATACTGTGCTGTTGACATGCTGGCTTGAGTCGAAATACACCTGCGTGTGTGATTATTAGGTTATTTCAATAACTACGTTTTATGGGATGAATACCATTGAGTTACTCACGTTTAATGAGAAGGTTAATAATATCAAAACACCACTAGCAATTGTTTACATGCAAAAGAGACCGGAATCTATTTTTTTTATGTGAAGTTTATTGCTTATACAATAGATCACACATATAGAAGGTCAAAGAAGTAAATACTTCAACTATATTATGCAGTGAAATCACAAACAAATTGTTTTCATAGCAACGTGTTCACAGCAGATAGCTTTCCTGCTGCAGCAACCTTTATCTGAATATCAGATTCATGAGTATGTAGGCATAAACAAGGCTTCAATATACAAAGGATATTCCTCAGAGAAAAGTGATGACATGATCACAACAATTGGTTACAGAAGGGCTTTCCGCAGAGTATGAGGGGACATGTCAGGTATGTTGATGTAACAGTTGTGACAAAATGGCAAAAAACAACTCAGTTTCATCTGACATGGTCTTTTATATAAGCCCCACAAATGACTTTGAAATGCTTCAATTAAACTAATGAGCAGAACTTGTCAAGGATCTTTTAAGATGTGATCAAATACATTTTTGGTTGGGATGTGGGTCATATTCACAGATCTAAATCCTACAAAGCATTACGTTTAAAGACATTTTTTTCCCCAGCAGAAACCCGAACATTGTGTGAATTAAACTTAAGAGTTGCACAAGTTAAGAGATTTTTCAGCAGAGTTTTTAGAAAGAAATCATTTGTACCAGTGACTGACTTGTCAGAATCGCTAGCATCAAACCTCGACATCACCTTAAAACATGTTACCAATCACACACACCTTTGATAGGCTGACCTGAAGTGCATCGCCTTAATCTAGCAGTGAAAGGATGATCATCTGATGGCACTGGCATAGATAGTCGGAGACAGATGAGCCTTTTCTTCCCCAGGAAGACACGCTGGAGATGAGAGTTCAGAGTTTTTCTTGAGCTGCTTTCATGTAGACAACAACATGAGCATGCACCAGCAGTGTTGCTGCTACTTTTAAGATGTTCTTTAGTCTTTTTATTCCTTTTTATTATATGGATAAAGATAGACTGGAAAAATTGAATGAGATGGGACAAGATGCAGCAAACAGCCATGGTTTGGATTCGGACCTTCGGTGAGGTCTAGGTTAGCTACTGGGGATCACAGAGCCTAACCGTTTTGTAAATAAATCAAAGCTTCTCCCCAGAGGCTACATGGCTACGGTTTTTGTATTCAAGAGCCTTTGCAGTGTGCCATTCTTGTGTTGTGCTCTTGTCATTCAAGCACTAGCCAAGACGTTTGCTTTGGTCATTTACACCACATTTACTCCTTTGACAGAAACACACAGATAGGATGAAAATGTTAATCAGGCTGCCTTCATTGACTGGCTGGAGCGCTCTTGGCTCCCTGCAGCCCTCTAACCAGAGTTCATTGGCTGCTACAGAGCAAAAGAAGAGAGGCTCTGATCTGAAAGGCAAAGCCCCGAGTGGGGTTTCACTTTATGTTGGAAGGACAGGGTGCTGTCAGACCATATTCCAAAAATATTTAAAGAGGCTGTCTCGGGCACAAAGCAATTCATTGTTGTTGTGGTTGTGATGGAGCCAACTGGGATGCACTGCTGCTTAATTTGAGATAGATTTTGTTCTTCATTGATTTGATCATAACTGATAGCTGATACTATCCTCTTTTTTTGCTGGTTATATTATGTTCAGCCTAAAAATATCTGGAACAAAAGCTATTCACTTCCGTAATTGGATTTATTAGCTGTCTGCTCCTGGTCATTTGCTTGACAACAGACAGCACCAAAGTATTAATGTTTGATGGGTAGAGGACTCACTCCTAAAAAGACCCAAGGTAGCTGCCCAATGGCTGTTGCAAATATAGTGTTATTACCATCTGCAGCACCATAATACCGACCAAAATAGCCCCTTTCTTTAAACAATTATGCCTCTGTCATCCTAAACAATACAAATGAACTCAGACAGGTTCACTCAGGAGGACATGAGGCACGTTTTCCCTATACTCTGGCTTACTGTGTCGTTGAATTACGCTTTACCCTGCGACACGGATTACAAAAGCAAGCTAGTTTGAGGAGCCACAGTATCTCCGGAGGTGACTCCGAGCCTTAATTACCCCAGGAACAGAGACATAGACGGATATCCAAGACAGCGTCTAAGTGAGTACTGCGCTGCCTTAGAGTCCCTGTGAGGCAATTACTACTTCTGCAAAGAGTCACGAGGCAGGGCAAAAGAATGGAAAGCAAACTTCTTAAAAATAAAAAACGAAGCCTAACCCCTCCTTTGATCATCATTTTCTTGTCCTGAAGTTCTTTAAACCTGGAAGAAGGATGGAGGCATCACACTTCAAACTGGGAGAGACTCAGACCGCACTCCGCCAAAACCTGCTCTCAACTATCATTCTTTTTTGTCATTTATACTTTAAACTGGTAAAATAAAAGACATGCAAACAAACCCTCATCATTTGGAATCAAGCCTCTATCTGCCTTAAATCCATATGGGTTAAAAACAATAACTATCTAATGGTAAAAATCCCAGATCTGGAGCTCTACCAAAATGTAATCAACTGTTCTCTGGCTCTATGCCTACCTGTAGAAATAATACAACCAAAATATTCGGCAGTACATATAACTAAGAGGAAAATACCTCACCTTATTAGTACACTGTATAAGAGAGCTTCATTGAGATACATATTTAACACACACTGAGAAACTTTCTATGTTTTCTAGGTCAGTGAATTGTTTCTGACATTGGGTTATAAAACATAATTATTTTTCTTGCTATTTCTAGAATAACAAGGGAACATGTCATTAAAAAGTACTTTCACTGACTTTTAATGACTGAGATCATGATGTGGACGATCACTCCTCTGAGGGCTGTTATACTTTGATATGCCATAAGTTAGATGTAAGAGTGATACAATAACTTTATTATGTAAAAACAATGTTGAGAGAGAATTTAATGCCAGGATGTGTCAAGCAGGTTTTTTAAAACCTTTTTATTGTCCCCAGAGTGCTTATTTATTTGTTTGATCTTCCTGGGCGCTATCAAAGGAACAAAAGTATTTATGATCTGAAATACCACGCTGAGTTTTTCACATTACCCACCTGGTCATTTGGATTCATCTCTGGGAGAAGATCAAAAACTATTTCTGACACTTCAGCTGAAAGAAAAAGGAATATTTTAGAGTTGTTTGCAGCACAGTATCCTCTCAACATCAGCGTTTTAAATAAAATGTCTCTTCTTTAGATCAGATGTTCCTGTGGAGGCAATTACAAGAAGAACTTAAGTGCATTTGTATTGAGGTTATTTTCTCTCCAAGAGCCTTGACGAGAGGATTCAGCTACAATGCTCAGCGGCACATGTCCAACACTGAACTTGATCCCCGGGTGGCTCTTGAAGTGATTATCTTTGAATACTTGAGGGTTTTCATTGTGCAAGAAGACATTACAGTAGCGAAACCATTTATCTCTAGGTTGCATTAAGTAAGGGAGGACGGGCGGACATAAAAGTAACCTTAATTCAATGCTGTGTGTTTTGTCCCCCTTCATCAGGCTGGTACTTGTTCAAAGAGACATGGTCATAGCAACATGTTTTATTGTTAAGTGAGGATAACTGTTGTGAAATAATATTAAGTCTAAAGAAGTCAACTTTCATTTATAATAGTGTCCCTCTTAAATGTTTTGGATGTAACAAGCCTACAAATCTACAATCATGCTAGAAGCTTGAGGCTACCTACACTAAGGCTAACATCAACATGCTAACATGTTGATGTTTGAAAGGGTTAATTTTAATGAGGTTTACCATCTAAGTTTAGTGTGTTAGCATCTGCTTATTAGCACTGAGGCCATAAAGCAGCTGACGCTAAGAAATGCATTGTTAATTGTGGCAACATGTTACAATCTATCCCGAAGGGGACATTAATAGGCAAGGCAAGGCAAGTTTATTTATATAGCACTTTTCAACACAAGGCAATTCAAAGTGCTTTACAAAAAATGAAAGAGATTAAGAAAATGGCATTTAAAATCAGTCATTAAAAAGAAAAGCTAATAAAATAAACATTAAAAGAAAAAATACATGGATAAAAGTTACAGTGCAATTAAACATTAAAAGAAAAAAGTACATGGATAAAAGTTACAGTGCAGTCTAAGATATGAATAGTTCAATTAAAAGCAGCGACAAAAAGAAAAGTCTTCAGCCTGGATATATGGAATAGCTGTTTTTTTTACATTTATTCATTTACAGATGAATCCATCTGTCCATCTGAGATATTTTAATAAAAACAAAGTGATTCACTTCACTTTTTAATGGCCAAGGTACAGGCGAAAATAATTAATTACTGAGGAACACCAATGAAGGTCACATGTTGTCCTAATCCCTCTTGTAGATGTTATTTATATATATATATATATTTAAGTCGGGACTGAAGTAGTGGACTGACTAACATTCCATTTTCCTTTCTTATTATTACATGTGTTTGTTGCAACACAAAAATAAAAATCATTTTGATAAAGGTTTCTGTATTCCCCTTCAGGTGCTTATATTCTGACAGAAGAGCCCCACTGGAAGCAGGCCTCTGTTATCAAATTGAGTCTGACTTGTGTACTGCTGTAGCCGATGCAACATTAACGATGAAAGCAGAGAAGGAGTCACATTTTCTAAGGATGGGAAATAGGACCATCAATGCAGAATGCGGTAAACAAAGTCTCCTGAGTTGAAACTTCACTTAACTTCGGCCACAGCTGACAGTTTAGATTCCCAGATATAATTCACCTTAACAACAGAGTGTTGCACACATTCAAGGAGAACTGAAAGAATAGGCTCAATGATGTTTTCTAATGTTGAAAGGGTAGTTAAACCAAGCGTGAAACCATTCAATATCAATATTCTTGAGGTTTTCTTTTTCACAGTAATTATTGATGCAGTTAAATTGTTCACAAAGTTGAATAACTGCTTTTTGTTGGAGGAAAAAGAGTTGGACATGAGGTAATTATTTCAGTGACAAAAGTGAATACTGGGGTATTTTTTCAATAAACACAAAACGTGATTTGTAAGATGTGTTACCAGATGATGCTCAATCTTCTTTCAGAAAACCTTAATGTCGCCTGGGAAAGCAAAATAAGATTTATAATTTTTCAGCATTTCAACAAAATCCTGTCACAGCTGTATGCACTGCTGGTAAAGTCGGGCCATGGGTGCATGACTATGATGGATATTTATCTGTATTGTGACAGGTCCAACATTTATTTTACGAATAGGTATTGCTGTTCATTCTACCTGTATTTATCAATGTACAGTATTCAGGCAGTGGATAAAAACTACAAACTATTCATCGGATAGTTTTTCAGATTCAAAAGCACACACTGTAGCCTTGCACAAGGGCCATATCTATATTTAAAAGGCTGCACTCCAAACAATACAGCAGATCTCTCGCGTTCTCAGACCTTTGCACTCGCTTCCTTTTGTAATTTATTTCTATATATCTTTTTTTCTTTCTTTCATAATCTCTTTATTGTATATGATCACCAATCAGCAATGGATGAACACACTGAGTATCATACCTGCATACTCCCAAGTGAATTAAAAAAAAGAAGTATTGATTTTGTAAAGCATTGGATGGTTTGGCCAACTACATGTCTGATGTGCAGCCTTGTTATGAATGACAGGTTTTCTTTCATCCACAAGCACTCAAAACACTAGACAAAAAGCCATTCCGGTATCATCATTGTCACATTGTTAAAAAGTATAATCTGTTCAGCTGGGAAAATCTCATAGTTTACAAAAACATCTGCTTAGTTTATAAGATCACTCGTGGGTTGGCTCCGCCTCCTCTGGCTGGCTTCATCAGCCTAAAGTCCACCTCAACCAGGGTTACTAGAGGTGCGGCTAGGGGAGACTGCACCATCCCATTTAGGAAAAGCGCATTCAGCCAGGCTGTCTTTTCATTCCACGCACACCATCAATGGAATTCAATACCACAACCAATAAGAGAATCCTCATCCTACTACACATTCAAGCACAGTATTAAAAAGTGGCTCATTGAAAACCAACAGTGTCAGCACTGATGTGTGGGTGTAGGTGTGTGTATGAGTGTGTATTGTAATATTTTTATTTATTTATTTATTATCATGACTTGCTCTTATCTGTATTCAGTGATGTTATCTATTGTAAATATGTACAATGGTATAACAATGTTGTGGTATTTGTATTACTGCTTTTAGGATGTCTATCACCATCTGGCAAAGGGACTATCGATGAAAACTAGCCTTTTGGCTAATTCGAGTACTTTTACATGTTTTTAATATGTTGATTAATGTACACTGTCCCTTGTTTTAAATAAATCAATTCAATTCAATACATATCTGTAAATGTAAGGTCTGCTCCAACATGTAGTTATTTTCATTCAAAGCTTAAACCATTTCTGTTTGCAGCTGCCTTTCCAGGGCAAACCATCTAGGGATGGCAGTGTCCTTCAGTTAGTTTAGTGGGCATGCTGACACAGCATTCCCACTATCTGTTATGCTACGCACACAATTATTTATTATTCCGCCGGGTTATTTTGCGCTGCTTCTTCTCCCACATTGAACATCGCAGAAACTCTGTTCAAACATCAAAACGTTCAGCTCGGTCGGGAATCAATGGCTATTACTTTTATCATTCATAACTTTCATAATTCCAGAGATACATCCCATAATACATCCCATTTTTAACATGGAAGTCAATGGAGAACTCTTCAGACTTCAACAATCTTCATGCAACTTCAACTGCTAACTGCTCCTTCTTCAACTGCGAACTGCTCCTTCATACTTTCACTCAGAAACGTCATTCCAACTTTAAAATGTCATCTAACATCTAACATCTTTCTGACATTATTCGTGTAACACAACTTTTAAATTTGATTCTTGGTTTTACAGATATTAAACATTGTTCAGACCTTGGTAAAGAGGCCTTCTTCAGATTTTAGAGTGTGTGATGTCACAGCTAGAGTGGAGGACAGATTTAATTTTGCCTTCATATTTTCTTTTAAACCTGCCATAATTCCCAAACCCTACATTCCTGAGACATAATATTTCATGACAAACGTAGGAAAACATCTCGTAGCTTGAAGGATAAAACAAAATTAAGCAAACAATAATTACACAAAATGCCTCTTGAGGGCATGAAGTGACAAAAACTTTCAACATGTCTCCATTAAACTCCATTGTAAATTCAGCCTCACCTTTCCCCACCACAGCAGCCGCACACCTTTAGTTAATCTGCCAAAAAGGCCACATTATGAACCCGAAAGTACATAAAAAGTACACTTCAGATGCTCAAGTTCCTTGACATGCTTCACGCTTTGAAATTTCACCGATATCTGTTACGGTTGTTTAACAAAACGTTCACATGTAACAGGTTTATCTCTCATTCAGAACAATGAAAATGCTTTCCTCTCACTAATCACCATGGAAACCTTTGATCTCTGGACACGTCGTTAGCTCAAATAGAAACACCTGTGTCATGGAACACGATGATGTCATAACTCCAATTGACATAATTAGAGCAGCAGACTAATGACGTGGTCACTGGAGTTTAACAGACTGTCTCAGCCTATTCTTTTCTGTCTGATGGAGACTTCATACTGACTTCAACATGTTCCACATATTTTAGACATTATTGGTGACGTATGCTTTTAGTTCTAAAGTTTTCAATTCAAATATTCTGCTGCTTTTTCATACATTTAGACTTTTATTCTCTTGTTCTTATTTCACATTCAAGTCCCCTCTATTTATGAACCCTTTAAAGTACTCAGCCACACCACATGCCACGTGCGACTGTTGCTATGTCAGTTAATCTTTCAAATACAAGGTTGCTTGTTTGATTCAAGCTCTTGTAATCAATATGTCAAGGTATTTATCCCTAACATTTTATCAGCTAACTAATGACACACACTCAGAGGATCTTTATAAACGTTTTAAGTATTGCACATCTTTAAACATGACTCTTATAAATCACTTTTAAAACCAGTGATGCACTACAGTGTCAGCTTTTCTAAAATAGAAACTTCAATGTTCATATCTTTCTAAATGATTCTACTTTTCAATGACCTACAAATAATCCTAATAATAATCCCATTTTCAATCTTCCAACTGTTCATATTTGTTGGTCAATTAACAAACCTGTTACAAATGTGTTGTACAACAAATTTGAGCCTTTGCCACATGTATTTGATCACCATGGAAACCTTTGATCTCTGGACACGTCGTTAGCTCAAATATAACACCTGTGTCATGGAACACGATGATGTCATAACTCCAACTGACATGCTCAGAGCAGTAGACTTCAGATAGTGGTTAATGGTCCTGCCCTCAACAGCTCTATGTCAATTATGGGGTGTCATCATATGCCGTTTCCATGGAAACGCATCCCTCGCCATGAAACACGATGTCACTGTAACTCCAATGGACACGGTCAGATCGTCCCCAAACTTCGCTTGTATATCACCGGTCCATGCCTCAACAGCTCTACGCCAAATCTGAGATCTCACCATAGGCTGTTTCCATGGAAACGCATCCCTCGCCAAAAAACATGATGTTGTCGTAACTGATATGAAAATGGTCAAAACACCACCAGACTTCAGATGACAGTTAATGGTCCAGCCCTCAACATGTCAATGTGCCATTAGTGAGTTTTCCTCAAAAACTGTTGCCATGGCAACACATCCCTCGCCGTAAAACACGATATTGCTATAACTCCTATGAAAATGGTCAAAAAGTGCTCAAACTTCACGTGTTCTAACAGTCCAGCCGTGAAGACATCTACTTGACAGTTTTGACATTTCTTCAAATGCCGTTGCCATGGCAACACAATGCTCGCTATGAAACATGGTTTTCTCATAACTTCAGTGAAAATGCTCCAAACAGCCCAAAACTTCACAGGTTTGGTAACGATGCAGCCATCAAAACATCTAAGCGTATTATGGGTTGTCATCAAATACCGTTGCCATGGCGACAGATCATTTGTCATCAAGTTAGTTCAATAATTTGCAGTTCAAATATTCTGCTGCTTTTCCAAGCTTTTTTACTTTATTTTCTTCTCTTATCATACATTCAAGCCCCCAGTGTTCATGTATCATTTCAATCTAAATTCTTGACTTTCTCCTTACACATTACATTTCAGAATAGCAATTCAGTATCAGCATAAAGCATTCCCCCTAGCAATTTCTTCAGGAATTGCATTCTCTAGTTAACACTTGGTCCACACTGACAAATTGCCATGACATTTTGTACAAACATAAATGGTCCCCAAAGAAGGAATTTTGGTGAATAAGGTGATGCTGTGACTTTTACCTCAAAATATCTCAGCAACTACTGAATACATTGGCTCAACATTTGGGGCAGGTACCCATGGCTGAAGGTTTCCATAATGACTGTTTTTCCCACCTCTTATTTTAAAGCCCTCGGAATAGAGAGGCGAAGTCCCTCCCCTTCCGGGGGAGCTCCGACCTTATTTAGGAAAAAGTATGTATTGAAGTCAATGGAGAGAGAAAGATTATCTTTCGATCCCGTTTGAATTGTGCCACAAATTACACATATGATGTTTGTCAATTTGAAAAATAATTTTGCAAGTCAAAAAAATAAAAATGTGTCGTAAAACTGTGAAGTAACACACTTTTTTGTGTGAAACCGCTCAATGAACTACATCTCCCGTCTCGCACCACACACCAAGACGGCCGTCACGTTGGCACATTTCACTTCTTTCTTTCAGAATGAAGTGAAAAGTATTAAAAGAGGTGAAAATCACTCCAAGTCTGGGCATGTTGAGAGCTGTACACACAAGGGGAGTTAGTCGGTTCCGTAAGAGCCAGCATGCGGGACCGGGATTCTGGGGTTTGTAGTCTTTCTAGTTGCGTATTTTCCATAGTCTTATATTTCAACAGTTTTACGACAAACTGTGACTTTTTTGACATGGAAATTATTTTTTAAGATTGACAAACATCATATGTGTAATTCATGGCACAATTCAAACGGGATCGAGAGATAATCTTTCTCTCTCCATTGACTTCAAAACATACTTTTTCCGAAATAAGGTCCCATGGGTCGGAAGTAGATGGGTGGGACTTCGCCTCTCTATTGGCTTTGTTTAAAAATGTGATACAAAGGAACTGAACTTGCCTTTCCTCGATGCTTGCAAAAACTATAACCAATACAAAAAATGTCAGGTATTTAATTTCAAAGCTGTGTCAAAGAGCGGGAATCTTATTCATGCGGCTGTGGTCCACTTAACAACAACAAGGAAAAAAACATTCAGGTGATTAATTAAAAGCTGTGTATCTAAAAAAAATTACCGTCATTTTTGCAAGCTTGTAGTTATCCAATAAATGCCTATTTGGAAGACTGCCTTATATTTTGTCATTATGTGTTTGACATTATTAGTTAGTCTCTTGGGTCATGGTCAGGGTTAACTATTCCTCAGTCCAATTCTGTTTTTGCATATTTTTTGTATTGTTAATATTTTTAAGTGTTGGAATATTTCTATCATCAAATGTATTTGAACGCTGGGCTGCAGACCAACTCTCTTTAGGAAATTATAATAAAGCTGAAAAATCAATAGCTGTGGTGTGGTTGTCTTTCCTATTGCTTTTGTGTTGGTCTGAATGTGATTTATTTGTATCGACATCTGAAAGGCTATTTCAATTTCTATTGTTGTTGTGTGCTGCTCTGTAGAATGTCTGCCTTTCTTTTCATTGACGTATAATGTCCATTCTATAAAGATGATGTGGAATTGAATTGATCCTTAAATCAACCTAACATTACACACAACACACACAAAGTCTCTATTATGCATTCCTTTTTTGTAGAAATAGGGACATTTTCCCAAAACCCTAAAGGATCTTTAGCTATAATTGACAACAATCATTTTGATAGATGTTAATAGAAGCTATTTTGGTTTGTGAACTATAGCCGATGGTTGGGTGCTTTACCTGGTGCCCTTTGTGTCATTGTCATTATCAAAGAGCAACACAGTTAAATGACGGAATTAAGGTCATGTCTTCCGTATCTTGGCTGTGATTTATGTTAGCCAGCTGTCCTCGGATTTGAACTGCAGCCTTTTGAAGACTTCAATCATTTTAATGAATTTGTCATAACGCTGCTGACTGAGATGGCCCTGATGCCACTGCAGTGTCCACACTTAACGTATTCCATTGTTGTATCTATTGATTTCCTTCCCTCTGATACATTCATTTTTAATGAGCCATGTATTTTTGTTGCTCCTCAGAGGCAATCAAAAAGTGACACATACAGTAGGGTCCCAGCGGTGCTCAAACACTGCACAGCTCTATAGGTTAGATGGAGAAGATCCCTGAAAATATGCCAAAATAAGAACGGCACTGCTCACAATGAACCCTAGTATCACTCCCACAGTGCTCTGTCATCCTAGGTGGAGTTTTACCAAAGCTACACCCACACACAGTGTCATTTAAAAAAAAAAATGTCAACACCTTTCTCCGAATGTAGTCTACTTTTTTGTTTTGCCAAATACAAATCAGTTTTCCTGTCGCCTGATTCAAGTCACTGCCAATTTTTCAAATATTTAATCAAGATTATGGCTTTCCCTGAGCTTAACTGAGTGCTTTGCATTCCTAAACTTGTCTCCAGCTATACTCACGGCTCTGTGAGATATTAGAGTAGTGCTTTGGACTACAAGCTAACGCATGATATTTTGCTCATAATGAAAATGCAAAAATACAACACGTAATATCACCATGTTCCCATGTTAATTTGGACTATAATAACATTTGCTAATAAGCACCAAACACAAGGTTTATATAAAGAGGCTGAGGTGATTTTGCAAGTACATAGTCGTCAATCAAAGACATCTAAATGTTGACCTAATGAGGCAATAGAGGAAAGGTCATAAAGGCTATTTATAATTCATTCTAAATCTGGAAATGTATTGTCTATTGATTTGATGGCATACCCATTCCAAAAGTTGTGAAGACATTTCACACACAAAAATAACCTCAATCTTATGATTCAACAACAGTTGTTGAGACAATTAAATCATGGATCAAATTGTATGACCTAGGAGCATTACCATATTGAACCATGCTCTGCCATTAGTGTGACTAAAGTAAATATAAGGGAGGCACTAAGACAGTCACACATTGCATGGTGACTTGTTGCAATAAGTGTGCGACCGTGCAAGTGTCATTATTTGATTGCATTTACCACGGAGAGATCCGTCTGCTGCTGATTATATATTTGTATATATTCATATATTTTTCAGCGCCCCACATATTACCCAAACAATACAATCATAAAAGGTATAATTTAGGTGAACAGACCAATCACTATCACATATGAATAAAATGTAGAAAATATATAAACAAATCAGTGTTATCGATATTACCCATGCAGAAGTCACACACAGAGCAAACTCACTTTGATGTGACAGCATCAAACGGCATTCAGTACGGTGTGAGAATCAGTATTGTCTGTCATGACTTACACTGTTTGACAGCTGCTGTGACTGATAGCCTACCTTTATGAGCAGTATTAATGTGTTACCCATCTTTAAATGACTATCAAAGCCTCCCTGAGCCTGGAATCTAACAAACAAATGAATCAATTTTGACTGCATTACAATGCAATTAAACCATCGTTAGGGCTCTCATTTGCAAAAATAATGAGATCAGAACTTGAAGAAACCTCACTTCTGATTGATTTCTTAAATACAAGGCAATACACTCTCAGACACTTTAATTGTGGAAAAACTTACTTGAAAGTGACATTGATTTTGTTTGTCTTTTCCTTCACAAAAGATCACTTTGGCATCATTCTAGACAACCGAGACATTTCCTTTTGGTGCTTAAGCACACCCATGAACTTCTTATTTTATTTATAACGTCTGAAAAGTGTGCCGCAGAGAAGGCTCGGCTTCCTACGTCAGGCTAAAAAAACTGGAGGACGGGAAGGATGGTGCTCATAAAAGTTTCAGCTCCTTTTAGAATGGAGAGTTTGAAATCTTTTCTATAATTATTTCATTACAGATTAAAAGTTTGAAAAGATCTCTCAATATACAACAATTGGAATATTTCTAGTTGCACCATGAGGGTAACACCTTATCGATCTTCCATCTCGATTCATAAATCATATGTGAAAAGTCTGCATGTCTCTAGTAACAATATCTAACAAGCCTGTCTCTGAGATTGTATTCTTGTTTTGCTATACTAGATGTAAGTTTACTTATAACTTTTAAAACTTCTTTCACAGTGCACATTTTCTAACTGTAGGGGCAGATGGCCAGTTCAAAGTCACACGAAGGAAACCCTCTTCGCCAACAAACTAATGGATGCCTGGATTTTAGAAGAGATCAGAATTCTTTGATTTAAGAGCCAATTTGAAATTAGGTCTTTATATAATTTTCATTTAGAGAAACATGTCACATGAGCATCTGTATACAGTAGCTTTATTGTCCGCAAATCAGTGGACCTTGACATTTGTAAAAACACTGAAGTTCGTCATTAGCAAGATTTCCCCCAAAATGTGAGCTTTGATGCCAGCAATATTTCCAATGCTGTCACACCAAAAATGTTCTGAGAAGCCAACTGAACTCTGATAGTCTCCCAAGTGAGATGCTTGTACCTCATTTGTGACATGTTTTTTTATTTCAGTGTTGCACAACAAAGTATAAGGAGTGAAGTTGGATAATGATGAGGTCATGCAGTTGAATGAAGTGTCAGTGTTATCACCCTGACACCAAATACTGATCCTTCCATAAATAGATGCTATTGACGTCACTACAAGACTCATCACAGAGATGAATTTGAACCTACATAAGGTTTGTGAATACATTTCTGATGGCCTTGACAACTCTCTTTTCTCTCACACCTCCGATAAAATTCAACCGAGGAGTCGTCAAGCCTTTGTGTTTGCTTTTCACAGAGGCAAATCTCAGCGGAGCAGCACTACGTCGTGCTATGACAGTCGAGCCTGGGACGTCGAAGTCTCGCACTTTTCTTCTTTTCTTTATCTTTCTTTTCTTCCCTTTCTTGGCTACTGAGAATAGGCTGAGTCTTCCAATTAGCCGTTTTCTGAAGAGGTGTTGTGACAGTCAGGGAATACAATTTACAGTTGTTAAAGCCTATCTAAAGTTGTTGTAGGCGTCTAAGAAAGATAATATTAAGCTTGATAATAATCGAAAAAGCTATGAAGTAGAGTACTGTGATGATTGATTGTACATGGTTGGATCAAAGGTGGTCTAATCCTTACAGCGCATCTGTCCAAGCCGCTTAAACACCGCTCCTGAAACTGCAGTCTGCTGCCAGATAATGTAGACCAGAAGCAAATCACACCTGCCTGCTGTAATCTGGTGGGAGACCTGCAGAGCTTAGCTGAAAGGAGGAAGAACGTTTACAATGTGAGAGTAAGATAAGAAATGTAAGATTCATGCTGTTGTCTCCTAGTGATGTGGCTCCATTTATTATTATGTGACAGAGACAATGAGAAATATGTGGATGGAAAATGGAATAGAGCTTCACTAGAACAATGTTGATTATGCTTGTTTTTACTTTACTAACCAAACAAGCCACGATACGGATAAAGTTATTCCTGTTTCCAGTATTGTTTTCTAAGCTAAGTTAAGTCTTGGTAAACGAACATGAGCTTGAGAAAACTTTCCTTTGCTTTGTCATTTTGGACGTTCTGACACTCGCAATCCTCTCCGATTTAAAAGTAAGTCATAAGCAGGATGCTAGCGATAGTTTAATATCTAGCTAACGTACACTCATGAGAGTGCCTCTGTCATCTCTTCTAATTCTCTGCCAGACCATTTCCCAAAACGTTGAACTTCGTCTTTTAATATATATTACACACCTCTGCCTTATCTACCACTCACACCACGTCTGAATCATGAAGGTGATCTCATCATACCTCCTGGGCCACACTGTAAGGGAGGCACTATGCTATCTTTTCAGTGGCATTGAAATCGAAAAAGCATTGATTTGAAATGGTAGTTTTAGTCTTAAATGACGGCCCTCTGTGAGCGCCATTGTGTGAAATGAACTCCATTGATTACTTTTTTTCTTTTGAAATGGCAGCCATGGGTTCGGAAAGTATGTTCTTTTATACTGAAACAGGGAGTCAATAAGTGGCTTCATTGTTCTCTGTTTTCTCAGTCAACTTTTTCCAACACAGCTCAGCGTGTCTCGAAAATGACGTAGCCAAGATAAAACAGGTCCGTCAATAGAATTAACACTGACATGCTCTCAATAGAGGCATGCCCTCTCCCTTGCTGTGGAATAGATTTATTTCAATTTCTCTTTATTCGTATGCGGTTCGTGAGTCACCTGCATGCTGATGACTTCCTTTCAGAGATTTATAATGCCAAAGCATTGTAGGTATGAGCACACACAGTTCTAGCCACAGTTTGGTAAAGCCTGCTGCAGTGCGGATCGCTCGCTGTATAATTGAGAACCGGGAATAGCAGTAAAGGGACTGACCTATATGAAAGTAGCTGTGCATTTTAGACCTTCAAGCCACTCAATTAAAACCTTCATAAGCGGAGATTGACAGAGGCACTGTTACTTTTTGTGCTTGGGGATTCTTGGGAAAGTGCTTCCAATTGCTGTACCTGCGTCCCTGAGCAGAGCTGCAGTGCAGGGTCAGCGCTGGAGGTGGCCACCTCAGCTGGGTGTAAAATGGCCAGTAAATCACAAGCGATACCGGCCAGTGTGGAGGTGTGTGTGTGTGCACGGGGGCAGAATGTGCGTTCAATCTTTTATATTACAATGCTGTTCATCCTCAGAGCTCTGTCTACACAATGCATGCATGTTTAGCCAGGAGATTATGCATTCAGGTATCCCGGTGCTCTTTGTATGCTGGTGAATGTTTATGTTCCCTTCTCTGCCATAATTTGCATGTGCATGTGTGTGTCTATGTGAGCGTGAGGTCACCCTGAAGCTGCCAGACCAGATGTGCAGGGGTCTCGATTGTGCGGGAGTGATGAGTGGCTCCCTAGCTGACTCTGCACACTTGGAACAATGCACACAGGTCTCTCCAACTAATGAGCTCTCTATATAGAGAGCCCCCACCCAGCCTACAGTTTCATTCAGGACCTCCATATCAGGGGAGCCAAGCTTTTTATGCTTGTGCTGGCGTAGGACCAAAGAACTTGATACAAAATGCAAATCAGCATCGAGTACCTGCGGTGGTTCCAGTTTGTTTGTGTCACAAGGTGGAGAGTGACAGGTTTTCTGGATCAGGATGGAGTAGGCTTGAGAATGCAAAGGCAGCGAGGCTATTTTTGCTTTAGACTTTCTAACAAATACGAATGCATAGGCGTTGCTTCTCCCGGTTTCTGTTACAAAGCACTTTCTATATTTGTAACGGCACCCAAACTCATATAAAAATACATTTAAAAAAACTTCAGAAGTATGTTTCCATGGCTAAACATACTATATCACATTTACGCATCACAGCACAGGGACAGAGATGAATCATCTGTTTTAATGTTGCAAACTCGCTGTATTGGAAAGCTCAGCTCCCCGCTGGGCTGTTAAAACTAACTCAAACAAATATAGGTTACAGGGGCTGAGGGAGTGACGCAGCCCCCCCTTGAGGCAAGTGTCCAGACTTTTTACTGTGAAACGACTCTACATTATTCATTTCACCTTAATGTCTTTTGTTTTCCAAACCGCCTAAAACCGAGCAGATCTGCTTGGTAAAATCTGAGATGCCTAATTACCAATGGGAAGCTGCCAAGAGATGAGATAAAAAATTCTAAAATTACATTTTTTTTTGTCAGCTGAAAATATACTATAAGGGGCGCTATGGCAACTATATCTCATCATTATTAAAAGCAGCCACAAGGAGAGGATAGGCCTTTTTTTCATCACTGGCAGTACAGAATAAAGCAGCATACACTGAAATTGTCTCCCCAATGCTTAATGTGTCTCTAATGAGTAAGGGAATGGTAGGCTTTTACCAAGGGTAAATATTTTTACCTGCTAGTGGTTTAAAACCTCAGGGGAGATAATAAAACAACTCTACGTGTTTTGGACTGCTTGTTTCATTAGCACTTCTCTAAGATTAGTAATGATGATTTTTTTGCTCAACAGGCAGTTTGGAATGCAAATCTACTCTTATGCTACCAATCATAGCCTGGTAGCAATATCATAAAATATTCATTTTCACAGGAACCCTATTCTGTGGTAGCGCAAAAAAATCCTCTGCCTCTGATGGAGAAGTACAAAGATAGACTCCCATACCCTACAGTGTTCCTGTGCCATATTCGTGTACCTGTCAGGGAAAATACAAAGACTTGTGAGTTTGCGTCAGATTTCAAACGCCTAACCTTTCTGTCTTTAGGTTTATGTTTCTCTGGCAGCGTTAAATATATGAGATGCCCTCTAGTATCGTGTTTTGATCTACGAGGTTGTGATATAAGCTACGGTTAATAATTGATGTCGGAAAGGATGTCTCTCTCCAGCTCCTTCATAGGACTCAGAAAATGCCATTCCTGAAAAATAAGAGGGGTCTTCTGCAAGATGAAATATTTCACTTTGTGAATTACTGATGCACCGTGTGGGAGTTCCCACTCCACCCTCGCTCCCTCGTTATTGTGCACATTTATTTTATTTGCCATGGCCTTTAAGACTAGTAGAGAAAGGCTATACTGACCTCATTAGTGGTAACATGGCTAGCCTGTGAAGTTAGTTATCTGTGTCTTAAAGTTTCTTTCTTTATGTAAAAAAATAAAATGACCTATGTGTCGATGACTAATTAAGTTAGATAATATGAGAACAGAATGTTGCGGCCAAAGCTTAGCTGCTACCAAAGGTTGTGTAAACCAAGTTTAGAGGAATAGGTACGACAGTCAATGTTGTTTGTTATTAAATCAACCCATAACCTTAACAATGCGGTTATTATGATTACCATGACAACAAAAGCCACTTAACATTAAAGGTAGGGTAGGTAAGAATGGAGAAACCAGCTTGAGTGCGCTAGAATTTGAAAGTACGCAGCCGAAAAAAATCGGCCCCTTCCTTCAGACTTCCTTACAGAGCCCCTCCTCCAACACACACGAACGTGCACATGACCAATGAGGGCACGAGATAAATTTGTGCATGAGATTGAAGGCTGACAGGCTTCCATAGGGTAGGCCATCCAGTTATTTTCGGCGGGGCGGTGAATTGGTCTAGCTTTTTACAGCGCTACGGCTTCCACAGATGACATTTTTTTATGTATTTATTGTCAAAGCATTTAATGTATTCATTGCTATCGGGATGTTAAGAGCATTCCATGGAATATAACAAAAAGTGTTTCTGAAGTGAATGACCTACCCCACCTTTAAGATACTTATTTTCACCCAAACATTGCTTTTTTTTAAATGTAACTTAAAGTGAGTTTTGTGCCTAGAACTAACCAAAGCTTAACAACAATGTCACATTATAAATAGAATTTATTTTTGTACCAATCATTACGTTTTTATAAAGCACAGACCAGGCCAATAGTTGGTTTCAGATATTAAAATAAATTCTGTGTGTCATTATATAGTGCATGCGACAACATTTGGCAAGAACAAATTGGAGGACTTGTTGGATTGTCAGAGAATTCCTCAGATAGACAGATAGACATATAGATAGATAGACAGATAGACATATAGATAGATAGATAGATAGATAGATAGATAGATAGATAGATAGATAGATAGATAGATAGATAGATAGATAGATAGATAGATAGATAGATAGATAGATAGATAGATAGATAGATAGATAGATAGATAGATAGATAGATAGATAGATAGATAGATAGATAGACAGATAGACATATAGATGGATAGGAAATGGAATTGATGGATTTGCATCCGATAAATATGCATGTTACATCCAGTCTATGGTTACATCACAATTTATTTTTTGTATTTTTCAGTTATCCATTGTACCAAAGAGCACAGGGTTTTAAGACTCTTGTCATTTGTAAATTGAAGAAACAGTTTGAATGGGTACATCTATAATTGATAATTACAAGGTTGTGCATCATGGTTGTGCTGCTGTGGGCTAATGATGAGTTGATATAAAACCGTATCCCCGACAGCGCTGAAAATAGTTTGACACGTCCAGCTGAATATTTTTTAACATGACCAAAGAACATTTTCCAACTGTTTATCCGGGTCCTTTAAACAATTCTAATTGCGTAATTATTACTTAAGATTTCAAGGTTTTCCCTCTCCAGTTGCAAACTGCTATAATAACCTCTGAAGTAAGTCGCTCAAAAGGAAAAATCGACAACATTTTAATGAGGAAACCTTCAGCAGGGTGCTCAGACTTCTGTCACTACCACACAGCCTTTACGTGGACACAATGGATTTCTGAAAGTTTTAATTACAAGCTACTTCGGCAGAATTTTGGCCCGCTGTGCCAATATTTCTCTCAGATATTAATAGCATTTCTCCAACAGGTTGAGATTTATTTTCATTTTTGCACTCTCTGGGTTTCCTCTGACCAACTAAAGGCATCTGTCAGGAATCACATTTCATAATCAAATGAAAGGATAAATCACCTTGCCATCATTTCCCAAGGTGTCCATTTTTATAAATAACAATAGAAATAGGGCCATTTTCTGCAAACCTGTTAACTTTACCTCGAGTCTAGAAGCATCTCACACAGAGAAAGCTATCAGTATAAGCACTCTCCGACTCTGTTGTACAGGGCCACAAAACAGAATCTCAAAAGCATTGACCTATTAAAACAACATATTAGGATAAGACACATTGAAAGGAAAGATGCATGTGCAGATGAGTGGAATATTAGTTATAGAGATGGGCTTTTGTATTTAAATGGAAGGAACAGATGGGCTCAAACACAAATGATGGTTGTATGTATTTTATTCAAGCCTGGTGGCTTTTAAGAATATAATTTCCAAGAGAGCAGAATTAATGACATTTAGTGGAATAAGTTCACATTATGAATAAATATCAAAGAAGTCATTTTCTGGGGTGGAGACTAATGAATATGAAATCTACTCCAGAGCACTTTATTGTAGTTTATTTTACTTAACAAGCTTTTCATTTTATTCTCTGCATACATAATGTTGCACAACATACTTTTCATCCACATATGCACAACCAGAAGATCCATTATACCATGTTTTATAATTGAGAATATTGACTCAGCACCCCACTGACCCTGGTTATCTAACAACCTTGACAGTCTATCAGAAAACATACAAGTGGGTGTGTGCCTGCTGTATAGCTTGGGTTAATGGATTTGAGCTTGTTGGCAGTGCTATCAAAAGTGAATGTAAACGCATTTTCAATATCCAACTACTGTTGCTGTGAATAATGAATACCTTGGTAACATAATGGTAAGGAGGTACTTTAATTGGAAAGTCCACCTCACCAATTACTAAATCTGTGCTGAATAAATGATGGTTATGAATCAGACTTTATACGCAAGAGCTGAAGGTAAATGAATTAAAGCTGCATCTACTGTATAATAAGAAACTATAAAGTTTGTATCACATAGCCTAATCAAAAGAAAATCTGAAGGATCTGTGGTTTCAAAAAGATACATCCCGTAGCTTTTTACTGGGGTCAGAGCACTTAACCTGCTGCCTGTATTGCATTTCTCAATATTTCTCAATAATGTAATTGAAATCATTATTTGAAAAGGAGCTTTTCTCTCCTCGTGCCCCCAGAGGTGTGTTCAGCACTAATTGTCTCGGGTGTCTAAAGATACCTCAACACCTTCTAGCTTAGCACGTGTTTCTGTAACACATCTTAATGAAGGCAAAAACTTGCAGACACTTCACACTTATTTCCATTTCCTTGTTAGAGAGGAGGATTAGGTGAACATTATTATTGAATGTTTAAAAGAGAGACCAATTTTCCATGGCAACCGTGTGTGTCACACATTGCTGCTTATACACTCTGTGCAGCACTGCAGATGTTAGCTTTTTAGTTGGAGCGGAAGGGCGAGACAATGTTCTGTGCATGACTAATGTCCTGAGTGTCTTTACTCCATTTTGTTGCTGTTATGAACATCAGATTCATTAGAACAGTTCAAAAAAAGGAGACATCGGTGGAAAAGTTCTGATTTCAGAGATGGGCTTAACAGTGCTCTTTTCTTCTTCCACTAAATTATATTTAATAAAAAAGTATTAAGAATAATCCAACAACACAGAATGCTGCCGTCTTGTTCCTTTGTTTGCTGTTTCCATCGTAGAAGTATGAGCTCAGGGAGCATGACGCAGTTTGTATTCAGTCCATGTGACAGGCAGCAAAGCAGCAATCTTGTCTGTCGAAAGACAATGATTCCACTCAGCTGCCATGTTGTGCACACAAATGTGCTATAAGCCATCAGTCCTGAAGTCTGTCGCCCTGCACAAGGACATTTAAAGTCAGTAAACAAGTCAAAAAGATCCTCTGTGGAGGGTTAGTTTTAAAGAAGAACCTCCCAAACTCTACTTGACTTAATTTGCCTACACATATTTGCTTTGAACGTGATATCTACATTTTAGTTATTGAAAATGTATGCTTTTTTTACCCCAATCACTTTAGTTATTGAAAAATATATTATTGATTTTTGCATATATGACATTTACATAGCTGCACCCTCCCAGTGTGCCTTCAAATAAAGTATATTAGAAACAAAAAATAGGAGCATAATATGGTAACTGCATGGTTACAGCTCATGCCATGTCAACAGCAATGTATGGGGTTTGATCTCAGCTCTGTCAGATAAATTCAGAATTGTAAACAAAAAGTAAAAATCAAATGAAGATAAAAGCACCAGTATCACTCTTATCCAGAGCTTGAACTGAAATTCCAAGATCTAAAACTTGATTAGTCTACAACATTTTAATAGTCAAATCATTGTTTCGATATTTTTAAGGCGCATGTAAACATGCTTTAGTTCCAGTTAAAACAATTTTACAATGTTCTGCTGTTCACTGATTTAGATCATTGTAAATTCAACATCTTTGGGTTGTGGGCTGTTTTCCAATCGAGCAAATCATTTCAAAATGTCACAGTATTCTCTGGGAAATTGAGATGGGTCTTTTTCATTTATTTCTGACATTTAAACAACTAATTGGTTGATTGAGAACAAAAATCACTAGATTAATCAATATTCATCCAACCTGTAGTTGCGCCCATCTCTACTTTTCACACACAAGTATTACAAGCAAAACATGACCAAATGGCAAAAAACGAGGCATACACAAACCCAACATGTGCACACAACCATCCGTTACTAAACTCAGCAGACAGGTCAGGCAAGAATCCATAATGATCACCTCACAATGTCGTTGCAGATGTATCCCAGACAAACAGCAAGTCAAAAATACATAGAAACAGTCGCTCAAGTCCCCCACACTCACAGGCACTACTTTCTGAGATGTCGTCTGAATTGTAATAGTTTGACTGTGCATTAGGTTTGCATTACACTCAAGACTTGAGCTTTTTAGTCAATGTTCTACATGATTGAAATTCTCAGTCAGCCATCAATCTGCATTATAGACTGGTTTCCCCTTGTCTGGTGGGAGCTAACTGAAACAGATTGAGACAGCTCTTGCTCACTGCATCACTAATGGCTGCCAATGAAAGACGTCTCTGT
Organism: Gymnodraco acuticeps; assembly: GCF_902827175.1. Classification (NCBI taxonomy): domain Eukaryota; kingdom Metazoa; phylum Chordata; class Actinopteri; order Perciformes; family Bathydraconidae; genus Gymnodraco; species Gymnodraco acuticeps. The sequence continues at coordinate 5,653,678 of NW_022991180.1, forward strand.
GCAGTTGACCCGTGTGTGGAACAGGATCACGTCGCAGCTCAGAGCGATGTGGAGAACACAGCTCAATATAGGGAGTCTCTTCGGCATCAGTCACCAGTCAACAGCATCCTCATCCTATTGACTAAATGTTGCCTAGAAATAGAATCTAATCACGGGGTTTGGACAGGCTCTAGTTCTCCTAATGGTTTACCATTAGCTGATGGAACAAAGCCCAAAGTATGAGGAAATATAACATTATATTCCAGGGTGTCTGCGTGGTTACAGTATAATGGGTTCTCGGTTATTGCCATGGATGCTGCATGTTCCTATGTGCTTAGATACATACAGACGGGTTGATTAATAATCTCTTCTTTTGTTTGAATGCTTCTCAGTATTCTATGTCAAAACCCCCAATATCAACCTGAGGAAAGGACACAAAAAACAGTACATTTTGGTGGGTATGCATTTTCTCAACTCAGCTGTGTTGATTGGATAATACAGGAGTGCAGCCTAAGTGAAACAATTTCGAAGCCATTTTGCAGAGGGGGCACAACAGAGTCATTACCTGCATGGAGTAATTGACAGTGAACACAGGCATCCTGTTAATTGATTACCACTAATGGCAATGCAAAGCCTCATTGTATCTCCTGTAGAGCCCCTGTCAAGAGCATTTCTACACAAAGACAGGCAGAGGCACACCCAATAATGTTTTTAGACTTTTCCTCAGGGAGCATTAGAATACCTTTCAGATATTCCAATGCATATTACCTACAAGATGATGATCCAGTCAAAGATTTCACAGTGGAATATCTGGCAATAAACCCCCCCAGGGGGTAACCGTGCCTCTACAGAAATATAACTGAATTAATGGCACGCCCAGTTGCTGTTTTTTTCATCCAGGTTGAGATGAGGATGCGAGGGTATGGGCCCCTCTCCCCTCTCGTCCAGAATTCAGCCTCCAGCTCCTCCTCTGATGCATCGTTTGCATCAGTACTTGGGAACACTCGTCCGCGCGCTGCTGCACCTCCCCACAGTGCATTCCCGGACTCCACTTTACCAGGTGATGACAGACTCACGCTCAAGAGTGAAAATGACATGTTTTTAACACGCCTGAAGTCGGAATTAACGTAGAATGGAGCGTCGTCTCGGTCACTACCTTTTTATCTTTTTCTCTAAGTGGATTTGGCTCTTCACCCTAACTTCCATCCTGGGCGGAACAAAAGGGGAGATAAGGTGCATTCCCTCGTGCCAGCTGCCGCTAATTACAGAATTTCCCCGGGACCTCTCGGAGCTGGATTTCACTAATTTTGGCGAGGCATTAGCGGAAGAATTAGTGGGATTTACGGAGGGGTCACCGGGCGCCAAACCCAACGCCGGCGGGGAGGAAAAGCACACCGTTGCGGAATTAACCGCGAGCGAAGAAAGTTCGTCGAAAGTGCAGCCACGCTCCGAGGGAAATAAATCAAGTTGTCCCCAGAAGGACGCTTTGAACGATCAGCCAAAACTTTCCCACCCGAAAGAGTTCACTGGAAGTGCTTCACCCGCGGCTGCACCTTCCCCCTGTAATGGTAACGTGACCGAAAATAGCACCGGAGATGGAAAACATAACGAGGAAAACGATAGGGAGCATGTTGATGTGACAGTTAACGAGGATAACGATGTGGCCAGTTGGAGACGAACCCGGAGTGCGAGGAGCGCCGAGGCTTGGTCCGGGTTCAGAGCCGAGGACGGGGAGGACGTCTCGTTCTCGGACCTGGAGGAGTTGGAGCTCACAAGTTCGACATTTGCTCTTGCCGGGGACACGGCTCATAACCAGGCGATGGTGCACTGGTCCGGACAAAACAGCAGCGTGAGTAGTTTATGTGCCCCAGATTTACGCACGGACCTGTTTTGACGCATTGGGGTCAGTGTTGTTCACTCACCAATCCTGCACAGTCATTTAAGTCATTTATATCAGTAGTTTTAGGAGATCAAATATGTGAGTGCTGAGATGATGCCCTGGCGAGTCAGAGGGATTCAATCTTGCCTTGCCCCCCCTCTCTCTTTCTCCCTCTCTCCTCTCCATATGCCATTGTTTATTGATTAGCTGACTTGGCAGGTAGGCTGAAGTTTAAAGTGATACAATAATTAATATAAGTTTAATGTTCTGCCCAGAGTTGTGCTGTTTTTTTTATTAGTCGAATAACTGATTTTGGCTTTAGGCATAATCTATGATTTCCTGTGGATGTGATAGATTTCTATGCACCTGTCTTATTGCCCTATCTGCCTTTCTCAAAAATAGAGATGGGTGTTGTTTCTAAACGTTAGGTATGCAGCTAAAAGTGAAAAGTAATTATACACCAGATAGGTTGAAATAATAATAATAATTTCACTTTTATAACCTCCTTTACACAAACAATGTTACTTAAAGTGCAACAAAAAAAGAACCTTGAGAAACAAAATGAAGTACAAAATAGCATTAAAGTAATATTGTCAAATACTAAATATAGGTACAGGGAGAGATTAAAGACAAGTTGAAAAACAACATCGACTGATGTGTTTAACCTCCAGCTAACCCAGATTGGGAACCTCCGATTATTTTATCTATGATTCTGAACATCTAACAACCCACAGTGGAGGATGTAAGTAAATCTGAAGGCTTCAAAACCAGGGGTCTTCGATGTAAGCCATTTAAAGCTTCACTGTATACTGGGGAAACCAGAGATCCAAGATGTTTACGAGGGTGCATTTCTTTTGGCCTTGGGGCTTAGCAAAAGTATTTATGTCTTTCTTGTATTTCCTTTAGTCTTAGATAATAATTACGAATGTATAAAGTGCAGACAGGCTGTGAGCCAGTTTATCACATTTCAATCATTTGGTTCTACATATACTGTAGGTTAATTGTCTTTCTTTGGCATAGCTGTGAAAATTGATGTTATGATGACATCATCTGAAAGTAGCATGTACTGTAGACTAAGAAGACCTCTGATGTATTAATGATTTAAAACAGGGTCAGCAGGACCAACCCATTTCACAAGGACAACAATGCTGCAGTCAAATGCCTCCATTGCATCCAACCACAACTAAACCTGGAATCTAAAAACATTCTTATATCCTTTTCAAACTATTGCCTTATTTAAAGGAATAGTTTAGCATCAGGGGTCATGCACTTATTCGATTTTAGCCTCTCATGTTCCGTAGGCGATTTGAGGGGGGGAAGCCATGCCCCTTGTTAGCAACATCAACTAAATGCATCACCCTTGTTAATACCATCTCCATTTTCAGTGCTCTTAGCAGCAATGAGAGTGCAGGGCAGAGGGGTTGTTTAGTTGAATATGTGAGTCTATTCTGTTTGACTCACTGGTCCGTTATCTGACTGGGGTTTGTTCACGTTAGAAGCCTCAACTGGTTGCAGCTGCACCGCGTCTAACGGAGCTGATCGCTGCCACACGGCTTATGATTCCAGCAGACGATCAACAGAGCATTTCAAAAGCAGCTCTTGCTGTGCTGAGTATTGATAAATCCATGCTATCTGTGGTGCTGAAGTAGATGAAGGGAGGGGGGTTCTCCTCCCCTGTTGAAAAAGGATAGTGCTCATGACTGTACGTTGAATATGAGTATGTAAGGAGGGAAGGGTGTTGTTGGAAAGTAGGCTAACCCGTCTGCCATCCATTATACGTGCAAGTAGTGGTGAGAAATAAAATACTTGGAGAATAACAGATGGTTAAAATCTAAAGCTCCTTTTGATCGATTTTGGATTGTTTTTTCTTGTAGCAGTATTATCCCCAGGATTTGGCATCATTGTTTTTCACAGTTACACATTACACGTTATAGTCCTTCTTAGATAAATCACACCTAATGTCACAGAGTCCAACCCCACACTTCTAATAATTGTTTAATGTGTGTGTTCCAACTTCTGCAACATGTGACAGCCCCCTTTCTTTGTGTAGGTGCAGGCCAGGTGATCACAAAGAAGCTCACAGATTTTCCAGCTGGTTTGCAAAGTGGCCAATTTGCTTAAACGTCTTTGTTTAACTTGTCAGAGTCCAGTTATAATGGCTCAACCACTTTCCCTAGGTGTATGAGGATATTTGAAAGGGGTTTACCACATTAATAGGCAACCTTATCTTACAGGCTATAAGAAGAAGCAGGCAATTTGTCAAATATTTAAGTAGATTAATTGGAGAAAGAGAAGAAAGGGTTTTGGGGCTGATTCAATAGAAGTATTTAGTATTCAATAGACGTAATATCTCCTTTTGTTAATGTGACTCTGTCTCTGTGAGAAAGTGCTGCCTTGTTTACACACTGCAGGCGGCTTCACACGTTGCCAACAAATCACATATCTTAATAGCTTACTGTGATTTTTTTCTTTACAAATTGTGAAATGTGAGCAGTCGTTGAGTTGTGGGCTTCTTTGTCTAATCCTAATAATGACTATGATGTTTACTTTTTTCTGTCCAATTCAAGACTTTATTTTTCCATTCATTTTCTGTTGAATAGGTTTGATTTAATAATATGTGCCTTTATCACAAAAACTTAGCTGCAGTTTCATTTAGCTTTTTAGTCAACATGAAAATCAAGGACAATATTGCTTTTAAGGCGGTGATTCATGTGGTTTTTGTATGTCACTATAGCCTAGAAGGTCAAATTCTGATTTTCTAGGCAATTAAGCCTTTCTGAAAAGATACGTTTATGTGTTTGCTTCATTCAGAACTCTAACGTAGCACACACAGCCATGGCCTATAACACCTTATCTACAGGAGCCAGTACGGTTAGATAAATAACTTCTATCATATTGTGTTGCAGAGGATGTTATTCATAGACTCACTTGGCCTTTTATTAGCAATCAGCCAACAAGACATCATGTTTATCTAAAGAAAATGTAAGTGAAGGTTAATGTGCAGGGAGTCATGTCTGATTTTGATTCGTTTATCTTGCTCCAGGTGGGCGTTGGTGAAATGCTCTATCTGTCTACTGCTGACCTACTGCATGCCCCGTTGCCTTATCTCTACACAAGGCTGTTGTTATGTTCCCAACGCAAGATAAAGAAAACTTGCAAGAAAGCCATAATGATACCAAACCTTCTCAGACATTATTTGAAGAATAACCTCTTTGGATCCACACTTTCATGCATTCAATTTGAATTCAAAAGCATTCTGACTTTGTAAAATGCAGCTGCGTTAAAGTGGGAAGACTCTGTCTGTTTGGTTGATCTAATGCTTTGTTAACTCTTAGATAGGCCTTCATAGCCCATAGTCTGCATGGCCAATACATCATGAAAAGTCATTCCATGGGGGCCCATATTGAACATAATATATAACAGTCAAGAACATTATTTTTCGAAAACCCTAAAAAATCACCCAATTGTCAAACAGGTGATGCAAGGCTGTTCTAACTGAATGTCTAACAGCAACTAGTTTGTCAAACATGTTAGGGCCCTCTACACCTGTACATTTGAGCTTGACGCATTATGCAACTTCTCTTCTGTTTATTGCCAGAACAGCAACTTGAACATCAAGAAGCTACCCAATATACGCATAAACAAATATTCAAATCCAGCCAATATTTGATGATCAGGAGATTTGATTTGGTAAGCATATTTTGGTTATACTGAGGTGCTCTAGTTTCATCTCGCAGTCAAAGCACATGCAAGTAAGGTGAATCAGAAAGCGTAATTTACCTTTATGTGCGAATGTATTTGTCATTCTGCGTTAGACCTATCAAACTGTCCTGGGTGTTGCCTAGTGCTTGCTGGTATAAGCTTCAGCCCCTCATGACCTTGAACACATCTGTCCTTTTCTGTTTCGCCTCAATCCAGCTGTTAAAGATGCTATGTGTTTAATTTGAGTAACAGTAACATACGTAAAATAAGTAAAACAGGCAGCAAATTGTGTTATTTATTGCATAAACCATCAGGATGAGTAAAAGGGTACTTGTGTCCTTATTGTGTTTGAAGAAGACATCATGTTATCTCTAATTTATCTTCTTCTGGAAACATCCAGGACATTCTTAAGAGTTTGTGTCCCAAAAATGCAAGCTGTTGTCTGCAATGCACTGCCTTGAGCTTAAGTATTTAATTATTCATTTATTTATTTAGTTTGACACACTTTTTGCTTTCGGACTCCATTTCTTGGCAAAAAGGGACCTCATGTTTTGTGTCTCACCTGAGGGGAATTTCTGCTCCTGTGTACCACAAACCTTCTCTTTGTAGCATTTGTTATGTTTTTTCTTTGTCTTTCATGCTTGAGAAAATACCTTTCCTCAGCCTTAAGCAACCACGAGGAGCCACTTAATTAGCAGCTTATTCTTAAAATGCCTCTTCCATCTTACAGAATGTTTATGCCCTGCTCAGGGGGCCTCAAATCCATGTTTTATTGTATTTTCAGCTCTTAGGTTTGTGTGTCAATATGGCTTAGCAATCGGTTGAAGGTCAAACAGAGCGAGGGTTATTTCAAGGTGGAGAGAAGTTTGATTCCAGCTTATTGTGAGATGTGAATAACATTGTTTTAGTTACAAGGATTTAACTGGACTCTGAAAATGCCTGCATAAAAGCAACACAAGTATACATTGCAGTGTCCACAGTATGTTCTGCAGTCCATGTGCAGCACGGCCTAATGGATGTCAGACACTCGTCATTTTTTTACGGCAACATTAAAGTGAAATGTGACCTTCTGCAGAAAATACCAATGTGACTTATATCAAGATTAATTAAACTAAATTTTTGAGAAAAATACATTTGTCATGTCTTCTCCCATGTCTCCCCCAAATATATACATCCACATTTCAAAACTGCACAATATTTTATAATATAACTGTTTTTTCAATGAAGTCAAAGTCAACTTTATTGTCAATCTTTCAGTTTGTGTGTACAGACAGAGAGATCGAAATACAGTTCCCACAATCCCGAAGACAAAAAATACAAATATGTATAACAATATATAGACCTATATACAGTGGGGCAAAAAAGTATTTAGTCAGCCACCAATTGTGCAAGTTCTCCCACTTAAAAAGATGAGAGAGGCCTGTAATTTTCATCCTAGGTACACTTCAACTATGAGAGACAGAATGGGGGGAAAGAATCCAGGAAATCACATTGTAGGATTTTTAATGAATTAATTGGTCAATTCCTTGGTAAAATAAGTATTTGGTCACCTACAAACAAACAAGATTTCTGGCTCTCACAGACCTGTAACTTCTTCTTTAATGCCCCGGCCACACGAGGACGAAAACGGCTAAACGCATAGGATTAACGCAAACGCAATCGCAAAAAAGCATCCGTCCACACGCAATAGTCATCCGGATAGTGTCTGTCCACACGAGACAGCTCCGTTTAGCTCCAACCGCTGGAAAAGCTGCAGTACATATGCAGGAGCCTGTACGTGGCGCTGTAACTTCCTCCACAAAAGCAGCGAAGAAGCATGGTTGTCATGGTTGCCCTTCTGTTTATTCTCCGCGGTGGGGGCCGAGGGAACCGGGCAGAGTTTTTCGCCAGTCAACGTGTATTAAAGTTTAAATCTTCCGGACAAAATTATAAAAGTGCCGGTCAAAGGTCTTCTTTGTTATTTATTGAGCTTTAAAACAAATGAATAACGACTCTATATAATATAATAATAAAATACACGGAGTCTCTCTTTTTTCTCCCTCTCTTCTGACAGTGTCAGTGTCTGTCTCATGCAGCAGCTGATCCAGTCAGTGACCCGGCCGACAGTAAAAATAAACATATTTATAAAATAGCTAAGGGTGATGATCTGACTTGAAGTGTGTGTTTTGCTTCGTTCACTGCTGCATCAGAGCGGGAGGAGCTGCAGGTGAGCGGAGCTGCAGGTGAGCAGAGCTGCGTGTCTCCGTCCTGTCAGATTAGACTTCACTCGCGTTTATGTCCATATCGAGAGAAAGATAAATAATCTGAATTCAGTGTGCAGTTTACTTTGACGCGGGGGTGAGCAGCAGAGGTGGGGAGAGGCGGGGCTATTGCCTCATCATTATCAGAAAATGATCGTATAGGGCGTACACACGGAGCCGTTGGACCCCCCAGAGTGTTGCGTATGCCGTTCTATCCACCTTGGGACCCGTTATCGTTTCCGCAGTCGTTTAGTGCCGTATTCGGTCGTCCTCGTGTGGCCGAACGGTCTATATGACACTAAACAGTAACGCAAACGACCGTTTTCGTAATCGTGTGGCCGGGGCATAAGAGCCTCCTCTGTCCTCCACTCGTTAATTGTATTAATGGCACCTGTTTGAACTCGTTATCAGTATAAAAGACACCTGTCCACAATCTCAAACAGTCACACTCCAAACTCCACTATGGCCAAGACCAAAGAGCTGTCAAAGGACACCAGAAACAAAATTGTAGACCTGCACCAGGCTGGGAAGACTGAATCTGCAATAGGTAAGCAGCTTGGTGTGAAGAAATCAACTGTGGGAGCAATTATTAGAAAATGGAAGACATACAAGACTACTGATAATCTCCCTCGATTTGGGGCTCCACGCAAGATCTCACCCTGTGGGGTCAAAATGATCACAAGAACGGTGAGCAAAAATCCCAGAACCACACGGGGGGACCTAGTCAATGACCTGCAGAGAGCTGGGACCAAAGTAACAAAGGCTACCATCAGTAACACACTACGCCGCCAGGGACTCAAATCCTGCAGTGCCAGACGTGTCCCCCTGCTTAAGCCAGTACATGGACAACCTCCTTCCATCAACAAGGGCATTGAAGATGAAACGTGGCTGGGTCTTTCAGCATGACAATGATCCCAAACACACCGCCCGGGCAACGAAGGAGTGGCTTCGTAAGAAGCATTTCAAGGTCCTGGAGTGGCCTAGCCAGTCTCCAGATCTCAACCCCATAGAAAATCTTTGGAGGGAGTTGAAAGTCCGTGTTGCCCAGCGACAGCCCCAAAACATCACTGCTCTAGAGGAGATCTGCATGGAGGAATGGGCCAAAATACCAGCAACAGTGTGTGAAAACCTTGTGTTACAGAAAACGTTTGACCTCTGTCATTGCCAACTAAGGGTATATAACAAAGTATTCAGATGAACTTTTGTTATTGACCAAATACTTATTTTCCACCATAATTTGCAAATAAATTCTTTAAAAATCAGACAATGTGATTTTCTGGATTTTTTTTCTTCTCATTCTGTCTCTCATAGTTGAGGTATACCTAGGATGAAAATTACAGGCCTCTCTCATCTTTTTAAGTGGGAGAACTTGCACAATTGGTGGCTGACTAAATACTTTTTTGCCCCACTGTATATACACAATCAACAGACATATTTATACATATGCACACATATGAGGTTAAAATGTTAACATAGGTTCAGGAGCATGGCCACGCCTAAAACTCCACCTCGAACCACGGCCACCCCTATTTATATCCGGCAAAACTTCCGGCCACTGCTCGTCTCCATCCTTTCAACCCACCCTCCCTCTCCCTTTCTACCCATACAGTTCCCCTTCCGACTCACACCGAGCGATACATCCATCACATCCTCTGCCCGTCACCATTCATATTTAAACGGTGCATGTTTATATACCGCGTATACTAACACCTTAATTCCAGGTACCGTCTGGGGGGCCCGTAATCAGCCCACGCAGATCATGCCGGAGACGGAACCCCCACTCTGAGTCTCCCACTGCATGGACCATAGCTCGTCCTCCCAGATCATCCCTTCACCCCCCTCATATTATTCACATGTTACTTCAATAAACGTACAAACGTCACATTGTTGTGGTGTGGTTCCTGCTAGTGAATAAGACATACATAAAAGCACAACAATCAATATATACAAAATAACAGTCACTTCAATATCTTTGGGGGAAAATACTATAATTAAGAAAGTAGGACAATTCATACACAAATTGCAGCTTGCCCAACTACAAACATCAACACTGGGGTCTCTTTTGTCAGCAATCATACGTGTTCCCGGCTGTCAATGTTGCACCTTGAGGAGACCTGATGTTCTCAATGGTTAAATTAAGGTTACTCCTGAACACCTATTTTACAATTTATTGTCGCCTACCTCCCCAACATTGACTCTGCCTCCTCAGCATGCCATCCCAAACAGCTGGTGCCGAACACTGTGGTGCATGCGGCCTCCTGCAGCTTGTTGACATGCTCAGACAACCCTTAGGCTGCTGCTGTCAGTACGGACGCCCCCCCCCTCTAGTCTCCTGGGCGGCCGTGATGGACAGGCTGCTGAGGGTGGAGAAGTTGCTATAGTGTTGTTTAAGGGAGTGAACATCATATATCCTGCTGAAGAAACATACATACATTCATGAAATACATATTAATAACAACACCACGACCGAAACCAAAGACAAAGAATGTGCTTTTCCTCCACAAATTCCAGGATGTGGCATTGCCTACGTTGCATGGATAAACAGATCGGCTGGTTTTTAAAGCTCAGCACTGCACACAAACTACTGGCAGCTGAGCTCCGCCAAGCCACCTAGCCTTCCTGTGGTGAGGATCTCTTACGCCTTGAAATCCTGCAGAGTGTCTTTTATAGACCAGCTGTGCCACTCCCCCTCCCCCGATTTATTTTCTTCTCCACCGTGTGCTGTCTAATGGAGCAGAAATTATATGAAAATCAGCCAATGATTTGATATGAATAAAATGTATTTGGCTGTAACATTGGTATTGAGACCTTACATTACTAACTCTATTTATTTGTTATGTTGCAGACATGTCTTTGTGTTTGCACTTTTTTGTGTTTTCACTTAAGACATACTTATGTTGCATTTCAACAGTTATATATGCTTCAATGCATGCATCCCAACACTCTACATTACAACACCTGACAGGCCACATCCTATTGTTACCACCCCTTTCGCCTATTGTCATACATACAAACACACACCTTTACACAATCCTACACACACACACAATCCTACACACACACACACACACACACACACACACACACACACACACACACACACACACACACACACACACACACACACACACACACACACACACACACACACACACACACACACACACACACACACTTGACCTCCATGCCACATTTCAAATTGGCAACCAAGGCAAAAACGTTGGCTGCCAAAGAGTGTCTGATTTTTCTGAGACCGACCGACCACAAAACGACAAGCGCTGCTGGACGGTTATTCACTGCTGTATTTTATTAAATGTATTTTCAAGTCTTTAGCTGATTGGTGAGTTTTAAAGTTGAACCAACACCGTCAGCACCTTAGTGTTTCATGAATCAGAAACACCTGTTGCTGCCGTTGTTGTCAACATACTGTTTTTGGCCATGGTCACCCCTTCATTTGGTGAAGAGAAGTCTCCTATTTAATGCTGACTACCTGCATTACTCATTCACACAGCATGAGTTACACCATCTGGCTGCAGTAAGAAAAGCCTCACATTCAAAACCCAAACTTTGATTTACACTGGACTTTCTTCTTTGGATTTATAGTGATGCAAAAACAGGAGGTTTCACACACTTTTAGTTCGCCCGGCTGAAAGAAGTCTTTCCCAAGCATTTTTTATCAAAATCAGCTGTTTAATGTTATTTATGACTGGAAAAACGCAATTTATTAAAGAGTCCAGGGAGCTTTTAGTTTGTTACATGCAACTAAATCTGCTGCCCTCGCACTCAGCACTTTCAGACAAAATTCTGAAGACTTACAAGTAGTTTGGAAAAACATCCTTGCAAACTGGATGCAAACCTTTTGGTTGGGTTGAAAAACCTAGCCTCCAGCTTTCTAATCTCGCCTGCATTGATCAGCCCGCTGAGCTTGGTCAGCCCGCTGAGCTTGGAAGTTTGTGTGTGCATGAGGAGGGCCTCATGCACACACAAACTTCCAAGCTCAGCGGGCCACTGTAGCTTAGCTGCTGAACCAGCCTTGACTCTCATTTATGTGAAGAAGCAAATGGTGCGAAGACCGTAGGAAAGCCGTTTCAGATGACTTGTCAACCAAGCTGCTATTTACACACAGGGCTGGCGTCTCGACACGACGAGTCCAATAAAGTCAGACACTTTCTGTTCTGCTTGAAAGCTGTAACACGGAGTATCTGTTCTCTGTCCATTTAAAATGCCCGTTATTTGATGTTCACAGATCAGTGGTATTACCATCTGCCGAGGTAACAGTATGCTGCTATCAGTCTCAATGCGGCTGAACTTTACTACTTAAAGGAACACGATTTTCAAAACTTCCAGTCATATTAATACCCTTCAAGGGCTTAAAGCAGTGAGCGAAGATGTTTTGTTCACTTTTCTTTTATTCCTCCTTGTATAGGAAACATCAGGTTTTATTTGAACAACAATAGTTTATTTGAAGTAGCTTTATAATTCATGATTGCAGTGACCTGCCATCCATGTGAGAGCCAAACGCTCTGACTTCAAACAACCTAGCTTCAGCACAACATCTGGCCTATGAGGAAATGTTGCCTTTGTTAATGAATTGATATAAATTGATGTGGCAGACAAAAGCCTCTGTACATTGCGTTTCTCACTGAGGTGGTATTGAAGTATACGAGGATGAGCTTTACTGCAGGCTATTGTTGCTGCAGACTCGCAGGGCCATCAACAATGTAATAGAAAAAGACAGTTCTTTAATTATTAAAAGTGGTAAATTATGCTGTTTATAGTATAGGGATTTGATCATGTGGCGTTTCATACTTGCTATACTGGCATCTAAGCTGTGTTTTTTTACTGAAGGCGTTCCTTGTCACATTGTTAACACTTCGTGGGTGTTAATATCTTGACGGCAGGTGTTCTCACCCTTCTCCTTTCAAATGATATATCTTAGTTATAACCTTCAAAGTCACCAGTAACCAAGAAAGTGAAATTATCATTAAGAAATCTTCTTTGTCCTTTGAAAATATGACCTTAAAATCTTTATCAATAAAGCCGCTATTATTTTGTATCAACAATCTTTCGTATGACTATATGGCAACTTACCACTACATTTGGAGAATTAAAACCTATTAAATGTATTAAAAGTAAAGCATTAGAACCTATCCCAAAAAGAAAAACATGTCAATGTTTTAATTTCAATTGGTTGATCCTATTCAGCGCTAAAGATGAGCTTGATCCATCCCATCATGCATTAGGCAAAAGCCTTCGAAACACAACAGACATGTGACCATTTTTTGATGTGTCTTATTTATCTTCATTGTTAATATTCCAGTCAGTAACTCTTGTAACAATTGATTTTATGGAATCATCCATCTGTTTAATTGCAGTGGCTGAATGTGATGACAGTATTATTGATGGGGCAACTTATTTCCAACAGCTGATAAGTCTGTCTCTCCAGGATGGTGAGAGTGGGAATTAATCGTAATGTGTATTCTGTCGCTCCTTTCATTTGTCTCAGGTGTTCACCCTTCAATAACAGAATCCCCCCCTTCTCCTCTTTAGACTACACCTTCATTTCTCAACAGTAATCTCTTCACCCTAAGCCCTTTAAATCACCATTAAGCCTCTATTCATTCTTACATAATGATCAAATTCATCCCAGTCCATTTACCTTCAAGGTTTAAGATTTACAAAGGATTAGAGGTTGAAAAATCAATTTGCATGCTCTTGGATGTCAAGTAATCCAGTTTGGAGGTATGTAGGTGCCTCTGCTGTGTTAATGGGCTGTGCACTACATGGTTGCTGGCATCAAATGTGATACATCTGTTGAAATGTATAGGGAAATTATTACTTGCATAAGGCATTATTACTCATCCATAGGGGGATTTCTGCCTTTATCCGGTATATGGTGTGAGCAATTAAAGAAGTAGCCTTCGTCCAGTGATTTCAAAAAGCAATGTAATGTCTTATGTGACATGCTGAACTTCAAACGGCCGTTTCACACAGAAATATCTACAAAGTGAATATTATAGCACTGTATTGATGCGTTGAGCCATGGGGCTTCACCTTTCACTTTCAACGTCCCTCAGAACAGAGTAAGCAGGCGAAGTTGGATGCAAATGACATCAGACTGTAATGCTGGATACTTACCAAGCGAATGCACAAAGTTAATTGCCAGACAGAATGGGGGATATATTTTATCCTAATATCCAGACTGCTGCATGTTGTTTTATTGCTTATGACGGTGTCCATGAGGGTAAGACTGTTGGAAGGTATAGGCCATTTTATTTGAAGCCATTAATCTCTGCTACCAATTCTGGACACTTGGTACTGTGGTTATAAAAAGCTACATGGATTATCTCTGAACTAGCGCTCATATATAAAGGATTTTCATACGTCAGCTTATCTACAAAGGGGGCAAGTTATAACAAATAAAGCAAAACTAGTTAAGTTTAAATGCATTGCATTATTGTAAAGATGTTATTTTGGAACTTATTTTGCATTATTTAATTGAGATATCATGAAGGTAAAGACAGAAGCCATACATTTATGATAAAAAACACAACTAACATATATATAAATGTGCAGGACATGTATGACTTTTTAGGACAATTCATATACTGAATTGTTTATGATGGAGCTAAGATAATTAATAGTTTAATAAATAAATAGATCAACAGGAAAAACGTTTGATACTTGCTTCTCTTTGATGCTTTACTGTGTTTTATTTCCTAACGTTTTGGGCTTTTGTTCAAACAAAACAAGACATTTGAAGATACTGTTTAATATTCTTACACAAAAACAGGAGGATTTCATTAGCTTGGGTTATTCTGATATCGGTAAAATAAATACATATTGGATAGTGAGTGTTCCATATTTAGGATGGAGTCGCTGTTGGTTGATGTTTTGTACTTATAAGTCAGAGTTACTGTTATTGTGGTTTTGTTGGTATGGCACCAGTTGGTAGGAAGTTGTTATTTACACAGCTCAAAAAATCAAAGATACTATCATTTTTGGACCTTGGGGTTTCACATGTGTGCACAATGTGTGTTTGTCACAATTATATTTTGAAGAAGTCAGCGCTTGAGTGTTTTGAATTTCTATGAGCAAGGTTTTAAAAAGTTCAGATTCGTTATTTACATGATGGAGTGTTTCCTTGTTATAGAGAATGTTACCCCAAACAGTCATAACACTCGATAATTAGAAGATAGCGTTGAAAAGATGCCCAGAGAGATTTCCCCAGGGAGATATATAGTCTGCAGATTTTACGATAGCACAGTGCAGGCAGGGCGCACCACACATTGTGTAAAGGGTGAAGGGCACAATATAAAGGGCTGTTTTTCTGTAAAGGGCTGTTGAGATTTTATCAAGAGAATAAAATGCATTCTTTTGGACATAAGTTGTTGTAATAATTGTGGTTTTGTCTGGGGCTTTACTCATTAGTGATTCCATGCATATACCAACACATATATTGGGTAATTTACTAGACATCTTCAAATATACAGCCTTTTTGTATGTACAGTATATCAAGTAAAGGCACTTTATGATCCTCTTCAAAAAAGTTGTCGATGATATTTACGAGGTCTGTCGCTCTGTGCCTGAAATGAATTATAGCTTTGACTTATTTATTCATTTAGTCATGGTTTACTAGTGGAAGCCTTGGCTGGTAGTCTACATGGTCTTAAAAGCCATTACATTATGCATATGTGGTCAGCTTCCCCACAGAGAATACGCGCGTGGTTTATAGCATTACAACTAACCGAGGGATGGGTTGACATGCCATCACAGTGTTCGATTTTTAATAAAGACATGTCTGTCATGGAGCTTAAAAAGCCTGCATGGACGACTCTCTTCCTTTGTTTCACCCTGTGACACCGAGCTGCTGCTGATGATAGCTCTCCTCTGAAGCTAGTTATCTGTGTGATCTGTTTTGTAGGTGATCCTCATGTTGACAAAGTACTACGACTTCAACTCTGGCAGAGTAACGGAGAGTTCATTATGGAGGTAAGATCTTCTGTCTGTTATAACAAATAATTTCAAACTGATTAGTTTCGCTACAGAAAATGATACATTACCTTTGTTCGGTGTCTCAGATACATCGGAGTCCTATCTAAGTTTATATATAAGATCTATAATAGTAAACCTCTTTGATGTCTTATGAACATATAGTTAGTACCCACTACTGTGAAGACAGGTAGCATACATACAATGCTCAAATTATGGAGACTATTAGACTAGATCTTCACACAACTCCAAAAATGTTTATCTCTAACTGCTGGATTTGTATAATCAATTATCTGCTGACAAGGTCACAATATTAACTCAAAAAAAGATTATACGTCAGTGCTGTGAAAGAAAGCTTTCCACTGCAGCAATATACAGTATTTGCAAGGTCAAATACGGTTTATTCCTAAGTGAAGAAAGGAACTTGAAGAGATTACATTGGGGTTTATCAAGGTCATGACAAAAGTAACATTTTCAGAAGGAAAACCATGTGGTATATTTATTATAATTATGTACAAAAATGCTACATTTTGGTTAATATCTAATGTGGTCATTGCAAACTGTTTAAATAATTAATAATTAATACTTATTTTCCATTTCACACACTTAAATGTTTCTGAAATGCCACCAAACAACTGAGTACAGCATAATATGTTTATTGATTACAATTTATCCAAAGAAGTGATCTAAAGTTTGTTTGTTAATTGTTTTTATCTGGTTCTGAAAGTTCCAAAAACATTTTAATGCTTTATGTTAAGTCATCTGGCAATTATGTCCTCTAATCCTCAATATGATTTATTAAACCAAAGCTTTAGATTTATGTTTTTACCCCAAAGCAGCAATAATATTAAAAGTAGTAATAATGTTTCATCCCCTCACCACACAGGATATTCTTGTTTATTTGGATAATTAAAAGAATCTCCATTCATCTAGCAAATTGCTTCAAGACTTCTGCAGTTGCAATTTTCTGCTTGCCTGATATGCTTAATGATACCATCAGCATCTTAACTAGAAGGTGAACCTTCTTTCTCCTTTTCTCTCAGCACAACCTGTTTTACTTTATCCTTCTAATTAAACTTTAGGTCAACGGACTATGGGTCGACATATGAGAAGCTTAATGAGAAAGTCGGGCTGAAAACCATCCTGAGCTACTTGTACGTGAGTCCGAACAATAAAAGAAAGGTAAGTGTGCACATGCATCTTATTAAAAATCACGACTCTGAATTGAATAAATCGGTCATTATTTGTGTAACAGAGGTTTATTTTAGCATCTTCACTACAAAGCAACCCTACAGGAGTCTGCACGATGCGTCTGTTCCAAACAGCGCACAAGTACACATAAGCCCTGAGGAATGGATGCTGTCGACGTGGGCCGCTGATTCCCCCCGTCTCCTTTCTTGTCTCGTCTCAGATCATGTTACTTACCGACCCGGAGGTGGAGAGCAGCCTGCTCATTAGCCTTGACGAGGGGGCGACCTATCAGAAACACAGCTTAGCCTTTGATATCCTCAGCCTGCTGTTTCACCCCGAGCAGGAGGACTGGATCCTGGCTTACAGCCACGACCAAAAGGTAACGTGTCGCTGTCAGGTGCCATCAAAATAACTGGAATCAAGAATGAAATGAAAATGTGACAGGAAAGAAATCTCTGGCTATTGAATAGGTGTGTACGATTTTCTTGCTGCTTATCATGCACAACTTAGCTCAATGTGAGATTTCTGCCAGATTCTTCTTGCCATTATATATTATATCCTGTTGTGCCACAGCTAAATTGATGTCTTCCTACAATTATATGAAACATAGATTGTTGTCACGCTCCAAACATTAATTTTGATAATAGCGGCCAGCTTTCAGGACATGGTGTTCATGAGCGGAGACATCTGCCACTGAAGCCAGGCTGCCGGTGCCAAAAGAGAGGCAGCCCATCACCCTCCCTTTATCAAGTCATAATGTCTGAAGCTGAATCCAACTCTGAATTATGTCCCACAAAACACACAGGAAAGTTAACAAGGAAGACACATCTAAACACACAGTAGGATGCATAAACACACACACTTTTTCATTACTCTGCCCAAGAACCCTGCTTTACTCAAAACCACAGTCATCAAACTCGGCCTTCCCAGCCTGCTCTTGGAAGAGTTGATTTTCCGAGAGAAAAACAGTCAAGGTCTGAGAAGTGAGATAAATGGTGCAGGGAGGAAGATGAAAGCTTACTCGAGAACCATCAACGGGTCAAAAAGACGCTCTCAATAAGTTTTCCTTAAGGTCATTCAGTACGTCTCTGTAAATCGCAATTTAATCTTCTTTTTTTCCTTTTAAACTGCGAAAATTAATCATAGCTTGGTTTCATTTTACATGTATTGATTGTCTGTCATGTCTTTCTAAAGTGTAAAGCTCTTGGATAAGTCTAAATAATGTTGCTTATCCTTGTAAAGCTCCAAGCTTTAGATGCTTGCAGCTCGATCACTACGACAAGATGACAGGCTTTCTAAAAGCTTCAACACAAGTCCAGTAAAAAGAGGACTAATGGCTTTATCGAATAAAAGGACTACAATGACACTTCAATTAGTGATTTTATAACACCAATCAAGCAACAATCCTGCCGAGTTACTTTAGTAAGTAGACATTTTAATTTAATACAGAGGCCAATTAGTCTGTCCTCACCTACCCTCTTTTCTAAAGAAACAGATTGACTAGTCTTATTACAATTTCCCTTTTTTCTGAATATCACTGTATTTGTACAGGAACTGATGGATTTTCTCATCACTAATGCAGTTTCACAAAATACACACGCAGTGTGCATTATTCAAAACAACATCAACACATTGACGCCATAAAATCTATAAATCTTGACAGCTTCTTGATAATACAGTTAGACATATATCAGGGAATAATTCTCTTGGATATTCTGACTTGGAACATTATTCTTTATACTGTAACTCATTTGGTTAATGCATTCCTCTCATCTTTCAGCTCTACGTCTCTGTTGAATTTGGGAGGAGATGGCAGCTCGTGCACGACAGCGTCGTCCCCAACAGATTCTACTGGTGAGATAAACCATCAGTCTCTTTCAGAGGGATGTACTGTTGGCAGAAATGCTAGCATATTTTGATTTACTCTGGAAACATGATACATAATAAACAAGCACTGGACAATTAATTATACATTAATGAATGAAAATGAATCCAACTTAGCATTGAGTTCACAGCAGCAGTACAGAGCCTTTACTGTACACTGTGTTCTCAGGGAAGTAGTAGAAACATGGAGAAAACATGAGTACTGACCCCTGACATCAATATTAATGCACATTTCTGATTAGTGAGCAGCTCATTTAAAGTCATATCTGCAAATATGTTACATGTTATTTAGTGGGATCTGAACATGAATAAAAAAAGAGTTGGGTATACTTGTAATGAATTTATATAAAATGGATTTATTTTTTATATCGGTGGTGAAAGGACTCTGCTTACGTGCACACGCACTAATACACAAACTTGTAAATACTTAATAACAAGTACATTTTCTGTATTTAAATATGTACATTAGTATCATCAGAGAAATGTGCTTAAAGTGTCAAAATTAGAAGTACCTATTTCACTGATAAAATATCAATATCAATGCATCAAACCTGTGACAATGCTGTTTTGTAATTCTAAAATCTTAATTTGAAAAGTATCAGATAAGTGAAGTAGAATATTAAAGTAGCATCAAATGAAAGTACTGTAGTATATTACACATAGACATAAATTAGACTTGTTCAGTATCTAAGCAACTACTATAAATCACTGATAAACATGAAAATATAACCAAAACAATAAGTATTATTTGCTTGATGGACTGATGTTAGGATATCACAGTATTACAAATCAAGTTATATCCAAATATTATCACTTTATTCTCACTTTAGTATGAGACCCTATGTATATTGTACATAATTGGCTCTATAGTGGCAGAGCAAGTGTTTTAGCGATATTAGCTGTTGGGTGCTGATACAGGGGTTATGGCCCAGGATAAATGTTTAATTTATAAAGTTTTTATAGTTGTTGGCTACAGAATCCCTTTTCACACGTATAGCTAAAGAAGCAGAACCACTGAATAATCAAAGAAGGTTAGAGTGACCTGCAGTACTTGTTCCTGCAGCTTTTGCATTGGTGTGGTAAATACAAAGACAACACATTAACAACAATATTAAAGTTAATACAAGGAAAAAGGAGCTGACAAACTACACAAAACATAGACACATTTTAGTTTAATGAGGTCGATGTTTTTATCCTCAAAGGAAAGTTGGATATATGACACTAATTTGTTGCGGGGGATTGAAGAGAGGGAGGTGTGTGGCGCAGTGGATTAGTGCGTTGGTGTTCGGATCAGGGTAGCACAGGTTCTAACCCCACTGCAGTCAGCATGTCGTTGCTCCTGTGGCGATTGCCCACAGTATTGAGTATGTAAGTCGCTTTGGATAATGAAGAGAAATCTATATCCTTCACAAGAGTTAGTGACTTGTGTGTGGTTGGTAAGGATATTTATTGTGTCTTGGACACACAAATTCCCATTCCATGTGGACTTATAGGACGTCAAAAGATACAGTTCTTTATTATCATCCATCCAGAGAAACTCATCAGAAACGAAAGATAGATTAATAAGAAGTATAGGCCCTAAATCATCACATAATGGCCAATAAAACATGATCAGTCATCTTCAGTCTCTCCTAAATCACATAGCTAACGACGCCTTTTCTCTTCGGGGAAACAATTAAATATTTTCTCTGTAGCTAATGGTAATGTCCTGTGCTCATCTGTGCACAAAGAGATCTTTGACTTTTAGCTCAGTTCTGCTTCACATAATGCTTTACACTGGTCCTTTCCCATGAGAGCATATGTTCTTAATTTAGGTTTGTAGCAGACATCTAGAGACCCTTTCTACTCATTAATCAGGCATCATTTGCTCGGAGCTTCTTACATATAACACTGCACTGCTTTGTAAAATAGAGAATTAAGGATACCAAATTAAGATTTCTCCTCACTACACAGGAAAGTCCATGAAAGAATATTCATCTCTAATAATGAAGTGCTGTAAGGGCATATTCATGTCAGATGTTTCTACTATAAAATAACAGTTTCACAGTGTCTTAAATTAAAATATACCATTTATATCTTTAATTAAGATTCTAATTAAGGTCTATGGTGTTTGATATTTCTTTAGCATCGTCTTGAGGCTGCAGTGTTTGAAGATGATCTATCAAAAACCCTCATTTTTCATATTCACATATGCACTCCCTTATATCTTTGGAGGAATAAATCAACTAAAACATGTCAGGAAACAACACAACACGCTGCCCACACCGTCAGAAATCAAGTTTGATAAAACATCTGTCATCACAACCTGCTCTGCTCAAATTAACTGCTAAATTCTGACAAACATGATTTGCAAAAACCTGCTAACAGCCGCCCTTGCTAGACAGACATAGTGGTATGTGTTATATGGAGAACACTATGTAACACTGCAGGGGTTTATTTAAGAGCAAGTGCCACTGTTCACTGATAGAATTGGATGAAGTATTTGACAGAAAGTCCATTAAAAGAGATGGAGCTGTGAGGCAATTAAAGAGTGCTGAGGGAAGCAGGACGGGGGGCTTTTTATATTACAGTTCAGACACAGTATGGAAAAGGAGAAGAAAGCCATCTACTGTCACAACAGCTGCTATTAATACAACAAGTGGTCACTCCTGTCGTCCTGCCGTCATGAAGTATCTCTATTGAAAGTGAATGAAATGGCTAAGTGCACCTTACCCATAAAGTGTAGTGCGGGTCAAATGTCCGTCAGGCCGGTGTTTATAAGGTTGTTGTATTAAAGACCCTGAAAGAAAAGTTAAGATCACAGCTGGAACTCATATTCCCCATCCCACATACAACTTTAACATTAAATATAATGTAAACTCAAAATACTGCATTTCTGATAACAGAAAAACAGTCTGTTGCTGAGAGTTAAATGCATTTAATGTGTGAACTGTTTACATTTTCGATGTATTTTTTGTATAGAATAATGCCTTTGGTCATCAGCCGTTTCTGTATTTAGCCACTTGATGTTAAAAAAAATACAAAACCGTTAAAATCTCAAGTTAAATGGTTTGTACCAAAGTTTAGAACCTAGCACTCACAGATATAACATTATGATAAAAGGCAGAGGAAAGAAAAACATAATTTTCTAATAATACAAAATAGGACACATTTTCTCTAATTATACTTTCTTTTGTGAATTACCGGATACTTTAACCCCTTCAGTACTTGTACCAGCTATTCATAAATCCATCTCTCAATTTGTGTGTAAATGTGGTTATATCTTTACATTTTAATGGTATACAGCAAATATGTTAGTAAGCTAATATTAGTATTGCCAGTTAATTAAGTAAGATACAATTAAAGCTGGCAGTTAACTACGGTGTGTCAATTATTTAGTAACAGCTAATCTCTACACAAAAAAGTGTGTCCCATTTTAATTAAAAAGCACTTATCTCTGCTTGCATTATAACTAGGCTAAGTCAGACCCTACAAAGAGCTGATGCAGTCATCTCCTTGAGGTAGAGACTGTTTCAGAGGCCTTGTAAAAAATATAAAAAACTACCCAAGAGGGAAACTCAGTCTTTGGCTTAAAAATGTATGTACACGTTTAGTTTTGAATGGGCAATTTGCTGTAATGAAGCTAAAATAACAGGGTTGGGAACTAATTACTGTGACAATGACTTAAATGTGGGCATATGATGTAAATATTGAGTCACACAATGTCATATTAATGTCAGTATTAATGAATGAAGGCTCTCCTTTAAGCAGAAATGTAATGTTTCCTTCATGTTTGTCACGGTGCAGGTCCAGGCTGGGCTTAGACAAAGAGCAAGGGATGATTCACCTGGAGATCATCATCTCTGACGGACGTGAGTCATAAAATGATGTTACCTTGGCAACGCAGAAAAGTAGACTAGTGACATTTTGAAAGAGATTTTGCATGAAAATATTCACCTTTATTATAATTCCTGAACCTTAACTTAGAAAAACAAGTGAGAGCTTTTTTTATGCTGTACTAAAACGTGCGTTCCTATCTGAATTGGCTGCATGGAGACTCTTCATACGATTAAGCTAATTCATCTTTCAACGGCCAGGCTGTGACTTGGCTCTTTTTATTGGCCACAGTGCAGAGAAGGAACTTCCATAAGGCCTCGTGTGTTAATGCCCTGTCCCCGGGGGGACCGCCTTGTTTGGCTGACGCTAACACACTGGGACAGCTCTCTCTCTACTTGATCTATTAGTGAGAATAAGGTTTGGCCTTCAAAATGTTGCCTCTATGGCTCACTTAAAACCATCAGCATAAGCTAAACCTTGATTGTGGACTGCAGACAGTTGTTTGTTTTTCTCTCTGTCATATTTTTAGCACTCATTTCTTGCTTACCCACAGGGTCACAGTACATAACTTGTAAACTTCAGAATTGCTCTGATGGAAACAAGGGCAAGCCTTTCCCTGGATTTATCATCCCTAATTCCCTGGTGGTTCAGGATGAATACGTTTTCATCCAGGTGGGTTTTTTATTGCAAGGTCTGGCTTCATTAAAGAGCAATTAAAAGCTGTAAAACCACTGCATTCAATTGTAACTTAATGTACAGTCATATTTTTCATTAACTAGAAAGGGGCCATTATCCTGGGAAAGGATGGCATGAAATGTAAATCACTTTGTGTATTGTACTCTAACATCATTCTGCCATAATGCACAACATCCTAATTAGGAGCAAACCCAGAGTTTTGGTGCTGGCTTAAATGCTTTGATACATGCTGTTAGCAATCAGTGTGCACAGTGAGTTTTAGTAATATTTACCTGCAAAGTGATTTAACTGCTAATTTCACTATATTGCCTTTCCAGGTGCCAGTAGGTGGTCAGTCTGTCCATTATGTGTCCTATAAAAGAAATGCTTTCTACCCAATGAAGCTTCCCAAGTATACTCTGCCAAAGGTAAGACTGCTGGAAGGGATGCAGTGTTCGGTGAGTTGCAGAAGAACAAGTGCGGCATTCATTTTACTGTGAAACACTCCATTTATTCCCGCAGGCTGTTTTGTGGT
This sequence comes from Gymnodraco acuticeps, assembly GCF_902827175.1. Classification (NCBI taxonomy): domain Eukaryota; kingdom Metazoa; phylum Chordata; class Actinopteri; order Perciformes; family Bathydraconidae; genus Gymnodraco; species Gymnodraco acuticeps. Next base: position 5,677,571 of record NW_022991180.1, read on the forward strand.
ATCGTGATGACTTAGTGAGGGTTGCTTAGCTGTTCCCGGTTAGTCATAATGTTTGCTGACAAACCCATTAAATTGTTTCCCCCATTATTATCCTCCTAAAAATTGATTTCGTTATGCATGATTACATTTTTAGATGTTGTGTTTATGTAGGACCAATGGATCGTCTTTTAATCAGTTGCCCTCTCGTCTGTATCAACAGATACAGATAATGTGAATGGATGCAGAGCTGCACATTTTCCCCATAACTCCAAAGGAAGTTTTTGAAGCAGAGAAGTAAATGTGCTTTTGCACAGAAACAGTGTTTTGCTCGCAACCCCTTTTGCTCAAAGCCCAGCAGGGTGGCTTAGTGGTTTTAGAGAGAATGATGGTTATAGTCACAACAACAAGGAGAGATTTATTGCCTGCAGTGTTGTTTCCATCCGTCCATCCATCCACCTATCCATCTATAGTGTCAACATTTCCTCGAGATGGACACACATCCCCTACCTCACCTCACTCTGGAAAAGGTATTCAGTAAAATTAAATGGAGCCTGTCTTCATCTTTGAACAGGCTGCTGATCCTGAATGATGTCATAAGTGACAAATCGCTTGCTCGCTGCTTGAACTCTGAAGCCAATATGCTCACACTTATATGCAGATTTTTTTTTACTCCTTTGGATGAATGCCTAAAACTCAATGGCATGTACAGTACTCATGGATTTCATACATTTAGGACCTGCAGATAATCAGCACAGATGACAACCAGGTGGTGGCAGCGATTCAGGACTGGCACCAGAACGACTCCTACAACCTGTACATGTCTGAGTCCAGAGGGCTGTTCTTCACCCTGATGCTGGAGAACGTTGTGAGCAGTGGAGGACCGGAGGGCAACATCATGATAGACCTGTATGAGGTAGGCAGTGGCGGTGGAAAACTCATGTTGTCTGAAGTGCACCAGCTGTATGATCAAGGCACTAGAACGCAAAACGTTTCCTAGCGTGAAGGGCTGCCTGGAGGGCACTGCATCATGTTTTCTTAATTTTAAGGTCACCATAGGGGGCACTTGTTTTCTCCATGTAAGGACACCCTACAAAGCACTTTATCATGTTTTCTCCACTGGAAGGGCACAGGAGAGGGCACTTTATCATGTTCTATCTACCAACGTAGTATCCAAGATGGTACTTAAGCTGTGTGTTTTCGCATTATGTCCACCAGTTGTTTGGTGATGCTGTCATCCATTAAGGCCCTGTCACACTGTCCCGAAATTGACACCCGATGGACACACGATAAAGGAAATGTTCAAATTCGGCTGTGATCGTAGCAACATCGGGCCATTCGTGAGGGCATCTTAAGCCATCGTATGACCGCCGGTGGAGTTTCTCAGGCTCCGGCAGCAACTTTGTGAGCAGCAGCTTCGTAAGGCCGACCGTGAGGGCATCTTGTCAAATCGTGTCATCTTCGTGTTATCATCGGTGCATTCACCCTCACTCTGATCGGGGCGAATGCCCGATGGCACCGATGATAACAAGATGCCCTCACGATGGCCTTACGAAGGGCACAATTGACACACGAATTCAACACAAAAATGAACCTTCGCAAGGTCCTTCGGCAATTTTTTGGCATGCCAAAGATTTTGCCACAGCTCACGAAGTTGCTGCCGGAGCCTGAGAAACTCCACCGGCGGTCATACGAAGGCTTAAGATGCCCTCACGAATGGCCCGATGTTGCTACGATCACAGCCGAATTTGAACATTTCCTTTATCGTGTGTCCATCGGGTTGTTTTATTGCACAACAAAATCATGTAAATATATTATGTAAATAACCCAATTTGTGTTCTGTGAAACTAAAAAGGATATAATATATTATTTTGAAGGACAGTTGACAGGAAGTTGTTGTTGTTATGGAAACAACATTACGGAGAAAACGTAATAGTTTCTACATATAACGACGGATAAAGTAAAGAACAAAGTCTGAAGATATCAGTACAGTATTATAGTACTGTAACATAATTGTTTTTGGTACTTTCATTGCAGTTGTATGTCTTAAATGTAATGTAAATGTTGCCTTCGTGTGTGGTTCGGGGCCATCTTCGTGCGAAATTCACAATTCCATATTCGTGGGTCCATCGGGAGTCAATTTCGGGACAGTGTGACAGGGCCTTTACAAGTTTTCATCTTATTCAGGCATTTCAATCTCAATTGAAATCCCTGACCTGGGTTCATAAGTGCTGCTGTTTATAGAACAATGTGTCAAAATCAGTAAATATTGACAATTAAACCAATCTATTGTCCTCTCTTCTTTTGATTAAAGGTGGCATTTGCCCGTTGTTATCTCCTGTAGCTGATTGTGATGACATCAGATGCCTTGTTTATCACACAAAAACATTTGTTTTTCAGCTGTCCAAAACCATGCATTTACTAATGTTAAGAGAAATACAAAGATGCATTTCAAATTATAGAAGAGAGAATCTTTGCTTGAAAAATGACTCAAATGATTAACTGATTATATTATCAAAGTTAACATAATATTGCAGGAGTAAACAATTGAAGAAACTTGAACAGCTCAAATTGTGTTCTTATGATGACATGTTTTGACTTTTTATACACATAGTTATCAATAATGAAAATAAAACGTAGATGTACCTCTTAGATGTATCTATCAATCAACTCACACTTACATTTAATTCCGAATCTTCAACCCACCTACAGTACCTTTTATGTCTTTTACAATGAGAAGAAACATTGTATCTTAGAGCACCATGCATATCTAAATCGCTTGTTTGGGAGCTTTAAAGAGATCAAGGTATTCTGACAAGTAAAGTAACAACAGACAGCCTCAAACTTTGTTTACAGTTAAACTTGATTTTCCGCCGTGCTTTTCTTAAGTGTACCCTGTGCTCAGATCTCTTTGGTGTCTCGACAACAATGGAACAGATGTTGGTACATTGCATTTTGCAACTGAAAGACTTTCTCTTTCATATCCACTTCCTGTCGGCTTTTATTATCTGTGACATTGTAACATGTAAAACATTTAGTAGGTGCAGTCTTCATAACGTACCAACTATACATTAGTCACTTCAAACACATACAGGGTAAAAAACCAGCTTTAACTTGTAAACGTTATATCTGCGTTGACAGATGTGCTTTGAGGTTCCCAGTGACTGCACATGTAGGTATCACTTATCCTCATCTGCAGCCAGCAGTAAAAGCCTCCTAGTTTACGAATGCACACCGCAGATAGCCATCAGCATTGGTTATTCTTACTGCTCACTGACCTCCACACATATTGTATGCCTAGAAATATTTAGCTGCAATGACCAAGAGCAGATATGTAATGGAAGAGGAATGTGTGCTGAAGAAATAGTTGCATGTGAGAGTCTGCGTCTCTGTGAACATAAGTACAAAGAAGAAGGAATAGCTCAGTGATGCGCCATATGTTGTTTTGATTCTGCAGAGTCCTACAGATGGTCAAAAATAGTGCTCCCTGTCAGAAAAACTATCACATTCAGACATCTTTTCCTCTCTGAACCAGGCCTGCAGCTTTACTTAAGTCTGAATAATTTAAGGTTTCTTTTTCTCCTTCCCTTTATTTTTCCCCCCACCGCTCTCCATCTCTCATGTTTGCAGGTTGCCGGGATTAAAGGGGTGTTCCTGTCAAATAAAGTTGTAGAGAACCAAGTGAAAACTTATATCACATACAACAAAGGCAGAGACTGGAGGCTTCTTCAGGCTCCAACCACTGATCTCCAGGGAAACAAGGTCTATTGTGAACAAGTAAGTGGGCCACTGACAAAAGATACATATTTGGATTACCATTGTGTGCCTAAAGAATACTACAACTGGATGATGCCATGCTGTGGTCAAAGGGAAAATAAATGTAATTACATTTAAACAGCTTGGACACGACACCACTGTCACTCACTATTGTGTCAAGTTTTAATATCATAAGTTATTTCAGCATAAATGTCTTTAAAATATAACATGAAGTCATTAAATTAACCTTATGTTATTGTTTTGAGTATAAATAGTATAAGTAGCAGTGGTAGTAGTATGTGTGTGAATAGCTTATTGGGGATTTTATCATAATATATCATATGCTGAATTGTATTACATTATCTATCATAAGTATGAAAATGTGTTTTGAATGCAGTGTAATAGCATTTTTTTAAACAAATTATATAATATATAATTTAATAAATCAAGTTAGAAGGACTTTAACCGTTCATTATTCATTACAAGAGCTAATTACAGCTTCAGTCAAAACTGTTTTTTGTTTTTTTGTTCACTGTTCAAGATAAGTTCGGGTACATGGCAGCAAGTTAAACACTTTAGTTTATCACATGCTCACAGGGTGAGACCAGGTACTAAAGGAAACAGTGCAGATAGTAGGGAAATGCATAATAATGCAGGAGCACACACATCGGTAGACCCATTCGACAAATAAAATGTAAATGACTAAAACCCTATCCAGAGGCCATACATCATTTCTAAACAGGAACTTTTTATGAGCCCAATAAAGGTCTCGTGAAAAATTGCATCATCATACTCTCATTATATGTTAAGCTGCAATATCGCCAACCATAATACGTGAATTTACACATTGTTATTCTTCTATATCGAGCTACCAGCATACATTACAGTATATTTCTAGCAGGAGACTTGATGGGGTATAATAATAGCTATGTAGTATTTTATGTATGTGAAAACTTTCGAACATCATTTTTTCCTTAGGAAGGTAGAGTCAGAAGTTATTATGACACCTACAACAAAAACCAGGTCTGTATCAAACCTTTCGATTTCACACTGAGAGCTCAGCAAACCAATCTCCCTGTGTTTGTGTTTGCAGCCTTATTGTTCGTTACATCTCCACCTCCACGTGTCAGAGAATCCCTACACCTCGGGAAACATCGTCAGCAAAGATTCAGCTCCAGGAATAATCATAGCGTCAGGTGAGGGGATTATTGGATTTGAACATCCATACTCATGTTTCATAATGGTCCTTCCGATCTGATCCCTAAGCCCTCCCAGTCATATACGTTCTTAAACCCAGTTCCTAGTGCAGTATTTCTGTATGTAGCCGACACCAGTTTACAAAATAATATGAAATTAATCCTTTCTGTACATCTGTTACATGTTAATACTTTGGAAATAATAATCCCCCAAATGTGTCTGAATAAATACTCAAATAACAATAGAGTAACTATACTGAACATAGTGCTTGTCTACCTTTTGTATTCAGGTGTTGTCGGACCAGAGCTGACCAGTAATAATGTCAGTATTTTCATCACATCGGATGCTGGAAACAGCTGGAGAGAGGTACAGCTTTCTTCGCCAATACTTTTTGGATACATTTATTTTCTCAATTGCTTCAAATGATTTGCCTCAGTATGATACAGAATAAAAAGAAAAATATGACCTTGTCAGGCATGATCCAAACAAAGAATATGAGTGTGACTGAGCTTTCAGAGCAAACACTCGCTTCTCAGTTCTCAGGGAAACAGCCACAATTGCAAAGACATAAAGAATTGAGGTTTGACGCAGAGTGAAGACATGCGCATCTCTGATCTGTGGAACAAATAAACCAAAAATAAACTTTGACAGATTTTTATTTTGCCATCGGCTGAAGACAACAAAAATCAACAAAGAAAGCAAGACTTTGTAACTTTTGTTTATCACACAACTGGGATTCTCGTGCAAAGAACGGTTGTGGTTTGCTTGTTTGGTGTGTAGTTGTTAGTATACATGTTCCTTATGTTGCCATAGGTGCACACTTTCTGTAGACTTAAATTCTTCTCTGCTGTGATTAAGTGAAGCTGGTCCTGTCTGCAGCTTTTTGACTTCTTTTATTTGTTCTACTCATAGGTTTTTCAGGAAGAATACAGCTTGTTTTTCCTGAATCAAGGGGGATCTCTGGTGGCCATCCGGCACACTCCGCTGCCAATTAGACACATTTGGTAAGTCTCTCCAAGGGCGTACCGCATTCTTTTTAGAGACTGTACTAAATCTTCAAAACAAGGAGTTAGACTCCTTTCCTGCAGAGATGTTCTTACTCTTTGTGGCTGGTCTGTCTGTGATCCAACCATTCTTTCCCTCAGGCTGAGTTTTGATGAGGGCAGAAGCTGGGACAAATACAGCTTCACCTCCTCTCCGCTGTATGTTGACGGGGTGCTGGGGGAGCCTGGGGAGGACACCCTCATAATGACGTAAGATAAGAAGAAACCACAGAGAACTGACGTGTTTCTGGTTTAATTATTCCACTGGGTAATAACATATTACCCCAATGAAGACTTAGTAGTGTACATAAATATTATATTCTAGAGTCTATTTAATGTGGTTTTGAAAGGGTTTCATATGCCCAAATTGCGAAGGAGTTTCTCTACCCACAGAGGAATATGGATTAAAGCTGTTGCCTTCAAATTACCCATAGAGGAGTTGAGGTTGTTTTTTTTCTACCAAATGTTTTTGATATTGTATATTTTGCTTGTTTGTGCAGAATCTTTGGTCATTTTAGCCATCGATCTGAGTGGCAACTTGTCAAAATTGACTTCCAGTCCGTTTTCCAACACCGCTGCACATCTGAAGATTACATGACATGGCAGTTACACAATGAGGTAAGAGGGTCTTGCTGTTACTGGCTGATCAAACCCAAGTGAATCTCTTTGATTCACTCACACAATAAAAGCAAGATGGTACAAGACAAAAAGGCAAAAGGAGCCTCTGAAATGTTTATAATGCATTATTTATCACAGGGCGAAGTGTGCATCATGGGAATGAAGAGAATCTTCCAAAAACTGAAAGCAAACGTTCGATGTGTCAAGACCAGAAATCAGTATATTTCCCAGATGTCAGACTCCTGCCCGTGCACAGAGGCAGATTTTGAGTGGTGAGTTTCCTACTCTGTAGCTGCACTACTCCTTTCACTTCATTACATCCAACGCACATCACATTATCAATCTCCAGAGGCAGAGTCTGTGAAGCTCTCTAGGCACAACAAGAGGAGTGTTTGAAGAGATATATTTTAGGATTTACAACTTTTTATCTTATTTCTGTTATCTTTCTGTCCACTTAGGATTGCAAGTGTGTAATATGATTTAAGAAACATGCAATCATTTGTCTGCTAGGCATGGATAATGTTTATATACGATTATGGTTGCAATGAATATGCCAAAACAGATTTTCTTTTGAATTTAATATTCATCCCAATATGGATTAAATAATCAAACTGATGTTTTTAATGCTGTGTACTGTATAATCATATCGTCAATGGCAGAAGTTGACTGGAAGTATTAAAGCTCAGCATTAACAGTCAAGTATGTGATAGCAGTACATTTCTGCATCGTTCAAGTGCTCTTATATATCCATAATGAATACAACTATTGCCTGACGCTCAAGTCTATTATTATATGTCTAACAAGTGTCACTTCCAGTCAGTACTTCTTGTAATCCCACACCCTTGACTCTATCTCGTACTTTCTTTCATTGGAAAATGAACTGCAGCTTCTAGTTTATTAACAAGGCTGAACACCACTTTAATACTAAAAGCCTTATTTCAACCTTCCAACTCGTTCTCCTGCTACTGAGACTATTTCCCTGATCAACATGACAGATCCATTTGATTTTTCTCAAAGTATAATTATAGTTTTTGTAAACACACACTATTCTTTCTCTGCTTCAGAACTTTGATACATAAAACATCACATCTCAAATACTCTGAGCGGCTGTGAAAAGTTTTACTCGATCTTTGAACACCTTTATTCTCAGTAGGGATGCAGTTATTTAGTTATTTAGAGTAATTCTATTTGATATTTTAACTCCTCGTGTATCTTTTTCTGTACTCGAAACAGCGACTACGGGTTTGAGAGGCAGATTGACGGGCGCTGCACTCCGGCGTTCTGGTTCGTTCCTTCAGCAACATCTAGAGACTGCATCAGGGGGGAGAGCTTCCTCAACACCACAGGGTACACTTTATTCCTTTGTACTGACACGAGCAAGGGGAGTAGCGATGTCAAATTGTCCTTGGTTACTTTCAAATTCAACCTGCTATTTTGTATTTGAAAGGTCACCTATTATGCAAAATCCACTTTTTCATGTCTTTTATACATAAGCATGTGTCCCCTCTGTGTAAAGAGATTCTGAACGTTTCAGGAACAAAGACCCCCTCTCTTTTTGTCCTGATCCATTTATATAAAAACCTGTCTGAACATGAGCTGATCAGATTATGGCCACTTTGTGATGTCATAATGTTTTTTTGGGTTGTGTAACCAGTAGCCAATAACCAACCAAGGTAACCCCCCCCCAGCATTGTTTTTTTTTAACCAAATATCTCTCAGAGGGGCGTGGGGAGTGGCTCCTTATTTTCATCTAAAGTAACAGACACAGAAGCAGCACTTTCTAAACAGGGCTGAAACAGAGGGGATTATGGGATGCTGCAATGCGTGATCTGTTTGGTATTTCAGCCAAAGACTTCAGTGACATGTTTGTATTTAACTGAGAAGATTCAAAAGATTCAAGATTCAAAGGTTTTATTGTCATAATGCACAAAGCTACAGTGTAGAAATGGCAATGACATTCTTCTGACCTGAGCTCCTCCAACAATGCAACATATATAATAGAACTATAATATATTGATGAAAATGAGTATAATAGGGGACCTTTCATTTAAAACACTATCAATTATAAATACTTAACTTATAAATGGAAGGAGGAAAAATAGAAAACAAACAGGTTTAGTTTAGTTTATTTATTTTTTTCGACCCTGTAAAACCAAAGAAAATACAAATGAAACAAAAGATGATACAGACATGATACAGTACTATACAAATGAATGCAATAAAAAAATGAAATATTTAATTAATAATTGAATAATCTGTAGTATCATTGTCTGATATCAATAAACAACAAAGCTTTAGCTAATTACACGTCCGAAAAGGGGTCGGAAGAAGTTTACACTTATTTAATCCGACCCCTTAGGTTAACAAATTATGAGGCTGTTCTTTAGGATATTTATTGCCAAAATAGCCATTGAACTACAAGCCATAACAAGTCCATTGCACCTGAACACAACATGCTGCAATTGATAGTGCTTGTAAACTAGTTGGCGATCGAGTAGTGAAGTCAATGTAGTTCAAATGTAATGGACAGATAGTTAAAAATGTCAACATTTATATTTTGTCAACAGCTATATTTTGTATGCTAAGAATATTCTAACAATATAATTGTATTTGTAATAGTGTCGTGTTAACTAACATCTGTTACAAATTGACACGGTTTTAACTGATGGCTGGTGTTAATAAAAGCTAATTGAGCTCATCTGATGGAGCGTAGGGGGAATGGTAGACTAAAGAGGTGGTGGTTTCTCTCTTTTGAATGTCTCCCCTGTATATATCTGCTTTTACACACATCCACGCACAGTTATATATTTTTGTGTCGCTTATTTGTGTCCTTTGTGGGTCTTTAATGAATTGTAGATACCGCCGGGGTTTGTCTAACAACTGCACAGAGGGGACGCTGTTGAAGTACAGCCCCAGGCGTCAGAAGTGTCCCAGCCATGCCCCCCGGGGCCTCCAGCTCTTCACCAGCGAGGGAACACTGGTAGCAGCGCTGGAGAGGAATGTCACTTTCTTGGTCTTTCTGGAAGAGGTGCTGACTTTACTTTATCGAAGCAACAGTAGTGTGTGTATTACAGTTCTAGGCTGCATGCTTTTTCTTCAGTCTTTTATCTGTATATCATGATGCTGTCAGAGACATACTGCAGAGGCTGGAGCTCCAGCTTGTCAAATAAATGTGCGGCGACATGATTAACCGCTTGACCTCGTTTTTGTATATATTCTTGTATACATTATGGAAAATGCACTCTGCTATGTGTCACTGTGGCTACACTGAGGCTAAAGTGTGAGTGACAGTATTTTGTTTTCTTTTTGAAGGGTCTCGGCTCCATGACAAGTATAACGGTGGACTTTGGCGACGGGACAGCTATATCATATGTTAACATCAGCTCCATCGATGACGGGGTCAAACACATCTACAGCAGAGTTGGCATCTACCAAATTTCTGCTACAGCAAGCAACTCTCTGGGCTTTGACAGGGTCCTACTCTTCCTCCATGTCACCTGTAAGTCAAATCACTGGTAACTGGTTCAAATGATTTTTAAATGTAAATCCTTGCCCTTTTCCATCCAGAATACTCTTTGAGTTAATGTCTATCTGAATGTATTCACTTGCATAGTACCCTTTTAATTTACCTCATCACATGATAAGGTGAACTTGTTAAGAAATAACCTCATTTTACTTAAGTGACTGCACGATAAACTAAGTCTCAATCATTTCTCATGACTTATCATGAACTATAAGATACTTCAAATAGGTACAACTTCTAGACTTGTGTGCCTTTTACAAAGCAAAAATAATTGTAACACCTGGGCCGACATGCTCTTGACTCTTGTAACTTCAAATTGGCTCATTAAAGGAAACTACATCCAACATCTCTACACAAAGTTTGGAGTGTCACTCACCCTGTGTAGGCGTGAAAGACGGCTGTTTGTTGTCTCCTGGTTGAAAGAGAGGAGCAGCTGTGGTCAGTTTGAATTCTACTCATTATAATGGATTCCAAGGGTGACATTTTCAAGGACGTTAAGCATGGAAAGCCTCCACAGACACTTGTCAAATACTCCTGCATTAAATCAGAAAGAGTCCACTCAGTGTGTTGCAGGCCATCATTATTGTGGCAAAATCCATGGCTTCTGTTGCAACTTTGATAGTTGTTTAGCCATATTTAATCAAAAGATGTTGATCCATAGTGTTTTTGTTTTCTCTCTTAAGGTCAACTCGAACAGATTCAGCTCTTGGCTCCTTCAGTGGTCGTCAAGAACAAAGCGATAAACCTCACGACGGTGTTACGGCCCAGCAATGTGGGAACAGTCAGCTATTACTGGTGGTTTAATAACAAAACTGAGGTAAGCCTTTATTTTTCATATACCACGCAGCCTATTTCCTGAATGACATGATAGATTCTCAAGTCGCAGTACATCTCTCTCTCTCTGACTCTCTCTGACTCTCTGTCTTTCAGCCTGTTGTGACTCTGGATGGAACGATGTCCTTCACTTTCTCCAAGGAGGGAAGTCACACTGTCACCGTTCAGGCTTCAGTCGGCAATACTGTTCGACAGGACCAAATGACTGTGGCCGTTTATGGTAAACTCAATACAAGTACACATCCTCTTAATATAATTACAAAGTGAAAACTATGAAGTCAATGACGCATTCATCCATTGAGAGTGGATTGAAAAATGTTTTTCAATCTTCAAAGCCTTTTGACGTGGAAAAAAAGAAGCCTTTCACAAGGTCTGCTTACTGATTTTCCCGAGCTTTCGTGGCCTTCATCAGCGGTTTAATTATTATCACATGAGCTAAAACTATGAAATTTGACCTCATCATATCAGCTGGTTGTACTGTATGTGGATTTAATTAACTCAAAATCGCTGATTAAGGCCATGACACGTTAAAAAGCAATTTGGTAGACTTTCTAAAATTAATGATTTTTAATAAGAAGCTGATTCCAATTGTAAGCATAGTCCAAGGTTACAGGCTTACGTTCATGCATTTGTTACTTTCTTTTACATCCTAAACATTATTTTACTTTCCGTGTCTATTATATACTTATATACATATATATATGTCTTACATATGGAGCTATTATATCTGTAGTAGTGAATTACGTCTACATTGAACATTCAAAATAAAAGCACATATAACATGGAAATGATGCAACGTTTTTTAACTTTAATGCCTCTATATATTTTTGTTGCAGTTTTAAATTCTTCAACATTTTCAACAAATTGAAATTGGTTAAAATTGTTGAGGCTTCTCTTATATGCTTAAGAAGACGTTGGATATTAAGTAGATCTCCATTGAAAACAATGCATTTTCTATAGTTATAAATGAATATGTTTTATTATAGGAACCTAACTGTCTTGTCTTGTGGTGCCGATTAAACAAAGTTATTGAATTAGTGATGGATAATGATGCATTGCGTGCACATAAATAAAAAACCACAAACCAAATCTTTTTGCTTCTTACCACGCCAAGATTAATGTCATCATACATCTCATGCACCTTTCAGGGGTATAATATGTAAAACCCTATAAACATTTCTGAACCTTGAGACAGAAATAAGTTCAGTTCTCTTTGTCAATTTGCAGTTTGGCAATCACATTACCATTTAAGCCTAAATAATTTGTAAGGAATATACAGAGTCAGTACAGTACTCAGTAGTCATTTGAAGTGTCTGAAGTGGATTAGTTCAACAGAAGATTTACATTGTTCTTCATCTCAAATTCTTTCTCACTTTCAGATTATTTCCGGTCCCACATTTTGGGCTTTTCTTCTTATTTGGACGAGCTGAACCCCGGGGTGTCAGAGTGGAGAGAGGACATCAGCCGAGTGGTGAAGAACTCCATGGTCCAGGTCAGATCTTGAGCTGCTAGCTTTTATTATAAAGACTGTAATTCAGTCAGGACTTAACCCTTCATTCGAGAAATACTTAAGTCTTGTCATGTGAGCCAATGACCTTTCCATTCTCGGTTATGCTGCATTTGTATTGCATACCAGCACTGGAGTTCTTTCAATGTCTTTAACCTCACTTTCTGTGTAATTAGTTGTTAACCTCTCATCGCTGACATGCCACATCACCTGAAATGATTATTAGCAGTGCAAGCTTTCAACTGAACCCATCAAAAAACTAAAGGGCAGTTTAAAGCACCATTGTGACAGTAACCATTTGTTCTCTAAAGAGCTGAATGCCATTGCCTGGAGAGAACACCAACACCTCAAGTTCAAATAGCCTAACTGCGGTTAGAGAGTCTGGTTTCCCCTTCTCAGACACGGTCAGGATGTCAAAAAGGCAGCAGGTTATGTAAAAGACCTGGATACTGAGCTCTATATATATATATATTCTACAGTAGCCCTCAGTATGAAACATTCACTTTGACCTTCTGTCTTGTCAGATATTACCATGGTTTACACCAGGAAGCTGACAGCAGACCTCTGGTAATGGCATAAATGCACTAAAAGCCCTGGCCTTTACCAAAGACTGTCAAATTAAACTTGCATGTTTCATTTGATCTGTGCATTACATCTTGACAGTGACTGGTACTTAGGCAAATGATATATGAAGCTGAGAGCTAGCCGTTTTGACTCAATGACACAGGGCACACAAACATAGAATATCACTTCAAACACTGTCAATTAAAAAACCTTTTTAAGGAGGTTTTGTGTTTTTTATTAAAGGTCACGGGAATCAACGAGGAACAGCTCCTGGTCACAGTGCTCCCTGGTTTACCAACAACAGCAGAGATGTTCATCCTGCCCGAGAAGAGGCCAAGAGTCGGAGGCATGGATGAAAAGTGGGCTCATCTGGATCAGGTACCGTCTTATTAAACCATTCAAACAGCCGCTGGCGTATGCTCGCTACAATATACATCTGCAATAGACAAAATAAAATATATCTCAACTGAATGTAACGTCTTGCGTGGGTTAATACGTGCAGCACAATATGTACAGAAGCACATGACCTACAGTATGTAAAAGGTTACACCATATAGCGATAAATACATACATCACAGTATTTTGAATATTTGTTCACATCGTGGGCTTGAAACCAAAGTCAATTTCTACTTAATTTCATCAGCACTTGTAGTCCAGTTTTCCTTTGTTGGAGGTTTTGCCTGCAGCCAATTGTGTGATAGCTTTGCTTGTAGCCAAAAGTATCCTGTGCCATCATTTCATCCAGAATTTCATCCTGGTATAATGCAACAAAAGAGCCATCATCCTCTATTCATCCTCTCCGTTGCAATCTATTGCCAATGTAAAAAAGTTGATTTCAGTTGTGGCTTTCCTTCATATTACTGCAATCATCCTCAATCTATCTCCAATTTCTGTTTGACATTGACGGTAAAGTAGTTTGGGGAGTTTTGTGTTCCATCTATATACTTGTATTTTTTAAATTAGTTGTTGTGTTGTTTTAAATCTTATATGCTTCGATGAATACGTTCAAATTAGATCCACTGTCCTTGGCGGATACTTGAATTATTTTTCCTCTCAGGCAGCCATTGGTTTTCTATACATTTGAGCCTTCAACAAAAATCAACTTGTAGAGACTTAAAATGTGATTTAGGTGAGGCAATATATCACAATGAGCATCATGTCTGCATTTATCTTTGTCAAAGTTACATTATCGTTGCATTCTAACACAGTTTTAAGTGCAGCTTTATTTGGAAAGTCTGCACTCTGTCCCCGTGTGACAATAAGGTTACGTTTGACAAAAATAAATGCAGACATGATGCTCATTGTGATAGATTACCGAAGTCAGCCAAGTTTAAAGTCTCTGCAAATGTATTTTCATACCAGGGGGAAATGATAGGACACCGCTGGCTGCATGGTAGGTAGGGGAAACACTATGTTATTCCTCGGAAAAGGTCAGCGGTAATGAAGAGTGTACATTTTTTGTAGTAATTGGGGTAAAAGATGTGGAAAAACTCTGGTGTGGTTCATTAAGGGAAAACACGCAGAGAAGAAGAGGAATACTTTTCTATAGATGGCACATAAAACCCGTTTCATCTCATATTTCTCCATAGGACATAATTAGGTTTAAGATTAAAACCCTTTTGATTTCCTGCAGAATTATTCACTTAAAGTACTTCCTCTCAAGCACTGCATTTGTGTTTTTATATTGCAGCACAAATTAGATTTATATAATTTAAATATGTTGTATTGCCCATTACTACTTCACTAATTGAATCACAGACAATCAATGTTTTAATGTTCCCACACATTTTGTTTTCAATTCCTAATAAAGGGGTAATACATAATTGCAACACTAGAGGGCAATGTCTTCCCGTGTAAAAGCAATGAAACAGCATCCAGCACTGAAATGCAGCTCACTAAGCATCTCCAAACATGCTGTAACCTCACTGCCACCCTTTAGAAGTTTGGAACTTGCTCAAACCTTTAGACAATAACAATCCCATCATTATTTCAATCCCTCTAATGGCTCTAATTATTGTCTTACGACAAAAACATATTATTTAAAAACTAATCTCTCTCATGTTATGGATAGCTATTAAATACGTGACAAAACAATAAAACCGTGCTGTTTTTAAAGCTTCAGCTGAACCAAAACTAATTTATTCCTCATAACAGAGAGGACCTCAATGTTTCAAAAATAAACATAATTTTGCTGGCTAACGGTCTTCAACTAAGTTAATAGGTATTTAATTACATTGATGCATCATATAATTGGCAGCTTTGAGAAAGGAAACAAACTGGGGCAGGCGGCCTGGATTGGGAATTAAAGAGATGTATTTATCTAAAGCCTGTCTGATTACCTGGCAGAACGTCACAGACAATAGGGTAATAAATCTTCAGTTCACCGCTCTCCTCTCCAGTGAATGACTTGCAATGTGGATGCATTAAGTCAGCGTGTGCCCACACATACACACATGCATGTGGTGAGTGTATGTGTGGAGCAGCTTATTAAAATGTTTAATAGATTTACTGACCCTGATATGCCACTAGAACAAAAAGTAATTATTCATACTGTGTAGTGCAGTCTAATTTTAACCAGTGGAAAGATTTTAGAAAGAGCGAGATGGAATTAGTGAGGCATGGCTAAGGACTCAAATGGGCTCCGGGAAGGCAGTTTGGTCCCCTGTTAAATGACTGCTTCATCTAGGTGTGAAAAGCAGGGGAACTTCAGGCACTTCAGGGAAAATAATTAAAACAGTTATTTTATGATATAAGAACATACTTTGCTTTCCAATGGCTTTGCCTACGTGAACTTTAAAATCATTAAATCCTTTCGCCCTGAAAACAGGTTTACTGAAAAAAACAGATGAGAAATTCCATTTCGATCAAAAAAGCACAAGATTTTACTCATTTTTTCTTTTTAAAATGTCACTGACACCGTAAGCAGGCTGTCCATTTACCTGATAGGGTTTCCATCGCCATTAACAGAGTGCCGTGTTTCGCTGCAGCAGGTTTGGTTTTCCTTGTGTCATATCAACGTTTGCTCTTCTTTTAAAAGGAAGCAAAAATTGTGATTCATAATTCAGGGTGTTAGATGAAATTACTGTTTGAAATATTGATGACTGTAGAATATTGCTGTGCAGCCGCTGCTAACCGAGTCTTCTCTGCTCCATCACTCCTCCTCATAGCTTTCTCAGGTTCTGCTAAGTGCTCTGAACCAAGACCTCGTCCAGTTCACACTCAAGCCGGGGGTGCAGGTGAACGTGTACGCCACACAGCTGTCTCCAGGTGAGGCTGCTCCTCTGCCACACACCTACTGAACAAATCCAGTCCTTTTTTGGGAGAGAAGTGCAGTTCAGGTGCTTGTCTCTCGGTAATGTAAGGCCAGACCTTCCAATTTGGAGGTGAAGATGACTTGTAAGTCTAGCAATAATTAAACAAATGGTGAATTGGTAAAAAGATGATAACTTAAATACATTCAAAGTGGAAGAGTCTTGTAAATGAAAAATGAAAAGAGAAACCATGAGAATTAGAAATCAAGTTGATATATTTCATGCTAGATGGTAAAAATAGTTGAGATATCAATTACAAAACATTATTAATGACCCTCCGGTTGGATGTGAGAATTAATGTATGTAAGAGTATTAATGATGCATCCCTTATCTGTTATATTCTATAAATTACTATTCATCTTTTATTTTGTGTTTTAATACATTGTAATGTATCATTCTGTTATGTATACCCTGTAACCTGTGTACAATTTCTTAAAATGCAAATGTATAAAATAAATCTACTCGGGAACAAACTAGTCTACATGTTCTCAGACGTAAACCTTAATATTGCCCGTATTATTGGTGTATTACTTGTTTTTAATATATCCATGGAGAGCAGTGTTAATAGTGAGTAGATTATTCTTGATAAAGTATATTTAACTATCAATGAAAAAAGGAAGTGTTTATTGGACATATCTCTGAGTCCCTATAGTCTCCCACATGGTCAGCATTACAACTGAGCTCTGATACTCCATTGTTGTATTATTTGTATTCCTATGAGATCAGAAATTAGATCAGTTGGCCTTCATGTGCACTCAATTTCTCTTTTCATCTCCTTGAAAGCTCCTCTTGTGGACAGCAGTGATAGCGGCCATAGCAGCACTGCAGTCATCATGCTGGTGTCAGTCGTTCTGATGGGCCTGGCTGTCTTTCTTATATATAAATTTAAAAGGTACAGTATACGGGATATCATATATTGTAACCATATAAAAGGCACTGGAAAACTGTGTGAGAAAATGTGTGCAGATCCATTCTCAGGTTTGCAGACTCGCATCATTACAGAGATATCTACGTTAAGATAGATGTTATTGTTTGGTGTGTGTGCGTGCGTGTTTGCATAACGACCCTTTTTCAGAGTCGGCCCCATTACCCACAAGCAAACACCTCGCTGCTGAACTCCTAAAAGTTTCCAGAAGTATTCCGACTCCATATATCTCAGAGTTATGGACACAGGCGTCACAATAATGGCTCTAGGAATAAGACAATTCCCCTCTGTCTCAATCTGCGGAATATTACAGGGAATGACAGTCTAATCAATTCTCCCAGAGTGCTGAATGGGTGTCAGAGTCCTGCAGTTATCAATATTCATCTATCTGACAATGTGAGGGTTGACCTTTTGGGAAATGCTAAACACAGCCATCCAAGGTGAGGCACACTCTGCAGAATGGCAGGAAAGGTTGAGGAGATAAGCCCTGAGACAACGTACATTATAAAGTGAGGGACGTACAGTAAATAGCATCCTCTGCAGCAGCTAATCCCGTGCCAATCACAGGGCTCATTTAGGGCCATTGTAGATGTTGAAGAATTGTCCTCATCATAAATTAAAACATTGCTTGACTCTAACTTTCAAGATCCTTATTACAAAATTAAGGAAATCAACTTTTACTTTCTAAAGCTGCCTGAAATGTCACAGCTGCAGCAGGAAATCACGAGGGGCGCCTGTGAAATTAGAAAGGCAAGATGTTAGTTTTAAGCAGAATTGGGGGTGCATCTGAGGGGGATGAAAAATTGATTGAAAATGGAGGTGAACAATATGAAAGTGAGGGAGCAATGCCCAGTGGAATGTGAAATGCCCTAGTTTCCAGCTTTTAAGCAATCCTTTCCCATCCTTAACAGTTAAAAATAGTGTGCGACACATTATGCTTAGTGCGAGCATTAGAGAAACAGACCTGGTGGCTGGTTTCCATTTGCTTGCCTCTTATATATATCTCTCTCTTTTCTTTTTTCTTACCCCATGGCATGACCTACAGGAAGATCCCGGGCATCAACACTTACACAGCGGAGCAGCCTGATAAAGAACAAGAGGTCATCCCCACGGTAACCTCCATCGCCATCCCAAACCCTGAGGGGGACCAGCTGACCTCCCTGGATCGGGTGGATGTACAGCTGGATTCAAAAGGCAGAGGTATTCGTTGGTCTTCCTTTAAGCTACAGTCATCTCTCAAGAATATTTAGCGTTTATCACACAGTTATTTTCAGATTCTCATGTTGGCAAATAAGCGGTGTTTTATTCTATCACTTGATACATTAATTTGGTGATATGTCTGTGGTATAACTCCAGTTAAAGAGGGCTGGTAATCACCAGCAGAATGTTCATTGATGCAGCTTCCAAATGTTGGTTTGTTGTTCATATCAAAAGCAGAATAAACTAAACAGTAAAATTGTCCATAAGAAAAAAACCACTTTTGAGATATCCAACTATTTCTCAAGTATTAAATTGTTCCTATAAAAGAATTAATTACAACAATTATGAAGAGCAAAGCACTAAAGGTACGGTACAGTTATATACTGTATTACACACCCTGAAAGCACAGTTATATATTACACTTAAACGACTGCATCACTTCACTTGAAGCCCATAATGTGCATGTGAGGAAAAGAAGAAAACCCTTCCTGACCATTTCTTTAATGTGGATCATTATTCTTGTTAATTAGCACAGAAGACTTAAATTGGCTATCAAAATACAAAGCATTTAAGCGTGCCAGTTTCTAAAGAAAGCCTTGGAGACAGAGACGGTAACCAGGATAAACTTGAAATCCTTTATAATTTATTTACTTTTCTCTGTGATCATGTGGATAGCTTTTCTGCAGTTTAACACATATGTTATTTAAGAGTACATATCATGCTATAACTCACGTTTCCCTTTTTTTTTTTGTGTATGATTTATCCAGAAGTGTGATATGTTCAAAAGTTGGCAGTGTCTTGTAATTCCATGTGGGATAGGCAACATGGTTGGCATGGCATAGAAATAAAAACAAACTACCTGGCAATGTGCAATCAGCATTTTCTGTTCAAATGAACTCTATCAACTTGAGCATTGCTCTCATAAACCTCTCACAGTTTGATGATTACTCAGAAAATGCTCATTACCAAACCAAAATGGTGACACTGCCTCCTTGTTTAGGGGCGGCTAATGTGACCATACTTAACCTGAGAATAGTTTCTGAATAGAGTTGTTGCTGTTGCATTTTTAAAATGTAATTATTTTGCACAATAAGCCCCACAAGCATTTAATTCACATCGTTGCTTGAGGTTTTAATCACAGAAACGGATATCCCACAACCTCATTGCATAGAACAATAATCTAGTTATACATACAAGGAAGGCACATAACACAAGGGTTAACAGGAAACAGGTTTATTGTGAAATTATTCTTTTTATAGCATTACAGTTTTCACCAAAGTTGTGTTTCAAAATGTCATTTCATTTCAGACCTTTATTTACCCAGGTGTATCCCATTGAGATCATTGATCTCTTTTTCAAGGGAGACCTGCTCAAGTAGGTTCCACATGAAACATAAACATAAACAGAACAACAAAAAGGACATCTTACAGCATCATTACAGGGATTTACAATTTACAATAACTATCCACATGAGCAGGTACCAACAGCTTCCGATTGAGTAGCATCCAACCAAGCTTTAAAAACATTTAGTGGCACCAGATTGCTCAGTTTCCATTTCAATTGCAGATTACTCCAAGACAGTGGCGCTGCGCATCTAAAAGCTATCTTCCCTAAGACAGTCCTAGCATTTGGCACATTTAATAAAACCACAGCATGCGATCTCAGGCAGTAGCCACTTACAATTCGCCGTGAGATCAGGGAGCAGATGTAGGATGGAAGTTTCCCTAACATGGCTTTGTATATGAAAATGAACCAGTGACTGAGCCTCCGTACAGTTAGTGAAAGCAAACCAGCCCTTGCATACAGGGTACAGTGATGGGTTAATGCTTTACAGTTTGTCACAAATCTTAGTGCGCTGTGATATGCAGCATCTAACTTGACCAGGCAATTGGCAGGTGCATTCATATACATCAAATCACCATAGTCTAGCACAGGTAAAAAGGTCACAGTGACTAGCCTTTTCCTGGCTTCAAGCGAGAAACAGGACTTGTTCCTGTAGAAGAAACCTAGCCTAACCCTCAGTGCTTTAAGCAGGTTATTGACATGATGGTAAAAGTGAGACAATCATCAAGCCAGCTACCAAGGTATTTGTAACAGGTAACCACTTCAAGTTGTATTCCTTGCGTAGTTACAATATCTAAAACAGGCTTTAGTGTCTTTTTAGCTTTTGAAAAGAGCATTACCTTGGTTTTATCAACATTTAAAAGAAGCTTTAGTTCAGAGAGCTGAGTCTGAATAATGTTAAAAACTGCTTGCAATTCAACCACAACCTCCTTAATGGAGGAACCTGCACAGTACATCACGGTATCGTCCGCATACAAATGTAAGGTTGCTCCATCGACATTTTCACCTAAACTATTGATGTAGATGGAGAATAAAAGTGGACCTAAAACAGAACCTTGAGGAACACCATTAGTAATGTTTAACCACTCAGAAGACAGCCCATCAAAATGAACACATTGGGACCTTTCAGAGAGGTAGTTCACAAACCACCCTACTACATGGCTGGATATGCCGATACTGAGTAGCCTCTGCTTTAAGATGCGATGATCGACGGTAAAATGCAGTGACACGAAAGAGATACTTGATATTCACCCATTGTAAGTGCTGATGCTACACCCCCTCCCTTTATTATCATAAAGGAGGTGCCAAGATATAGTTGTTATTATTATGTGCGGTATATTTATGTATTTGCCAACATGAGTTTGTCACAGCAAGGTATTAGTATTCACAGGTAAGTGAAGCATAATCAATTGCGAGCTAAAGTGATGAGAATGTCTAGGTGAATTATTTGACCCAATAAAATAATTAGTGCATCAGGAAAGTAGCGGAGTGTTGAAAGCATTTTCATCAAGAAATATCTACGAGGTTCAAGTTGATTTACTTCTAAACAATCGACCCATCCAAGATAAATGTGTTTGCCTGCAAAAATACAGCCGTATGCAAATGGGAAAACATAAAATTCCACCTGTCTCTTTCCTTTCTTCTCCCTTGTCAGGCTACCTGCCATCTCACACAGACATCAAGCTCTCTGATGAAGCGCCCCATGTGTTTTAATGTTGAGAGTCTATGACCAACTCGAAAGCAATACATCTTCCTTGGCAGTTACTTCCAGCAAGCTATGAAACCACGGTCACAATGAATGGTCTCGAGTGTTTTGCTACCCATGCATGGATGGACCAGTTCACACTGTGCTGCCTAATCCCTCCGAGGAAACTGTACAGATTTATACTTGCTTCTTGAAAAGGGACACTTTTTGACTGAAAATACTTGTATTTTTGCAAGGACATTGATCTTTTTATGTAAATAATGTACATCCATAATGGAAATAGTAAAAACTATTTGTCTCAGCTGATTACAGCTGCATCTGCTCAAATATGAAAATATAAAACGGCGGGACAGAAGTGATGTATAATAATAATATGTGAAAAAAATGATCCTATTTCTGTTCTCCGGGCTTGTGTTTGTGAAGTTTACTTTGTTTGACTATGTGCAAACAGCTTATCTGAGTAAGACAGTGAGGGAAGCGGGTTCATTAAGCTCTGTACAATCAGTACATCTTATCACCAGATTCTCATCAAATGAAAGCTTGCAATATCCAGGAGATGGAGGGCTCCAAGTCCCAGATCTGTGTATTCCATCAAGCCTGTCTCTTTGCAGCTCAACATGTTTTATATGTCATAACAAAAATAAGAACAGAAGATTAAAGTGGATAAACTAGATAGGTATATACAGTAGGTGGGGAACTAAGCAATGCCTCTTGTTTAGGAGACTCGCATACGTCATTTTAGTGACACTGGAATGAATGCTAACATGATAAATGTGGAACCTACTTAAAACCTGATTATACACAGATCTGTCTAAATCATGCTCATGGATGGTTGCAGCTGCATCCTATACTGTATGTGATTGTTTTACTGTCAATTTGGCTGTAAATCAGTGCGATGACTTTTTAAACTTGTGATTCCTACTTATTCGTTGCCCAGAGCTTTTCTTGTACATTCTGGTTTCCATAAAAAACTAAATGTAAATGTTCTGAATAATTCCCATGTTAACAAAGAAGCTAAAGTACAGCAGACAACACATGCTGCAATGCAGTAAGGAAGATGCTAAATCTGAATTTTCTTTAGTAATTAGTCAATGATGTATTAGCTATTTGTTTGTGTTTGGTTTGAGTTAAAAAAAACATGTTTTCCTTGACACAGTTACAAAATGATTCCCATGTGTGTGTTGTTCCTTTGAACTGATCCCAGTGTGAAGGTTGTGGTGCCTTCTCACAGTCAACTCTAAAACAACACCGGTTCAATGGAGAAATATCCTCTCATCTTTACACCTTTTTATTTATTCTGGACTGTTTATCTACCACACTGATACCAGCATCCACACTTGGCATTTCCTCGGTTAACAGGAACGCAGAGGAGCCTGCAGTCTGTTCTAGGTTTACCCCCCAAGGACTCAGCGGACAAAAGGCTTCAGATTCGTTCATTTTCTTTGCTGCGAGGGACACAGAGATAGAGAAGACGTATCTCCTGTCGACAAGGCTCAGCCTACGCACAGAGCTTTGGTCAGCCGCTGTCTCTTTGGGATAAGTACTGAAGTTCTTCTTCATCAAACTTTTATTTTCAAGTGTTGACAGCATCATATGTCAGTAAGACAAATTGACCAGAGGCTTCTCCATACTTCTTCCCTCCCATCCTGCGATTGAGCCTGAAGCATAAATAAACTCGTCATTGGGCGAACGCTGTCTCTCCACACCATCAGTTTTTCATATTTATTTAACAAACCTTTTGTACATTCCAAATGATCAAACTGTGAATACGATTGTAAACAGAATTGCATGATGTTTTTTTTGTTTTCCTCCAAGATATTTCAAATGTGTTTTAATTAGGCAGAAAACTGACTTGTTAGGAATGTGAACTGCAGTGTGTTTTCCGTTTCTCAAAGGCTAGATAACTCATTCATTACAAGTGACTTGATTATCCAGTGGGTTGTTACTGTGTTTTTCATTTGATCTTGCAGAAGTAACCATGGTTGCGGAATAAAGCAGAAACAGCATTAATGCGGCGTGGCTGTCGAGTAAACTCATTTCTAAAAGCAATAACTGCTTTATGTTTTTCTGCTGTCGTCAATCTATAGATCCATGTAGTTCACTGCAGGAGTTAGTTCTGTTTGACCTTTGATTTAATCAATCAAGACTTCATGAAGTGCGAAACTATGACTCATGTTGGTAATTTTGATCACCAGGCACACTTTCTTTGTTTCTTTTCTGCCTTTTTCCTCTAACAAGTGATGCTTAGCATGCCCGAAGTTTCAGCGCAGTCATTTGCATTACACAATGGGTCCGAGCGGCAGGACAATGAAAAGCACCAAGTAGCCTGGAGAGATTCTAATGGGCTGCTTCCTTGGCTCTCCCACCGTGCAACAAATTAATTATCCCCTCTTCAGGAAATCGACACACACACACACAATCGTGGCAGATTTGTCCCAGACTGGGTAGCACCTTGAATGAAAAATGTCCCACAACAATAACCCACAGCAATATTGTGTTAGCCACAGTGTGAAATTGATGAGCATGTTTCCTTTCATTGAGTGCTACATTAGTGTCTGGCTGCAGCGAATCATCCATTAGGGATTGTCACCGTTCAATTTGATTTTGCACCGCCGAACATCCCAGGGCAGTTAGAGAAAGGCCTTGGTGTTAATTCAGACTGAGAGCACGAGCAAGAATAAGACTCTCGGGGCGTTGGTGGCTGTTGAAGTGATGAAGATTGGTGTGCGATTTGAGATTTAAAAAAATGCAAAATAGAGGAACAAGGGCCTTGTTGCTGCATCTTTGTGTGAAAAGAATCATTTCTACTAATCAGCCACACCGTCCAAGCTTTTATTTTTCTCCTTCTGAATCTGAAGATGGAGAACAAGCAGTACTAACGCCTGCAGTTCTTCTTTACAAAATCTCATCACACGACTACATCCTCAGTAATTGTTTAATTAAATAGAACTCATCTGTAACTGGCAACTTGAGTGATGGCGCCATGGAGGTAAAATGAAGCTCAGTCAAAGTGTCAGATGGTAATCTTCACATGGGTGTTATCACACTTCTGCTCATTAAAAGTGACTTCAGAGCCTCTGAGGGATCATTAAACGTGTGACACTGGCTGCAGCAAGGCACCTGAGTTTTAGATAACTGAATAAGAGATGTTGATATGTGAATATATATACAAAAAAAAATCACAAAAAACATAATTCCATATAAAAATACATTTATTTTGAACAATTTTAAAATGGCAATTTGTTCACAGTAAGAAATATGATTCAAAACAAGACAATATATATATATATTAGACAAAAATTAACAATATCATATATCATGCACAACTTTTGGCAATTGCACAACTAGACTATAAGACAAGGTGTTTAATAATTTGTTTAATGTGTAAACTTTAAAACAACCGTGGTATATACACAGTATTCGCTCACCCTAATGTATTAATTTATCTTTTATCACAGATAATTAGGGCATGCTACTGTACAAAATAAATAAAAAAGAGGACAAACACCTTGTTGCTAGACTGAGGGTCGTAGAAACACTGCCTGTTCAGTGAGAGGACTTTACAATAAAGTAGGACGACGTAGCCTTTACATTCCTTCTTCTTTTATGTACAAGTTTACATTATTTCCACCTCTAAGGCCAGACCGTCCATATAACACATTTTAGTTTTGAACGACGTTCTGAGACAGTCATTGAAAGCACCGTGTTATATTACAGAGCCTTCTACATATTTCCTAAAACCACCACAACAGTCAGATTTTGACATTTTTATATAAATATTCATAAGTGTATATTTACAACTCAAAGACCTCTAGTTAAAGGGCGGGAAATGTTCATGTTTACCCAGAGCTTAAAGTTAAATGGTGTATTTAACATTAAAATATAATGATTTAAACGTTGTATTAATTATATTTCTGTGGTATGAAGGCAGGGCACGATGTGTTCTTCCTTAAACAGACAACTTTTGTTTTTGTGGGTTGTCTATTAGGGATATAAAGAAAAGATGAAATTATAGAAAGAAAATAAAAATGTAACACTTGACAAATTTTATAGCCGGTTGGTTCATTTTGTGTGATGGGGGGAATCATTTGTATAACATTAAAATAGTGTATCATTTGTATCCCTGTATTATAATGTTCCTCAAGGGGCTTAATGTCCTCATAGTAGGTCATTATCATCCTCTGTCATTAAATGCTGAATTCAACACAACTCAACTATCCGACTTTTACACAGTAAAGCCAATACATCCTTTCTCTTGTACTGACCCATTAAATTAAATGGTACTTTTCTCATTTGATTGTTTATCTAATAGCTTTTTGGTTCGGTTTTCCTACCCTTTGTTTCACGTAATTAAGAAAAACGATGATTTG
Source organism: Gymnodraco acuticeps (assembly GCF_902827175.1). NCBI lineage: Eukaryota > Metazoa > Chordata > Actinopteri > Perciformes > Bathydraconidae > Gymnodraco > Gymnodraco acuticeps. Next base: position 5,703,444 of record NW_022991180.1, read on the forward strand.
TCACAGGCAGTACAGAATTCATCAAAAGTACACAATGGCAGCTGATTATTCATAAAGTGCTCTCATCGGCAATACATCCACAGTTTGACTTAAAGCTAGTCAATCTGGATGCTAATTGGAATTGTTTTGTCCGATAACATTATAATCCAATTTCTTTAATTCCCCGCTCCCAAACTAGAGGACCTTCAGTCTTACTCCGTGGATTGATCTTCATCAAGTATTATAGACACTTACTCTACCCATGTGGGTGACAAACATGACTAAAGGATAGCAGCTATAAGCGTGAGTTTAATTGTAAAAAACTAAACTAAAATCAATGCTAACAAAGCAAACAATTTCAGCACAATTGTAACACAACAATCTGTACTCACTCAGCAACAAAGTCTTAGACATTGGTACAATTTGGAAATTCCCTCGTGACAATTCTCTCCATATTTCTTCCAATTCCGCCTGAAAAACATGTGCAGAGAAACACAAAGAGAATAAATACAGGGACAGGTTTTTGCCTTGACATCACATGCACATCGCAAGTTGCTTGTTTTAAGGATTTAGAAATGAAAGACAAACAACTTCTGTTATATTCATGCTTCATCTACATGACATTGATTGCAGGGTGAAGAAATAACTGTCTACAACATCAACAAAAAAGCTCAAGGTTCATTCTCGCTTCCTCTCTAGTCTTTCTACTGGAAGATCAAATGGTTTCTAAAAGCTTTTAAACTTAATTATGAATTCCTCAGCAGTGCATCTTGGTTGAAAAGCCCCCCGTTGCCTCAGAGGAACATGGCCTCTCCACACAGCGCTGAGCTGGTGATGGAGGGCGGATAAGATCGCCGTGACAAGTGGGGTCGTTCAGATTGTGCAAACAGGGGTCTATTCAAAAGGTGCCACTTTTATCTCTCAACTGTGTCAGTAGTTTGAATTCAGGGACTTGTCTAAAGCAGCGTGAAGCCAATTTTCCTGTTCGCCCAAATAACTAATAACCTCGCAGTGAATTCATCAAGGAAGAGATCCTGCTGTCAGCCCAGATTTGCTGAAGAAAATATGATCTATCAGATTTAAATTGCTTTAAGGCTGAGAATATTTACAAATTAAATGCACGTAGTCTGTAGCACAATTTGTAATGTACAGGATAAGAGTGGGGTAAATGTTTGATACCATTTAAACTTAAGAAGGTTAAATCTAATATTTTAATATCTCATGGGGCTCAATACAAATTACTGGTACGATCCACACGGAGCTGAAAGGAGTGACCTGGGGACAGATTTATGAAGTCTTCAAATGTATGAATACAAAATAAAAAGGTGAAAAAAATAAGCTATTTATCAGAATAATTATAAAATGCTAATTTTAATAAACCACCTGATGAATTCAAGTTCAATATCCCCTCTTTTTTCTCTGTGTTTGTGTCCCTACCATCTCCTGCTGGCTTCAGCTGCTAAGTGCTCCACTCTGTTTACAGCTATAGTCGCTAACTGTGTCTTTCTGTCCTTTATGCTCAGCAGGTTGCACACACTGGGTCTTAAGTGCTTTTCCAATACAGCTGGCTGCTGTGACGCTTTTACAGTAAAACAAGCACATTCAAACAATGAGCCAACACATGTTTCACAAATATCCATTATAGCTGCGTTAGGGATAAACTAAAAATAAATGATACACTACAACTGTTGTGAATAACATCAATAAGTAAAATGTTAATATTTGTAAAAGAACAACAATGAAGCTGATGTTGGTTGTCTCTGATTGGCTGTTAAGACGTGATTAATGACGTGATTTATTGTGAGGTGCTCTAAAAGATTATTCTCCCACACTAGGAGTCAGTCGATGGTTGATAAATGTGTTTTATTCTTGAAGCTCATTTGTCTTTTAAAGCTTTAGTTGGAATTTCAACTGAACTGCACGTTTCTACTTACTTATTATGAAACATGAGGCCATGAGAACTGTCATGTTCATCATTCACAGCCAATTTGTATCAACGTTAATCAATACATCACATTTTTTTTTATTTTAATCTGTCAAGTTCCGTTTAACATGTTTAAATCTTCATTTCAACCTTCATGAATTTTAATTTCACATCATGGCCCCTGCTGTGCTGTGAAAACCATCAAGGAATAGCATATTCTACCTCTTCTTAGAGCTTGTAAAGCCATTTGGACTCAAATTAGAACACATAAAATCACTGAACCCAGACATTAATTAAATTAAAACTGGTTAATGTTCCTCCTCTGGTTGGGGGCATGTTTTCCACCAGCTGGAGCAAGGCCTGGCTTACAGGCAATGAAACATCTGTACTTTATAACATATACGTCAGAGGCATATTCTCTTTATACTTGGCACATTTAAAAATATAATTAAACTACAAAATCAGAAAAACTCGCAATTCAATAGTGGAGGAAGAAGGCAATGTTCTTAATGGATGAATGATTACCGGACGATGACCTGCTCTAGCTGATGATATATTTTATGATATGCTTGTAAAGTGAATACGATAGACTTGTAACCCAGTGAAAATCAAACTGCATGTGAATCAAACCGAGCTTCAGAATATTAATGAAAAATTCAATTAATTTCATCTAGCGAGCCCTAAGTTAAAAGGTCCCACGCTGCCCTGCCCTTTTATAAATAAACTCTTCTGATGCCACAAAAAAGGAGTTCATTTGTTTCAGATCAGCAAGGACTTGGAGAAACAGCTGAGAAATGAAGAATAGCCAAAGTGCTGAGCGACCAGAAAACGGCCTGCAGCCCACGTCTTAGTCAGGAGCACTGCAGTGCTACTTTTGTCAAATAATCCAGTGTCTGCAGGGACTGCTCTCATCTAAAAGACATCACGGTGGATGTCAACCATAGCAATCATAAAGTTAACTTGTCATCGTGATATCTGGTTACTGGGCTGCAGTTGAGCTTGTGGCTTGCAATTTTCTAAAAATATGACACATTTCATAGAGAGAGACGTTCCAGCAGCTCAGATATGAGCTGCACTTCAAGGTACACTCAGTATTTTGTGTCAACACAAGGATACAGTTACAGTATATTCAAAACAGATGGGCAGGGAAATGTTTTAAGGGCAATAAAATGTTAATCAGTATCAGTCTCTTAAAGTGACAGTCATCCTTTAAATCCGGTATTAGCGTGTCTAAGCAGTACGCATGTATTCATATTCTGTATTTAATTAAGTCTAAAACACAACTGTCATACATTATACTGTAGTTTCCTAAATTAAATCCACTTTTGTTTTTGGGAATTGCCAAAGTACATTTCTTAGTTATTTTCTTAGAGTAATTTAGATAGATATGACTTTATATCTATTTTGTACGTGTTTCTCCATTTGGTGTATGCAGTTGATACTGTAGCTACTTTTGTCATACAAATGTTATTTGAATTTGTCTGCATCAATAATAATTCAAAAGTAAAATATATTTCATGATATAATAAAGAAATAGCCTGCATTTTGAGTACTTTTATGTTTGTACTTTACTACATTTCCTTAAAACTACTTCATACTGTTCTGAATGCAGGATTTTTACTTGATCCAGTTTCACTTGTAAATTGTGGTATGGCTAAAGATATCTTAATACCCCTCCCACCTCTGCTTTAAATGCTGTATATTTATGTAACAACTTGCAGCTAACGTACCACTGCTCCTGGCCTCCAGCTCCTTTTCCATGAGCTCTTTCGGAGAGGGAAACTCGCTGAGCTTGACCTTGGACATGTTGTCGTTCTGCCCGACTGTACTGATCACCTCCGGGTCCTTCTCCCTACTGTCCTCAGTCTGAACATGGATCCAAGGGATTTTCCTTATAAAAAGACGATAGCAGAGCAACTGTGTAAGGCTTTTTGAAACAACAAATATACACTGTGTCTGTAAGTTCTACACATTTGACTTTTTAATCAAAGCGAACGCACCTTTTAAACTTGTAGATGAAGAAGGCCCCTAAACCAACCAACACCACGGTGAGTAGCAGCAGCATGGCCGACCCACTGTGGATGGAGTTTGAATCCACAAGGGGAGCTGAAAGACAAACGGATCCCAAGAGTGACATATTCTGACCGAGACAATTGCTCTCTTTTTGTTCCTTAACCATGTCTTATTACCAGGAGATTACTTCCATCGCCCCATGTCATGTAAACGCTGCTTGAAGAGCTGCTCTCTGCATGTTATCCCCACAGGGTTTTAAAAGGAACCTTTAGGAGGTGTACTTCCTCTCCCTGGGGTCCGTTGTGCAGGTAGCTTATGCATAGTCATGCCTTTTTAAATGCTGAGATGCAATATTCAAAGCATTGCCACTCGCCTCCCATCTTTCTCTCCTTCAGAGAGAGGACTATGAAGTCTATGACCTTTCTGGATCATTTTAAAAAGGCAACGCAGACCTTTGTAAGCAGACACAAATGAAGACAGATCCGTTGGTAGATGAAAAGGGTAAAGCTATGCAGGGTTGATCGACACATTTTTGCGATATGCTAATGACCCGGTGACCCTGCCGATTTCCTCAGTGCATACCAAATGCTTTCTTTGTCAATCAAGTCATTGATTGGCTGATTACAAAAGAGAACTACTGTCTCATAGCCTCAGGCAGAAATCGTATGCACTGTGAAATCTAATGAAATTATGTGATATACAGTCCCATATAAATCTCACTCAGGGAATAGTTTTGTCTTCTTTTTTCAGGGTTTGGGAACTCAATCTCAAATCATCCGAAAAAAGACATACAGCTTATCTGTTTCACAGCTTCAAGCAGAACAAACACTGTAGACATGCTGCACTATACCGGCATAGATTAACACTGAAGTTTATGCTTTTTTATGTACATCCAAAATTGTTTTAAATGCAGCAATTACATTGGAACAAGTGTAAGGATATGATAGGCAATAGTTACAAACAAACTTACCCAACGTTTGTTGAGTCATGTAGACAACTATGCGAATATCTGCTTTCAGCTCAAACTGGATCAGGCCTTGGTTCAGGGCAGTGACAAAAATGTCCGATATCTGTTCAGGTATAAAACAGGGACTTGTACATAAAGCTAGACTAAATATAAATACAATTAAGTTCACCTAATCATATTATGAAGTATAACTTTAAAAAATAGTACACTTTCATATTAGTAAACCACCACTCATGTCTGTTACACATTGATTATCTTATATAACCCAGAAAGCTAATAGCGTAGCTTAGCATAATGACTGTAGGGTAGACAGGTAGCCGGGCTCCCTCTATAATACAAAAATCACCAACAAATCCCAAAACTTGACAAATTGGATTGTCATTGTCTAAAGCATGTGAACACAAGAACATGTCATTTTTAAATGTTTACTGTATACAGGAAAAACAAACTAATGTGCCATAACAGTAGAAGTAAAACAGCTTTTATTGATAAAAGTGTACTATTTTATTATAATATTTATCTAATATCCTACCCTCTCTAGAGCCTCTTCCCCCCCTTTCCTGTTCTCAGTAGATGTGTGTTCATCAGGCAGGATGAAGAGCTCTGCTGTAGAAGGGAGTCCAGGGTACAAAGACACCAGCAGCTGATCCTCAGAAACTCCAGACACCTGCAGCCAGAGGACAACACAACGAGCGGCGGTCAGCACTACCATCAGTTATAGAGTTTCATCTTATTTTTAATCATGTAGTGCAGTGTGTAATGTTAAACAATGGCTTTTTGAGAACCAACAACAGCAACAAGACGCTATTTTTACCAACCTTTATCATACATTTAGTAGATTGTGTATCATCCGATATGGATTTTGTCCAACTGTAGTGTCAATGGATTTTAAAACAATGTATTACGCTTTTTACAAAAAATATTTTGTATTCATTATTTGTGGATGCCTGCGCAGCATCATGCCAAGGAGCTGCGAAAAAAAATACTTACAGTAAGCCAACTGCGGTACATTAATATTTGTTTCAATGTTGATGTATAAATAAAAACTTGAATGGAGGTTTACAATTGAACTGTTGTGTCTAAACTTTGGATAATAAAGTCCAAATTGCCAAAAGTCCACAGCTTGAGATCAGGTTCAATTACAGTTCACACTTGATAACCGTGTCTGGTGGCTGTTGTCAAATGTAAAAACAACAACTCTCACACATGGACCATAAAACATCATGAATACAGTATCAATACTGCATACAGTCATACAATAATAATGACTGAGAGCCACTGGTGGCTGATGTTGCCTCCAGGAGAGGCCTCAGAGCATTATGGGCTGGATGTACCTGTGACAGAGCTGTCTGCACCACGCGTCCGATGTCCTCCCTCCACTCTGGGATGTCAGGGTTGTGCTCATCAAGAGCCGGCGAGAACGACAACAGCAGCGACCTGAAGAACTCTGCAAAAGTGATGTGTGTTTCAATATGAATGTTACTTCTGGTTTCGTTCTGATTAATCTGATGTGCAGTTTTGTCTTTTCTCATTTGGCATCATACGCCTTGAAGTTAATTGCTCCTCAAGATTTCATGTTTGCACACCGTGACATGTTATTCATTAGATAAGTCCACATTGACATCAACATGGCGTTGCTTGCAGCATGGGCCGAGAGAGCCATCGTACTTTCCCATAGAAAGCATATTGCATATTCATGTAACGTGCATCGCACCAATTAAAGTGCTTTGAAGACAGTCTTGCCCACTCACCTTTAACAGTTAACACTTTTGAATCTTGCAATATGATGCTCCCAGAAGCAACCTGGACCGTGACCTTGTTATTTCCTCCTTTCTGAAACGTGTATGAGACGCTTCCCTCCAAGGTTATAATGGGCTAGATTTCAAAAGGAAACACAGAGAATTTCACAGAAAAACCCTGCATCCTCTCAGCTGAATATAGAATACGGCGTACATGAAGCCCTTGACACACTGTATAATAAGGAGCTGCTGCCGTGAAAACAATCAACGTGATAAATAAACAGGACTAGCCATCCTAGCTGGCTACCGCAGAAACGCAGTCACGTGCAGTCACATTTTACATGATTTGTGTGAAGGCTTTGTGGATTTACACAACAAGACAAGGATGCCAAGAGAAGATGGAAAATACTGCGGTAAACAGGACAGAAAGTGTTTGTGTGTGGAACAATAGTGGGAGTGGGCGGAGAAGCTTCTCACCTCGGAGCTGTTGTGAAACCACCAGAAGAAGGTCAATGTTCTGGTGTGACTCGGCCAAACCACCGCAGTGAGATTAACCTCCTTCCTTCTGATGGCTACGATAGGAGCGGAGAGATATACCCGCTCCACTGGACCTGCACACATCATACATACATACATACATTATAAACATGGCATACAAATAAATGCAAGTACACGTAAAACACACACAAATTCATCAAACATTGAGTCCTACTGCATTTACAGCTCATGCACATTTAGCTCCAGGTGTGTGTTTTTCCGTATACCAAGGCTAAAATGCATGCAAAAGAATGCAGCCATGACTGAAATAGAATTCAGCAGAGTAGGGACGTGACTATCCATGAACGAGAAGAGATTCATGCTATATGCACTGCCACAGGACTGAGTAATGATGTTTCTTATTCACATACTGGTGATGTGTAAAAACAGTATGCTGCTGTCAGATCCCTGGCTGTTTTCAGCCATAGCTGTCACTCGGTAAATCCCAGTCGCTCGGTAGATGTGGCCGATGCCATCATCCGTCCTGCTCAAGTTAGAGTATATGATCTTGATGCCGTCTCCGAAGTCTAGCTGGATGCTGGTCTTCAGCGAGTCTCCCTGTGGACAGACGGTAAGACATGACATCTGTCAACACGGCTTAGGATAGGATGCTTCAATTAGAAGGAATACAAGTGAAGTCCACCACGAAAGTGCCTGTGCTGAGACGTACTATCAGCTGTGTCACAAACACTTTGCAGGTGAATGAATATAAATGTTCAGAGACAGAAATTCAACAGAGAAAAGAAGAGGAAAAGTAAAAACAGAACTTCAGAGGTCATGAAAAAAAGTACCAAGGATTAGTTGATCTTCACTAGCCTACTTCCTTTGTCTTTCCTTTGACAACAGCCTTTAAAACGTACTAATCTTCTATGCGGAACAAACCCACAACCTCAGCTATAGATGAAGATGTCATCAAAATGTGGCAAAACATGTAATTGTAAAGTATTCTATAAAAATCGATAAAAAATCCATAGTATAGGATGTCAGAAAAAAGTCATACTACTTATACCATGAAATCATCATAAAAAAGTAAAGAAATACATTTCTCTTAATATGTCATAGTAGTATGCCATGAAATGTTGTAAATAGCATAATTACGTATGTTACCAAAAAATAAACAGAAAATATTCATAAGAAATCCTAGAATAGTAAATGAAACCTTAAAAACATTCAAAAGGTGCCAAAACATTTTCATGTTTTGAATGAAAAGAGATTGTCATACTATAGCAGGCTTTTACAGAATATTCTGTACCCGTAACGGGTGATTTGAGACCTTTTTGGATAGGAATTGATCATTTGTATTGGGTGCTACATTAGCACTACAAGATCTTTTAGGCGATAAGTCTCACGTCGTCGAGGTAGAGCATGAAGGTGACGTTGCTTCCCACAGTGGAGCTGAGCTCTCCATGACTGGTGGACAGCCGCAGGCCTCGGGGGGGTCGGGGACGACACGCCTGCCTCTTGGGAGAGTACACATTCCTCCCTGCCTCTTTACAGTTGTTGGACAACACCTTCCGATACCTTTGAGACAGAGTGAATACAAATAATGCTTTTATATGCTTTATACTTATTCTCATTGTATACAGCCTGTACCGAAGTCTTCATTCATTGAAGTACATATATGTAAATCAATCATAAGGAATCTAGAGTAATCTACTGCTGACTAAACTCCATAAAAAGAAAGCAGCATGTTTTACCAAAGATTGAACACTTCAGAAATAATTCTGGAGCTGTTTTACCATGATCCAATATGAATTCAATGATCAGTTCTGATCACTGAATTCAAATAAGTTCTGCAACTCTTCTTGTTCAAAGTGGAGATCAACAGCACACAGATTTAAAGAAATATGTATACTGGCCTATTTTGTCACTTTTTGGATGTGAACATGCTTCATTCCCAGAAAAGGCTCGGCATCATTATGTATAATGAAATTGCGACACAGTCTACAGCAGGTTACTTTATTCAACTCTACTCTGAGCCTTTTATCCAAACCACTGAGGAAGTGAACCATTATTTTTCTGTTTGTGAGAGACAACGTGACTAACAAGCAGGAGTGGAATAATATTGTTTTGTGATGGATTGAACATTGGTGGCCACTTACCCTGTGCTGTTAAGAAAGCTTTGGCTGGTGCTGCAGCTTTTAGCTACCCCGTTTGGATTGAACCAAAAAGCTGGTGAGCACATCCCGTTCGTCTGGCGCTCCCAGCCATAGTCACTGCCAAAAAAGACATGACACTTCATACAATGATAAACACTGCACCATCAAATAATCTAGCCTCTTCAAGCGTTTGTAGTGGGGCAATAGCTTTGCAGTTGGCGCTTCATGGCATATTTTAAGACCATAACTAGAGACATGATTGTCAGACAAGCAGGATCAAACAGAATTTCAGAAAGATGGAAAAAATATATTTAAAATTAATTTAGGCATTCATTATTTATTGAATTCTAATAAGTTACTTGACATTATGCAAATTACAGTAGCACGAGGAAAAGTTCCAAACTCCCAACTACAATTTTCAAACTATAATTAGATTCGAGGAATATAGTCATATTGGTTTTCAAGTAAATGTGCAATATAGGATGGATATTAAAGCATATGAAGTTCTGCAAACTGATACAGCCGTTTTTCATAACAAATGTCTCCGAGCATCCGTAATTAAGTACAAGTGAATTAGATGTTCAAAGGAGAGGAGCTGTTTGATAAACACGTAATGGAAGAAATTAAGGATCACTGAGGATAAAAGTCTCAGTTACTGTATAGTCCCAGTTGGGAAAGCTGAGAGAAGAAGTCATTACCATTCGAAATCATACGCTGTGCAGAGGCATGGCTCTGAGGAATAGATCCTCGAATAGTCCTGGGCCAGCATGCAACGGTTGCCTGGCCTGCGCTTCATATAGATCTGCTTCTCGCCCATCACACACAGCTCCCCCTATCAAACAGAGAAAAATATGATTTTCACAAGAAACTCTGTAAAGAGAAGCTGGACAGAAATACGTGTTTTTGTTCTTGTGTAAAGCGAGTGTGCCGTGTTTAAAGTCATGACGCATGGACAAACATGCATCTGCTTAAGCGATCATTGAATCAATAATGTTTAATATTCCTCTTACCTTGTTGTGTAGTTGCCATGTTTGATAATCTCCGTCCATGCATCTCCTGCTAAACAGGCCCTTGTAGTCAATCTTGATCAGCTGCCACTCTGAGCGATGACTGAAGTGTCCAAAGAAACTGGAAGATGTTTCATAAATGCTCATTTCAGATAAGACCATCTTATCTTAACATATACAAACTTCTGATATGATCATGTAACAATAGCAACTGCAGATCTGAAGTCTGTCTTTATGCTGACAGACAAGATAGGAAAAGGTGGATGTTTGTTTTCCTTCACAGAAGAGCTAGTTCTCTAATATTATTGCTTTTACCCCTGCTGAACTGGACTTGTGTATCTTCGCTTACGTGATAATGTGATTGTCAGATTCTGGCTCCATTAAAACTCCGTCCACATACAGAGGTGCCAAGGAGAAACTGTGACGATCCCATTTTTTCCCTTCGTCTAGACTGATCCTTGAGGAAAAAAAACAACAACAGCAAGCATCAGTCATTGTGTCCATCCGGCCATGTTTATCTTCTCAGAGTGGCTAAATATATTGGTTTTTTTTGTTGGCATACAGCTTGAAACATCACAAGCACAGAGGTTAAGCAGTGAAAAACAAGGTACAAAAAGAAATATTATACACGACTTCAGGTGATTTAGCTTTTGCCACAGTTGAAAAATGAGGTACCTCAGATTTCCCACATTGTGAAAAATAATCGAGTCGAACGAAAGAACAACTGTTCCTCGACCCAGAGAACATTTGAAGGTGATGAAACCGAAGAGAGAGATATGACTCAGATTGTAGCATTAGAAATAGATTTGGGCTGTTTCAAATCACCTTTCCTGGAGCTTAATCACTTTTGACAGGGCCATAATGTTCAGGGACATCAAAGTAGATAGTGTTACAAAGCGCCCACAATATGAGGGGCTTATGAGGGCATTCTCAGTCTCATATTTCTACCCTGCTCCACTTTTCATTTACATAAAAGCACTCAAACCATCATATCCAGCCCAGAGTACAAAGCCATAACAGACTCTCCTTTGTTGGAAATGATTCTGACAGTTTTGAAGCCGCAGTGACGATACAATAATCATGCAGTTAGCCCATCAGCATTTCAACACATTGAATGTAATCATGTTGAATCAAACCCAGTAACAAACGAAATTATACCCAGGTAAGTGTCCACTACTCTTCCAACACCTACAGCTTCCACCTAAAGTAATTAGGATATCGTGTGATGTTCAAGAGCAACTATACCTACCATAAGTGTCGAATAGGCGTCGGAGAATGTAAGACCGCCAGCAGAGCCCCTCCATTGTCAAGAAACCACACGTTGTGCTCTTCGTCGAAAACCTGTTTTAGTGCACATTAAAATAACTCATTTGCTTCACTCACGAATACACACTGTTTAAGTTAAAGGAATCAATGTGTGTACCCACCTGTCTCCAACTATTTCCTGCGTCAGATGTTATAAACATCCCAAGGTTAGTGGAGGATAGTTCTGTTCCGATGTTCCCTGAGTACAAAAACATGAATAATTTCACTCAAGTTTGTATTTACATAGCAAAGGAACTTCATAACATACCTTTATCCACAATCAACTCGTAAAATCGGTAAGAGTTATATTGTGAAACCTGTGCATGTCCCTATTTTCCACTGAAGGACACATTTATGACTGCAACCTAATCATCTCCCCCCCAAAATATAAGATGTAGGAGTTTCAGTATCAGATTTCAATGACAGAAAGAGGGCACTGTGTTATTAGTTTGTCTGTTTTAGTGGTTGCACTGCTACAATGCATTTATCTGAGATGATACCTTTGGTTTAATCTGATCAGTTACATCTACGACATCAAATGCCCTTCCTTTATGTAACTCTACCTGTAGCCACGATGATTCCTGGCACAGACTTTTTGCTGGTGATGGGTCCGGACGTGTATGGATTCTCCGACATCTCCAGATGCAGATGCAGCGAACAAAATGGCTGTCAATACAAAGGATTTCCATTGTAGAACATGTTGCGACAATACGCATCAGGCAGATCTACTCAATTATAATTAGCTTTGCCTTCAAAGTATGCTTCCCGTTGAGAGGAAAGTGCTAACATACTCAGATAGCATTTATAAAACAAAGATACTTTGTTTCTTTCAACTCCTCTGCCTGGATAAAAAGAGAGAAAATGGCTGAGAGGACACAGAGGGTATTTGAATTGTTTCATTCTAAAGCAAACAAGGCATGTAATTAAAATTCCGCAAGATTCGGTGATAAAACTGGAAAAATTGATTCAAATCATTTCCACTCATCTCTCAGATTAAAGCACATTGAAAAACATCAATACATGAAAACAGCAGAGGTTGGAAGGGGGTCAGAAGCAGAAGAGAGTATGACGGTCATCTGTATGTCAAAGAGACACCCTGAAACACGCCATTAACAATTCACATCACTTCAAATAGACTCTAAAGAACATACTAACTGGATTAGATTAATAACATGTCTGCTGAATAACAACACAGCCCCATAATGTAATTCATTGTAATCTAACATTCATTAGTCCAGTGTGACTACAGGTAGTAAATTGAAATCACAGAGGTTAATGGAAAGTCTGGACCCCTGGAACGACACACAGACACTGTGCTTCACACCGATAATAAGAACATTCCTGCCGAGCATCTCCTCGGACATTTAGGAGGCTGATGGTGAAGCTGGCGCATCGCCCCGTGCAAGAAATGGCTCTGAATCAAAGAACATCCAATGCACAGCTGATGAGGTTGAAACATTTGATGAATGATGGATGTCATAAACTTCATTTCGCATTAAAAACAGCATAAATTCACTCTAGCATACAGGCTCAAGCTCACCAGAATGCAATGAAGGTTATTTCCAGCCACATCAGCAGCAGGAGCTGGCAGCAGGGCCCATGTCTGTCCCTTGTTGTATGTGATGAAAGTCTTGACATGACTGTCCAGCAGTTTGTTGGCAAGATACATCCCGTTTATCCCCTCAACCTAGGAAGGACAACAGCAAAGATGCATTCATTATCTATAGTATTTTCCCGAAGAAACAGTTATATTCATGATGCTTTAGAGCTGAAATGATTAGTTGAACAAACATAAAAGTATTACATGAATGTGAGTTGTAAGTGTTAATATTGTTTTAATCTTTGTTAATTATTATTGATGAATTAAAAAGCAGTACTTGCCACACGTTGAGTCGGGGCTCATTTGATATGCTTTGCTTTTTAATTATATTTTAGGAAACTACTATTTCGTTTGATTTTGTTCAGTTTCAATTCAATAAAAAAAGGCTTGCCTGGAGTCCAGTCCCAAAGTTATACACACCTGATGGAGATCTGAACTCTACTGAGTGCACTTTTTATTGTTTATTTTGTAAAAATGCATTATATTTTATCGAATCATGTTTTGTTTTATAAGTAAAATCTGCAACATTTTCAACAATAACTGTTAAGTTAATGTAGTGGCGTTAACAGTACAATAATGACCTCTCAAAAGTAGAGTAGAAGTATTGTAGTATAACATGGAAATACTAAAGTAAAGAACCTCCTTTTTGTACTGTGTTTTAGCTTAACTGAGGATTTACTGTTGTACTACTTTATGTATCTTTAAAAGTGAATTTCTTTGGATTTTATAAGGTTGATCAGATAAAACAAGCAATTTAAATATGTCCTCTCAGGATCATAAACACAAAGTAATAAAACATTTTATAGACAAAACCAACAAATGAAGTAATACATTTTTTTTTAAAAATGATAATAAAACATTGGTAGCTGCTGCCCCTCTATAATCACAATCATAGTTTGGTAAAGTGATTTCTACTACTACTATGTGAAGTAACTGAAAGGGGCATTAGTGGCGCGGAGAAAGCGGAGTAATTACGCACCTTGTAAAAGTCGACCAGCAGGTTACCGGCGGGTCCTCTGCTGGTTCTCAGGTTCTCTAATGAAAGGGTAAAGTAGACCCCCGGGGAGTCTGAGATGTAAAGGCTGTAAGTGTTGTTCTGGTTCCACTCCTGAACCGCAGCAAAGACCTGCTTTTCATCTGTGCTGATAATGTGCATGTCCTGGAGGTGTGAAAGAGAGACAGATGAACCCAGAGAATGAGTGAGAAAGACAGGTGGAGACATAAGAGCATTTAAATAGAGATCATGAGCTTCTGTAAGAGTGACATTTCTTACTGTTCTGCGACTTGTAGTCTATAAAACAAAACAATAATCATGTTTGTCTATGATAATACATCTGTTATTATCTGACAGTCATGGTTGCTGGTTTCTTTCTTGCTTACCTTTGGTAGACAGTATTTCGGTAATTTCATCCGCTTGAAGGACTCTCTCATGTAGGAGACAAAGTAGCTGGCTCGTCCTGACTTGGTCACCTTTGCAATGAAGTCAAAGAAGCGTTGTCATGTTTTAAAGAGACACACATATACATATTTTAGTGTTGCTTCACTTAACAACTTGTTTTTCTTCCTTTGAGGTCAGCCACTCTGTTATTTGCATTTTGATTGATGCCATGAGTTTTCTTACATAGACGGACTGCAAATGAAAAAACTAAATAGGATGGGAGTTCTTCTACAAACAGAGCCACATCCCAAATGTGAAATGAGGACATGAAAGATAAAATGTCTCCTGAAGGAGGTGTATTCATTTTAATCGCATGACTGACTTGATAAAACCCCTTGCAATTTCAATCGCCAGTGTCAAAAGCAGACTCAAATTACAAGCACAACAGAAATGATCATCATTATCACAATTAGTCTCTAGCTTAGAGGCACTGAAAATTGTGTTGGCTTTATCTGGAGCGTGTCTTGGAGATCTTAATGCACTACCACTTTCCTGTCCACTTACAGGCCAGGCAACACTTCTTGATTGCTTATTTTCTAATCAACTAGAAGGATGGTGTTTGTCCCCCAACACACTACATTAGGGCACTAATGGAATAATCTATCGAAAATCAATGAGCTGCATTTTCCCAGGCCAGATTTTTGAGGATGTTGCACTTGGCTGTTCCTTCGCTCCCAAGAGACTTTGGAGGTGTTGAAGACTGCTTATTTCGTTGTAGCCCAATCGATAACCTCATTACTCTTTGTCAAGTTAAATCCAACTGCCCAGAGCAATGAAAGTCACCGGAAAGTCATCCGTGCCACCACAGCGCCGCGCAGACACTATCTGTGTCCAGTTATTCTCACCAGACATCTTCCTTGTGTCTGCCTCTGCCTTGACGGTGAATCTCATCTCAGCTAAATGCAATTGGGGCATTTTATTGAATCACAATTTCTGAATCACGCTGTGATGTGTTTTTTTCATACATTTTCATTCTTACATCGCAGACATTCCAATCAAGACTGTGGATTACGTGTGTTGGAAGTGAAACTGGGTCACCACTAAAGTATGGCTGCTGCGACATCATATCATATAAAAAGATTACATCTCTGGATAAATACATGGAAATACCAACAGCAAACATATAAGGGTTTTTATTCCAAATGGAAAAGTGATTTACTCCAAACACTGAGCTCTAGAAAGCTACTGTCTTTTTGTCTTCTTCTGAAACCTAGCGGGGGTCCAACAAGAATGATCAAATGCATCAATCTGACCAGCAGAGAGAAAATTACTTAGCTGTGGATCGAAATCAATGACAGCAGAGGGCATTTGAAAATACAATTTCTAATAATGACCCTGAATGCTGCTGTCTAATTGGAGTCAAGTCAGAGTGGACGGTAATAAGGACACCAACCTGTCTATTCACAGTTCCTTTGCCGTGTGATGTCAGCTACTGTAGCATATACATTTTTCAGACAGGGAGTATGTCTGTGCGGAAACTCAAACACAGAGCGTGCCTTCACATGAACGAGACAAAACATAATCAAAACACACATTGGGCAAGTGGGGAACAGGTGTGTGGGGGGAAAGCCATTATGTGGGTTTTGATGGAAAAGCATGAACTGGATGCACAAAAAAACAACAAGAAAATCAAATTTCACAGAGACAGAAACATGTGCGTGAAAAGATGGCGTTTTAGCAAGAAAAGTAATCTATCACTAATCAAACCTGTGTGAAAACATATTCATCCTGCACAACCATAGAGTTGGTGTCTACATATCCAGGGAAAAGGTACAGTTTGTTGCCTTCTGTGCATCGTTGGGCTCTGCACTTCACGTACTGGGCACCTGTGGAGAGGCGAAAGAAAATCAATCCGAAGTAAATTACAACCATTTACACCTTCAAAATGCACTTTGTATTCACTGGAGCTGCTATATATTATATATATGCTAAACCGACTCTAAATTTACAGTCCTGGAACAATTTCAAGCTTGGGTAACTGTAGAAATAATAAAGAAAATATTCAATAACTATTTTACAGTGGACATTTGCCCGTTTTGAGATCCAAATTAGCTGAGATTCAACGCAGTAATGCATTGCAGTACTTGCATTGTGTCAGAGTACAACATAAGTTAGTTTTTTCACGAGATAGTATAGTTGTATGCTAATTCAGAGACAGATTTTCTCACCACAGGAGGAATTTAAGTATGAGTATAGAACAGGAAACCCCTTATAATTGGTTTGACAGAATCTATCATGCTGTTTAGATGGGGAGGAGGTGAGTTTGTTCTATGAGACACAGGGGATAGATTAAAGAAGAAAAACATCCATCAACCCGCTAAAACTCTCCGTTTTTGTCAGGAGACACCTATTGTGCTTTACTAGACTTTAGGGACTAATCTAGACAACAGAACGGGTCTCATCTTCCCCGTGACCTTGCTCTATATGAGAGGCAAGGGGTCCTGAGGGTCTTGCGGCTGTGGCGGACTGGAGTGCAGCACTCACGGCCTTTTGCGATGCGCGTCTCGATGTGGACCACATCTGATTCTCTGTCCAGCCCCATTACCGCCCTTGAAAGAGCACGAGGAGGAGATGATAGAGAGGAGCAGACAGAAGTGTAAATGGGGAAGAAAAGGGAAAATGAGATAAGAGATGGGAGGACAGGTTGAGTGTCACAGCTGTAGATGGACATCTCTATTCTGTTAAACCTATAGAACGATGTTTTTATCCCCTGAAAAGTGAAAGTCACCAGCTGCAATTCATCTCAATTCAAAACAGGACACAACAGAAATAAGCTATTATCAGAAACATCAACCATAGCAAATGTATTGTAGGTGGCTGCAACACCATTTAGAAAAATAACTCTGACAATGTGCATGAAGGAACGGTTTCAAGAGCACCAATAATGCATTGCTTCGGGTGCCGCTGTACCCGCTGCGTTGTTCTTATTTATCTAACGCCTCGCTGTTCAAGCATGTGGAGATGTCCTCCAACAAATGTCCTTTCTTTCATGGCTTAAAAACACTCTTGGGTTTGACACGTAGCATGACAAACAGGGATAAACGGCCTCACATCAATATTCACCGCTTTGTGCCCGAGCAGTCGAGATTACTTAATGACAGCGACAACAAAAACAGAATGTCATGTTTGTGCTATGAAAAAGAAGCATAACATTACTTCAGGTCTACGGTACGTGACATGGATATAATGGGTTTTGTGCTCGACTGCCATGGGGAGGAGATCTGTTTTTGACAAGAGATCACAGGATCCTTCTGGCAGCTTTGGGTCACGAACACTATCATTATGCAAATTACAATCAGTCAACTGTACAAAAATAGGGTCTACATAATCATACCAGTAGAATCGGCCTGGCATCACGTTGTCGTGCACAAGCTGCCATTTCCTCCCGAAGTCCATTGAACTGTACAGCTGCAAGACAAAAAATGAGGCCGATCTTCATCACTCTTAAAGTTTTAGGAGGAAGTTAATGTTAATGAGCAGCTAAGCTATAATCACATCGAAAGAAGAAACACATTTATTTTAAAAAGAAATGTAAAACTGTTTTCAGCATCATATATTATCTTCATTGTGGATTCACTCAGAATCTACCTTGCCGTCATGACTGTACGCCAGTATCCAGTTCTCCTGTGCAGGGTGGAAGAGCAGGCTCAGGATATTGAAGTTAATGGGATACTTCTCAAAGCTTGCCCCTTCATCTGAACTGATGAGAACAGCGCTCTCTACCTCTGGGTCGCTAAGCATCATTATCTAAAGTACAGAGGGCCATACGAGGGATATGGCATTAGAAGAGGGAGAGAAGGACAGAGGTACCGTCATTTGGCAGCAATTTAAAGAAAACAAAATCTGTAATTTGACGGCGAGACTGTGAGGGATCAGAGATAAAAGCAACAGAGAAATGCTGACCTTCTGTTTGTTGGTAGGGCAGACGTACAGGTAACTCAAAACTGTCCTTGAGCCCACTTTGTCGTTGAGTTTGCTATAGGTGCTTCCATAGTCAGAGGATCTGCACAAAAACAGAAACATTATATTGTATGTTTGATGAAAGAAATCCATTAGAGAGATGTCTGCTTTTAGGGCACCGTACCAGTGATGTGGCATGTTTTAGCCCATTACCTACAAATCAGTTTTCATTTGTGTTCATAAAGCATAGCATATGTTTTTTAAATTGTTCAGAAAACCTTTTTGCTTTATGGAAACAAAATAGAGACTAACTTCCTGTAATGTTTTATCTTTGTTTGTGTCACTCTTATAGTACAGTATAAAGCACTTTGATGTAATCCTGCAAGAAATGTGCTCTACTAAAAGTGTGCTGTCATTACTCCACCAGTGGGTGCTCAAATGATTATTGAGGACCAAATGGGGAAAGTAACATGGAAAACACATTCACTAATGGAGGCGTCTCTCTGCTCTTTATTCAGCACAGGGTGGCGTTTGAATAAAAAGCAGAGCTCTCAGGAAGTCAGAACTGTAAATAAAGATTGCAAAGATTATATTTTACAGAAAGTTGCTGTAAAAACAGACAAATGGAATAAATACTTGTTTAATGAACCCTGTGGAGTTTTGACAAAAAGTGAGAAATGTTTTGATGAGATTGTACAATTTTGTTTTGTTGTGTGTACACAGAGCAATGTTGCCAACAATGTTCAATATAATCATAGCCTGTGAATGAAACAGCTGGATGACAGTATGTAACAAAGAAATAACTGTGACATCATTACACAAGTGTTAACAGAAATACAAGAAAAAAAACATACGGCTACATTTAAGAGATGCTGAATAATTTGAAAGCTGATCTTATCAATATGAACAGACATAAAATGAGCACCTGCCGAATACAGGGAAAATGCTGTCTGTTGGGGGTACAACATTCAGGTCATCTGCCAACAAGGAAGATGCATCCTTATCTAACTCTTATTTTAAAAGCTTTATCTGAGAGTGTTGTACAAAGATCATGGCTAGAGAGGCCCAGACGCTGTGATTAACTTACTCTTGTAGAACAAATAATTAGTCCAGATCAGGGATGGTTTGTTTTAGGCACCTTTACTGTATATTTAAGTTGGTAAACTCTTAAAGTTTAAGTAGTTATGGTCTGTCAAGTCACTAGATGTTGCAGAGGAGTCAACTGGTTAAGGTAAAGCAGCAGACAACGCAAATAAAAAACATTGATGGATGATTAGCCATGTCTACCAAATGAAATTGCCAACAATTGCTGTAGCAATGCAACGGTAAATACAGGAAGCAGAAGACGGCTAACTAATGCAAACAATGCAGGTTTTAAAAGATCCAAACAAATCAACATTGGACAGGTTTGTTAGGATTCAAAGATACAAACAATGAACATCACTCAAAGTCAACATGACAGTCTTTACGTTCCATATCAACAGGGGAACCTCTTAGCATATTTTTTTTTTTGCAAAAGCGCCCAGGAAATAATCTGTAATCTCCTTTTCACAACTGCATGACAAGAAAGCAATAAGTACAAATATTTATATAAAGAAAGGCATAATGCAAGTTTGGTAGCATTCTGCATTAAACAAGGTTGACATATTCATTAGGCATGTCATACACACATCAACAACACAGTTCAAAACAATGCAGCTTTGACAAACACATAATGCAGACTTAAAGGTGGGATAGGTCATTCACTTCAGAAACACTTTTTGTTATATTCCATGGAATGCTTTTAACATCCCGATAGCAATGAATATATGAAATGTTTTGCTGTAAAAAGCACGACCAATCATTTGAGCCGGCCCGGCTAAAGTAACTGGATGGCCTACCTGCCTGTCAGCCTTCCATCTGTGCACAAGCTTATCTCGTGCCCTCATTGGTCATGTGCGCGTGTGTGTGTGTTGGAGGAGGGGCTCTGTAAGGAAGTCTGAAGGAAGAGGCAGATTTTTTCCGGTTGTGTACTTTCAAATTCTAGCGCACTCGAGCCGGTTTCTCCATTCTCACCTACCCTACCTTTAACATTCACTTTACACATGTCAAGAAAGTCTTTGTCAGCTGAATGTTATGCTACACTGACATGTAATGAAACCAGCATCTGCCTGTGAGTTAGGAAATCAATTTCTGAACCTCAGGTATGGTTAGGAATATGGTCAACGGTAATGTCAATAATACTGAATCCTTACCAGAGCAAAGACAAAACTCTTTAATTAGAGGCGTCTTTTAACAACTTAGTTTAGTTTTATACTTGTCTTCGGTTTTCTTTTCATCTGCAGCAGGAGATGCCAATTTCTGTTACTGTGGTGCAAAACAATAACCTTCAAAGCTATCAAACACATGTTTAAGTAGACCTTTAAAGCACATCAAAACAAAAGAAAGGAATGACAATAAGTCACACATTTGTCGATTAGCTAAATGGCCTGGCTTTACACTTGATTTAGACAATTAGGTCTGCATCGTGTTCACATTATCACGCTTCATACAACTGCCTGCCTGTTCCTTCCATGCATCCCATGACAAGATTAGATGTGTTTGTCATCTTGATCTTCATATTTCTCCTCGCCACAAACAGCCACTCCACGCTCACAGTTCTACCTGAGTGCCTCTAAATGTAATTTCACTGCATAATTGGATAGATATCTGCAGCCATTGTCTGTGCATTAATCTGAATCGTCCCATTTTGTGTTGACATTGCTTACGAAGACTTACCACTCAACACATTTTTGTTAGTACTTATTTAGCTTATCTTTGATTGAGGCTGTGGGAAAAAAAGCCTCTTAAATGATGTCATTATATCGTGAAGTTTCTTAAGCACAAAGGTTAGCCTTTTAAAAACACAAAGGGACTCGATGTGTGTTCAGATTGCGCAAGTCACCCATTGATCTGCACATTGCGTTCAGCCACCAACAGTGGCCCCGAGCTGTAGTCATAAATCATTTATTTTGTTATCACAGAAATCATTTACTCCCGTTTCTTTTCATAATATCCAAATCTCTGCTTTCCTAATACTCATACTAAGAGCCTTTGTGCACCCCCTGAGGTGCACTCTAATTTACTTGTGGTGCTATTGTTAAGCAGACACCTTGATGATGGAAGACCTCCTGTACACAATACGGGATATCAAAACGTGTCAACTCGGGTGTAAATCTTAGCGGCGCCTCTGGTGAAACAGATATTAATTTGAAACTATGCTTGGCAATCTGATGGTCTCTTTTTCACATGTATTTCAGAATTAAATGAGTTCTCTGCAGGCTATGAGAGAGGTGAGAAAAAAGCCGCTCAGAATCAGAGGGCTGGATTGGCCTCTGTGGTATAATCCTTAATGAATTCAATTCTTATTTATGATCTGACAGGGCACTGTAACTCACCTCTCAGTACATACTGAATAGAATTACTACGGCTATACAGTAGCAATTGCATGTCAATTGCTTCTGGAACAAAAGGTTATGGATGACAATCAATCAGAAAACTCCATCAGGAAGTTTCTAGGTCAGAGGAAAAGAGACACAAAAGAAAGAACAATAAACTTCAGATAGTTTTTGGTTTATCATTCATTTCTGTGCTGACAGGAAATAAGGTGGGGGGTGGTTGTAAAAGGGTTTTTCTTAGTTGGGTTGTTTATTTATAGGACTGAAAGAAGCAAAGAAGAGGATGCTTCATTCTGAACTGCTTCATATTGCTTTATTAAAATACTTCATATTGGCTCCAAGTGTAACTCCATTGTTCATATCCTAGCAAGTGAGAACACTATAAATCACACTAACACAATACTGCGCTCTCCATGAATACATTATCCTCATTGTTTTTAGGCCTGTGCTTTTGCATATTTATAAATCCTTGCCACGATGCCATTACCTTTCGATTTAGATGGAAAAGGTAAAAATAGCCATGATCAAACACAAACTTACCTCCACAGTGAGCTCTCAGTAACAGCCCCCAGGTTGAAGTCATACAGCTTAGTCAAGATCAGGATCACCTACAACATAATAAAAACAGACATGCTTGATTACATGCCAACGCTTGCACTAAAAAGCTTTTGCATACAGTAAGTGCTTCCCCAGCATGCACCTGTCTATACCTAATGGCGTGGAATGAATAGAACATGTCTGCTACATCCCTTTACTAATAAATACCAGCGTCATACAGCATGGTATCCCAATGACAAGTGATCCTCATGTTGTCAGGAGATGTCAGTCTGCTATTGGAAGGAACTAAAGAAAACCCATGTGTGCTGTCAGAAATGGTGTCTGTTCTTCATGAGGAATGATACCTACATAACAGCAAAATCTTATCATAATTGTGCACTGAACAATAAAAAAAGAAATGCAGTCAGCGGCTGCCGCGAACAATCCTCTCTCCTTCCCTTTTTCATCTGTCTTTCTTTTACCTTCAAATTAGGGAAGTAGCTGCAGGTCTCAAATGTGGTTTTTGGAAGAGGTTATGTCACTTATTTTACTCATTGGATGCCGTCCAGTTCCTGTTTTGGCTAAATGCTTTTGCGTGTTCTCTGAGGGTGGTTGGAAGATGTGTTTCTGGGAAAACAAAAATGTGGCCCATAAAAGTCTGCCAAGGCACAGAGGGCAGAGTGAAATGGTGTGCAAGCGAATTATTGTCACTCCAATGGCATTATAAATGACTTCCCATGGGGATGCTCATAACTCAGGATAAAGAGGGGGGTTGGGGAAGAGAGGGAGGGCATGGCATGAAGGGAGGGAGAAGGAATGGTAGATTATAACAACCAGGGAGCAGGAACATAGCATAATATGACAAATTATATATAAAGCCTGAAAGATAGGTCAAAAGCTCAATTACAGTGAGTTTAAACACATTAACCTTATGGGACCCATGGAAGAAGTCATTAAGCCGAGAAAAGCCACACAAGACTCGGAGGAACAAAGACGTGCCTCTAAGCCTGCTTTGGAAATGTTAAAAACCCAATTGACCCACAATTTAGCCATCAAATGGCCAATGTGCATGACTGGGAGTATCTGCATTACAGGTTAATTAACCAATCACACAGAGAGATAAGCATTTGCATAACTAAATGCACCATGTCTGCAAGGTCCAACGCTGGAGTCTGAATCAATTTAGCGAGCCGACTTAGTTAAGTGGCTGTGATGTTAGACCTAATTGCCTACTTTGAAAACTAGATACGAGAGAAAAACTCAGCAAAACTGTCGATCGTTTGTTTCTTCACTTCTCTGTTGCTAACAGCAATGACTCTGTGTCATGGGACTGTATAAATAATACAAGGTAAATTGAATCTTGAATTGACTACATCAGTGTCAAACTAGAAGCGCCTCATTCCCAACCAAAGGGATTCAAATACTGCGCACTGCAAATTAACTGAGTGAACAACGAATAAATGTTCACAGTTTTATGGGGTTCAATCACTTGCACAAGGATCCAATTTAATCAAATGCTAACTAATTTAACTGAGAACGTAAAACAACGTCCAAAAATAGCCCCGAATGGCAGAAGTTGATAACAAAGCCCCTCAGCACCGAGCTGTAATTGTCATTAGAAGCTCCGTCTTAAATGTTATTAACGTTTTTGTTCAGTCGGCTCATTAACAAAAGCTGACCCGTTGATATGGGTCAGGGAAGATCTACCTCGGGGACCAACAGACTAGTGAGGCAGATGACTGCTTGGCTGATTTGCCCCTAAGTGGATACATCAAGGGTACATCACTGAAAACTGTGCGGCCCCACGTCTTCAAATTATTGATAGCTGTGCGTCAGGGCTCAAGTCAATAAGGAGCAATTACTTACATGCAAATGCTGAAGGAGAGCACATGCACATCAGATGCGTGGTTTAAACTATAAGGACCCAACAAATACAGAAGAATATTAAAACTCAAATTCTGAGAGTTTGTGGTGCAGCCCTGCACTTATGTAAATGCTGGGAACAAAGAAACACAAAATGGTTTCCAGAATTATTTTTGAGCCTTCTAGGTAAATATAGTTTTCCATGCATATCGTCGCTCACATGAAATTAAGTAAGGACCCTGGAAGGCCAAAAGCAGTGCATTTATTCATGTTTATGTTTTATTGATGTGAGCAAAGAGAGCTTTGCCCCGGGAAAGTCAACCAATCATTTTTCGGATTGGCGCTCCCCCTCCGAGGAGTTGGGTTAGTCATCCTTTTATCATAACGTTTCATTCTTGCTACTTTCTTTCCCTCTTTTGCTTTATTTATTTTTACTTTCTTTCCATCATTCTTTCAATCTCTGTCTTTTTTCCTTTCTTAGTTTTAAAAACAGGCTCTGCAGGTATACTGTTTTCTGCTGTTTATATATTTCATAAGGAACGGCACTTAGAAAAAGAGGAAAACTAACATTAAAGGCGAAGTCACAAGCGGTTTGGCCACGGAAAGGTATCAACTCTTAAAGATGGCTGCATAGACAGCCTCCATGGCAACAAAGCATTACATCCATGATGTAATTGTGATATAATGCATCGGCTTGACACACGTCTCATCCACACACAGACCTACACGCTACACTTGCGCAAGCATGAAGCACATTCACACACAGATTGCTGGAGCAAATGAAATCTTTAGAAATGACATATCCATCTGGTTTTTTAAAAGAGAAATTCTCAAAATGTTTAAAGTGCTTCAGTGGGACGTGAGAGGCATTTCAACCCCATGTTGGTGGGCAGAGGTTTTTCTACACGGCTCGCAATTTAGGCATGAATCATCTCTACAGTATGAACTGCAATATAGCTATTAAGAAATATGAAAAAGACTGTTGCTTCACATCAGTGCAGTTTTACTGTACTCGCCAACAACACGCTCCGAATGAAATCTGTAGCCCTCACTAACGCATCAAGATGGCAGCTTTCAAGAACATGTCTGCTTAATTGGGTAGTCAAGGGAAAAAAAGATACCCTTACTCTAATAATCACACCTCCAGATTGCTGTTTCTTTCCTTCTTAGGAGTTACACACAACGGGAAGTAGTAGCAATCTTCTGAAATAACACCACTTTCATGTAGCTCTGGCACTGTTTTTGAACCGAGCCGGAGGGGCCAAATGAAGGATCCAAATTAATTTCCAAGGGACCCCCAAAGTTGAGAACAGTGAGTGATGTGAAGTTCTTTGTAATAAAAGGAAAAAAAGCATTGACACATTCTTCTATTTCCTTTACCTTTAGAACTCAGTGAAAAGTTCACAGCTGAAATGATACACATTTACATTCTCATGAATACACATAAGCTTCTGTATATTGTACTGTGGGGTAAACACATTCATACACAGAGCCATCTCCCAGGAGTAACCCTTGTCTATTTACCTCCTCTGAGTATAACCACCACATCAAAACGCCTGACAATTCGCTGAAATGTGTCGACACTAATTAAATCATGTCTTAAATATAAGCTTTCATAAGCTGGCTTTCACCCAAATATGCCATCGCTCCTTGTCAGCTGTCTGTGGGTCAGTGTTTGTCACCTTATTAGATTTGATAAACAAAGTTAAAAGGTGTGTATCGAATCTGTCAAAAGATTTAATTGAAACTTAGCCTTGAGTGCAGGTGCTCTTTTATTTAGATTTAGGTGTATAGTAAGTGGCTTTTTTTCTGTGCAATTTTGAGTTGTTTTGTTTTCTAGGGAGTTAGACCATGAGGATTATAATACAAATTATATTTTAAAAATGTATAATAATTATGAGAATAAAAAACAGAAAGTGGCGAAGAAGCAGTACGAAATCGCAAGGCAAGAGTTCGAAGACAGCGGCGGAGGAGGAGCGTCCTCCAGTCCTAAGAAGGAAAGTAAAAAAGCTGGATAGTAGCTCCATCAGTAGAGAGGGTGTGGCTGTTCTGTCTGTGCTGCATTGGCTCCAGTGATTGGGTTGATTGCAGTAACTCAGGGCACCTGGGTCTGGTGTCCTGCAGCTATTTGAAGCCTCTCTGCTCCTCTCTGTTCTCGCTCTGCTTTCTCCTGCAGGCACCCGGCTCTGATGAGTATACCCAATACTTCATTTGACTTGTTTGTGCAAATAAACACCTTTTTCTACCCGTTGACTTGTTGTGTCTCCTTTTTGTTGCTGAGCCAGGTCGCGACAGCTTCACTGAGACAAGTTAGCATGTTAAATAAACATCACACCCAAGTTATGTGTAACATAGACTAGTGTGGACTGATTAGAGCTCATTACATATTTGGTGTATATGTAGACCAGTAAGTAAATTAAATGGTAGTACAAAAATGTACGATGTTGTGTCAAATTTAAAGAAACCTATCAACAATAAAGATCAAATTAAAAGAAAATGTAAATCTGATTAAATATCAGCAGTGCTTACCATTACAAATAACAAATCAAAGAAAAATAAAAACAATATAATTCAATAACATCATCCTTACATCACTGATGATCGTATCCTAAAATGCGTACAGAATAAAAAACTATATTTTTTAGGGCAAATTAAGTCTGTAATGGGCCGGATTGGGGTGCTGCCCATCTTTTACATAATTTTGTTATGTGTCCCAGCGTAAATTACCCTAAATTGACTCTCTGCCATTACGACTTTGAATAAGAAGCGGAAGAAGTGGTTTGGAAGAGGAAGCGGGGTGAAAAAGGTAGTGGGAAGAGCCAAATGAACTAATGCAGATCCACGGGGCCCCTAATGCATCCGGGCCATTAGCAGACACCAAAAGCTGGCATATCAATGTGAGAGGAGCAAACTGGGACTCCATTGTTCACCTCACTACTCTGAATTTCACTGGCCTGAAAGCAGACGCAATTCTGAGGACACAAACATAAAACCTGTTTCATTTGTTGTTAAGCTCATTACATCCTCAACTGCATTAACAGAATAAAGACAGAAGCCGAGGGCAAGAAATGAGAGGCTGTTTGAATCTTTAAATCAACAAGCTAATTAACGTCCCAGATCTTCTACACCCACTGACAACATGTGAGGTTTGAATTGGTCTATTACTTTTATGTGTTATATCTTGTTAATAATGAGGAAAAGCTCCCAAGCCAAACAGAAGAAAACATATTGGTTTATGTCCTTTGTTAGGCCAAAAACCCACTTAATAGTGGAGAAAGTCATCTGTGTATAAAGTGAGTGTATGTGTCACAACACACCCAACACAGTGATATCAATGTTCTCTCTCATAAGATTAATATATTCATGCATCCATTACAAATTATCAGATGCAAACACCTGCGGAGAAACGAAATACAGTATTAGTTGTGCATTTGCATAAATGTCTTTAAGGCTTGTCAGCGATGAGGGCAAAATCAAGGTGCACTGCAAGTGGGCGAGGGGATAAAAACACAACATGTGGCTCTGCGAAGACTCCTCTAAAGTAAAGCACTTAGCAGAAAAGACAAACGTCATTCAAAAGAAATGATGCGGTCGAAGAGAGGCCTAACTCTGTCCGCATCTTATCTGAGGTCCAATTGATTGTCTGTACTTCTGTGGGTGAAAACATACTCTGGGGAGGCTGCTTTCATCAAGTAAAACCCAGCGAAATGTCCCTGGTGCATTAGTCTGCTGTCTGCTGTTTACTTATCCTCCTGACTCCTGAGCTTTGGTCATATTGCCCTAATGCGGGTTTCAGCAATCAATTCAGGCCATTATGGGGGGGGGGACTTAATTAAATGGGCTGAATAGAGGAGGGTTTCACTTCAAACACATTGAGAGGAGATGTTATGTCTCTGCTGCTAACAACAATACACATTAAATGTGCTGTTTGCCATTAGTGGGATAAAAGATTGTGATTGCTTAATTTCTTCAAAGAAAGCTTGGGGTAAGAAGTAAATGAAAAAGGTTTAATGGAGTATGTATAGATATATACACGGTTTGTATTCCTCCTTTGTGTTTATATGTTGACATCACAGCACACTGTTTTGTACAAGACGCATCCAAGGACAAATCTGATGGCAAATTCAGAACTAATTTAAATTTTTTGACACATTTGGCAAAGTTTCAGTCACATCCCGTGCAATTTCAAATGAATTTGCTGCATTGTAAGTGGTGTGGAGAGACAACAATAAAACATTAGCATTTTTGTTTTACTATTGTTCTTTTTTACTGTTCGAGGCCACTGTTGTTTGCTCATACTGTACTTAGTGTTCCAGGTACTTACTTATTTACTTTTGTTAATCTGTGTAGCCCTGTTACTCATTAAGGCATGGACGACTACAGAGATTGGAAATGTAGCAGGGTGAAATATGATAATGTCACATCTTTGCAAAATGAACAGGTTTTTGATTAATTTGAACTATAGTTAGCATTTTGGAGTACTTTGAGCAGAACACCACTCAGACATTTCTCTCGTCTCATTTATTCCTTCACAGCTTTGGCTCCTAATGGCTCGGCTTTTGCCCGCGGGGGTCTGAGCTGGAGCCAAAGGCAACAGTGGGTCCAAATTGAGATTTTGAAAAGAAAGAGCCCTCTACCTAAAACGACACCCTATACGAATAATGTTGCGAGATCACTACAAACATCTGTCCACACCCCCCAACATCAGTGATATGAGTTGATATTGATCCTACAAATTACAGTTTAATATGTTTCCTTGCAACAAAGAACAATATTCTTGCAGTGATTTGAAGCCTAGGAAGGTGTGAAAGTTGGAGGGTGTCAGTGTTGCAAAACTGGTAGGTCTTCCAGCCAATTGGAAAGGTTACATTTCGTTTTTGTACCATTTGAAAAGAGTCCACTGATAAAAAGTTGGTCAAATGTTCCAGTGAATCCGACAAAGGTTATCTTATCGCCATTGTTGTTTTTTATACCTTGTTCTTATTAATGTACTGTTATTAAGATATTTTTTATGTGTATTAATTGTGATACCTTCAACACTGTTCAATGTAAACATTTGCAAGTAGGGGCTTCAAATAAGTGGTTTTCTGTGGCCTCTTTCTGCACTGGATTTTATTTACTATCTTTGTTATGTTCTGTGTTAAAAACACAGCAAAAAAACTCAAACCAAACAAAGTGAATGCAGTTATGTGAAAGCAGTCGGTATATGTTCTTTACTTTAACCATGGTGTTGGGTTCAACTAGTAGAAAACAAAAAAACAACACTTTATTTTTCATCTTGCATTCTTGGTCAGCCACAAAACATAAGAGTTCAGAAAGGCCAAAGTGCTTCGCTCCACAGGGAAAAATCTAATGATGTCTCTTATGGATCTGTATGTTATATCTGGCAGCAGTGGGGCATTCAATGCACAGGACCAGGGTCTAACCCACATGTGGTTAGGTTGAGGAAACAAAAGCACTTTGTTTTTGGATTGGGAATCATGTGGTTCGGATGAATGTTAATAAAGTTAATACACAAGAGTTTCAAGAAAAGTATAACGATAGTTACGGCTGTAACTACGGTTCTATGAGTCCCGGATGACCGCCAGAGGCGGTGCTTTAAGCACTGGATATGTCCATCGCGCGCATGCGCAGCTCGAGTACCAATAACAACAAAGTCACCTGTGACCCACGTGACACCGGCTATATCAGCCGGTGTCGTCAGAGGATCTGTTCCCAGAATCTTCTCGAGAGCACACAAGAATTCTGAGTGACAGGGAACTCTGGCGGTCATCCGGGACTCATAGAACCATAGTTACAGCCGTAACTATCGTTCTATTTCGTCCCTACTGATCGCCAGAGGCGGTGCTTTAAGCACTGGATGACTTATACCAACAATGTCATGAAGAATCCAAGCCCTTGCTCACCACTGGAAGCAGCGGAGCTCGGCAAAAGGACCACGCACAAAGAATGGGGAGTGGCGACATTGACCTGATGACAACTGGAGAATGTGCCAGAAGACGCCCACGACGCCGCGGCGCAGATGGTCTCCAGGGGCACCACCCTCAGGGCAGCCCAAGATGTTGAGATGCTCCTTGTAGAGTGGCATCTCAGCCTGATGGCAGGGGGCGGCCACTGGCCCCGTAAGCCTGTGAGATGGTATCGACAACCCAGTGGGGCAGCCACTGGTTAGAGGGCATAACCTCCTTTAGTGCCGCCAGGGCAAAATCAAGAGTTGCTCCTACTGCCGTATACAGGCAGTAGCCTTGATATATGCCCTTTGGGCACCCCCAGGGCACAGCAACTTCGACGTGCCGTACTCCTGAATGTCAAAAGTGCCAGCTGGGCAGGCTGATTGAAGTGGGTTTGTGGAAGGACCCCAGGCAGGAATGCCACATTTGCCCAAAGGGCAACGCCTGAGAGTCCCACCTCGGGCATGTATTGTTTATGCAGAGGACATGCAACTCCCCGACTCGCTTCCCTGAGGCTATGGCAAGCAGAAATGCTGCCTTCGTGGGCAGCCACCTAAGCCCCACCTGGGCCAGGGGCTCGAAGGGAGGAGATGATAGGGTATCCGGCAGCAGGGGCAGGTCCCAAGCCGGAGCTCTCGGGGTGCTAGGGGGACGCTGCTGTAAAGCCCCTCTCATAAAGAGGGACACCGACCTGTGGCACCCCGCCGTGGCGCCGTCGACCCGAACATGTCGGGCAGAAATCGCAGCCACATAAATTCAGAGTGGAGTGAGAACGTCCACTATCTAGAAGGGACTGTTGTCTAAGCAACAACGTACATGCTGTCCCCAAGGAACACGCACATTCTTGCCCCCCAGTTGGGGTAGAAAGTGCGTGAGAGCAAGCTGCACAGCCCGAAGCTCTAGCACGTTGACCTGGCGCGCACTCTCCTGGGCAGACCGCTGACCCTGAACGGTCCTGCCCTGCCGCACTGCACCCCACCCTGAGAGACATGCACCTATGGTGATGGTCTCCTGGCGGGATGGGTTGGCGCCCATGGGCACGCCCACTAGGAGATAGGCCCTGCCCCTCCAGCGTGACAGAGAGTGGAGGCAATGCTGCGACACCCTGACTTCCCTGTGCCTGTGCCACTTGGCGTCCAAGTGAAGGCTGTTCAGCCACATCTGCATGGGGCGCAACGACAGCGGGCCTAAGGGCCCAGCGGCCGAGGCAGCTGCCAGTCTGCCCAAGGGCCGGAGGAACTGAATATAAGGCACCATCTTGCCCGGCCCACATGGAAGTAGGCATCCCTCAAGTCCACGGTTGAGAACCACTCCACCTGTGCATATGCAGTGGTCAGCATATAGAATGGCAGCACCTTCGGGAATCTGTCGATTCCTCTGAGGTCCAAGATCGGGCGAAATCCGCCGACTTTCTTGCTCACGAGAAAGTACGCCGAGTAGAACCCCCTGGGCTAAGCAGAGGGTCTTACTGGCTTGATTGCGTCCTTGGACAGAAGGACGGACAACTATTGGGCCAGAGCTAGGGCCCCTGCCGGATCGCTGACGACTGTCAATTAGACCCAGCCGAAGGCTAGGGGCCGGAGCTGCGGTCCGTACCCCTGGGTTAAGGTGAAAATCACCCAAGGGACGGAAGTACAGACCGCCCAGTAACTGAGCTGCTGCTGGGAAAGCAGCCGACGACCGCCCCCGGGATTTCAGGGTCCAGCACCCCGGCCCCTGGAGCCTCTTGGGGGGCGCCGGTAAGGCTCTGGGGTACGAGGCCGCCTGGAAGGCGGGCGACCTGGGGCACGAAAGTCATTGGGAGGCGGTGGGCCGCTAAGACCTCTGCAGACCACCCCTGTAATCCGGCGGCTGAGTGCGGCTGGTAGAGCGGCCCCTGGGCCTGCTGGGAGTGGGCACAGGTCTGCGAAGACCCGAGAGCTGCTGCCTGGTCTGCCTAGCTTGGGCGGCACGCTCCAGTGCCTCCAGGGCAGCTGACCTAAACAGCTCCCCTGGCTCGACTGGTACGCTACGGAGGACTCTCCTACATGCCTCCGTTAGTGGTGACTGGGCCAGCGAAACCTGGCGACGAGTCTGTACGAGCGACAAGGCGTTCTGATACAGAGGTGCGTCAACCGAAGGAGGTGCGTCAGCCGAAGGAGGTGCGCCAACCGAAGGAGGGGCGTCAACCGAAGGGGGGGACAGGGACAGGGACAGGCGGCCCGCTAGCAGCCCCTACACCGGGCCCAGGCTGTAGGGCCAAGAGGCGACTTCATCATGCCCCTATCGGCAACTAGCCAATCCACTTTAGAGGACAGCCTGTTTCTAGTCCTTCTATTGAGGGGAGCACACACAGCCATCGCTCCCTCAAGTCGCCGGGAACGGCCGAATTGATCTGGAGGAGGATGTGACAAGGAGAGGTGTCTGTTGGCTGCTGCCAGACGTTCCACCTCAGTGATTCTAGCCACTGAGCGCCCGAGGCATGCAGCTACAGCTCATGCAGGCGTTTACCGTGAGAACCTCCCTCAGATGCTCACATTTCGTCCCCACTGACCGCCAGAGGCGGCCGAGGCAGGAGGGGCAGCGGTCGTGGCCGTCCTCGGGCTCAAAAGAAGCCATACAGGCGCTACATGAATGAGCCATTCTGTAGGTAGCCAGATGCAGCGTAGCCGGGAGCGGGTGCGGGAACACAGCCTTCACCAGCTACCTGATTAATGGAAAGAGTAGAGCGTTGCTGCTACTCGCCGAACAGAAAGAGGGATGTAATTACACCCACGTTACCGGCAGAGGGAGCGGGAGCGAGAGCACTGCCTTCACCTGGCTGGATTAATAAACACGGCAGTTCAGCGTCTACCAGGAGCGGGGGCGAGAACACTGCCGGCTGAGTTAGAGACGAATGCCAGATGCAGCATAACCGGGAGCGGGTGCGGGAACACAGCCTTCACCAGCTACCTGCTTAACGGAAAGACAAGGCAGTTCAGCGTCTACCAGGAGCGGGGGCGAGAACACTGCCTTCACTGGTTGAGTTAGAGACGAATGCCGGATGCAGCGTAACCGGGAGCGGGTGCGGGAACACAGCATTCACCAGCTACCTGCTTAACAGAAAAACAAGGCAGTTTAGCGTCTACCAGGAGCGGGGGCGAAAACACTGCCTTCACTGGTTGAGTTAGAGACGAATGCCAGATGCAGCGTAACCGGGAGCGGGTGCGGGAACACAGCCTTCACCGGCTACCTGCTTAACGGAAAAATGAGGCAGTTTGGCGTATACCAGGAGCGGGGGCGAGAACTGCCTTTACTGGTTGAGTTAGAGACGAATGCCAGATGCAGTGTAACCGGGAGCGGGTGCGGGAACACAGCCTTCACCGGCTACCTGCTGAATTGGAAGAGTAGAGCGGTGCTACTACTCACCGAACAGAAAAAGGGATGTAGCTACATCCGCATTACCGGTAGCGGGAGCGGGAGCGAGAGCACTGCCTTCACCTAGCCGGGTAAAATAAAGAAGCTTAACAGTACACGCAAGACGTTAGCCGAGCGGCTGCTGCTAACGATCAAGCGAGATCAAGTCAAATAACACACATGTTTAAGACCAGATAACTAGCTTCTAAAGAAGAGAACAGCACAGAGCCATAGTTACAGCAGTAACCATGGCCAGTGCTCACACGGCATATAACCGTAGTTACAGTAGTAACTATGGCCAGTACTTACACGGCTTAGAACCGTAGTTACAGTCGTAACTATGGCCAGAACTTACACAGCATAGAGCCATAGTTACAGTAGTAACTCTGGCCAGTACTTGCACGGCTTGGAACCGTAGTTACAGTAGTAACAATGGCCAGTACTTACATGGCTTAGAACCGTAGTTACAGTAGTAACTGTGACCAGTACTTACACAGCATAGAGCCGTAGTTACGGTATTGACTATGGCCAGTACTTACACGGCTTGGAACCGTAGTTACAGTAGTAATTATGGACAGTACTTACAGCTTAGAACCTTAGTTACAGTAGTAACTGTGGCCGGTGTCTAAAAGTGTCAGCCAAACGGCTGCCCACTAGATAATATAATATTGGGAGGATGAAATCCTCCTTAATGGCCACACATGCAGAGCACACAGCACACACAGTGAAGATTGTTCTCTGCATATCGTCCTAGTTCTAGGAGTCTAGTACTAGGCAGTGCTGGAATTGGGCCGGTACTCACCGGTACGCAGTACCGGCACTTCTGGTTCTGACCCATGGAGTACCGGCACTTCTTGCTCAGTACCGGCATGCTGGCGGTACTCCGGTACTCATGCACCGTGCCAGTACTCAACACTCTCCCGCCGTTCTTATTATACATCCATATATATATATACAGCCGCCCGGTACTCAGTAGATGCGTCATGAGGTGCCGAACGGACATTCTCATCGCTCTAACCGCTGGAGTTTCACAGCGGCTGTCAGCTGTTTACTCCTGTCATTCAAACAGAACGTGCTGGAGAGGGGGCGGGGCTTATCTTCTCCATGTAAATACTGTGGTGGAAACAACTATGTCAAAATTAACCTATTTGACCGTGATTTAATAGTAATACACGTTTCAAAATAATAATAATAATAATAATGCCGAAGTAACAACATACTGAAAACTGTTAGTAAAACCATGTTTTAATGCTTTACAATTTACATACCTAGATGCACGTGTGTTGTGTTTATGCAGTGCAACTCCCACCCAGTGGGTGGCTATGTAGAGTGATAGAACAGAGCAGGCACGCCCCCGAGAGAAGGAAAGCAAGTCACATCACAAATTAGCATTTCTAAAATGTTAGCGTGGATTAATAAAGTGCAAAAAGACAGCGGTTGTCGCCGGAAGAAACTTCAAATACAGAGAATGCTGTGCCTGTGTTGGAAATGGTGTCTGATGGGGAGCTTTCTTTGGTTGATCCTCCTGCTCCAAGTTCTAGTGCATTAGCATTAGCACTAGCTCCGCCGCCTCCTCCAGAGCCTCTAACGTTAGCTGCTGCTGGCGCAACTGCCACCACCAACACCGGGCAAAGCGATGCACCTGACTGCTGGACAACGGACCAGGTGCAATATTTTTGCAAGACTAATGCATGGCTCCTTCTTAAAGATAAGAAGCTAGGATGTCGGATATGCAGAGATGTCAAATCTTTGGGAATACACACTGGACAAGGACTGAAACTGTCAACTGAATGGGGTGAGTGTGCAGTGTCTCATTTCGGTGTTGACAAGGGCAAACAACAAGCTAGCCTGAGAAAAAAAATCAAAGAACATAAAGAATCACAAGCCCATGTAAAAGCTGCTGACATCCTTACATCTGCTTCACGTGAAACTATTCAACATCAAGTGCAGTCTATGCATAAATCTGAATTAGACACCACTATCAGAGTTTTTCGAACGGCATATAAAATTGGCAAACATAGCCGGCCATTCACAGACATGCCAATTGATTTGAATGTACAGAAACTGAATGGGCTGAACGTGGGCAGGGTTTTGCACTCCAATAAAACCTGTGGCGAAATCATCGACCACATAGCTCATGAGCTGAAGAAAAAAATGGCAAAAGACATTACAGAAAACCAAAGAAAACTCTGTGTTTTGGTCGATGAATCTACCACTATTAGTGGTAAAACGGTGCTTGTTGTGCGTCTACGCTCAGCATTAGCTGATGCTGAGCCCGAAACGTTTTTTTGGGAGCTGATCGAGTTGGATGGAACAACGGCTGATGACATCACAAAGGCGTTAATGGAGTGTCTTGGAAGAGATTTTAACGAGGACTTTTTAGGTCAGTGTTTCGTTTCTTTTGCATGTGATGGGTCTTCAGTCATGCTAGGGAAGAGAACAGGCGTTGCTACCCAGTTGTGTAGTAAATTCCCAAGCCTGTTTGTGTGGCACTGCTCCAATCATCGTCTAGAGCTGGCAGTTGGGGATGTGGTCAAGGAGGTCTCAGGGCTCAATCATTTCCAGATCTTTTTTGACAAACTCTATTCCTTGTTCCATGCCTCCCCCAAAAATCAGAGGCAGTTAGCGCAGTGTGCGCAAGCAGTCGGACAGCGTCTCCTGGTGATAGGGCGTGTTTTGTCCATCCGCTGGGTGGCTTCAAGTGAAAGGAGCGTCAGAGCAGTCTGGGAAAACTACCGAGTGCTTCATGATCACTTCACAAATGCTGCAAACGACACGAGCAGGGATTCCAGAGACAGAGCAAAGTACAAGGGCCTGGATGATGTGCTCACATCTGCAACGTTTGTCAGCAATCTGGGACTGATGTACGATGCGCTCACAGAGCTCAGCGACCTCTCTCGGCAACTCCAAAAAAGAGAGATGACACTGCCTACAGCAGATAGGCTCTTAACTCGA
The DNA here is from genome assembly GCF_902827175.1 of Gymnodraco acuticeps. Taxonomy (NCBI): domain Eukaryota; kingdom Metazoa; phylum Chordata; class Actinopteri; order Perciformes; family Bathydraconidae; genus Gymnodraco; species Gymnodraco acuticeps. The sequence continues at coordinate 5,740,049 of NW_022991180.1, forward strand.
GAAATACGAGTTTTTGAATCCATGGTCACCATGCCTGGCCCACACATAACTACAGTTCATACAGCTCTAGCTGAGAAGTCCTTCAAGGGTGTTGCCCTGCGTGAGAATGGCAGGCTTGTACAGATTCATGCAGGTCAGTTTTTCCGCAGTATGGTAGAGAATCTGAGACACAGAATGACTTCCACAACCTCCTCTCATGTCAGCACAAGAGAAATCCCATTACATGGCCGGGAGGCCCGGGACAATCAGCTAATCCAGGACATGAAAGTTATCCATCCTGGAAGTTGGCCTGAAGAGGAGTTAGACGTACAGTATGGGGACGTAGAGGTGCTACGTTTGTGCGAAGTGCTGAAAGTGGACAGAAGAGAGACTGTTCAGGGCTTTCGCGAATACAAGGAAACCAGGGCATCCCGTACACCTGCTGCCATGGAGCCTCTACTGAAAGCAGTCCGAACCATCGCTGTCTCCACTAGTGAGTGTGAGCGGGCATTCAGCTGCATGAACGATATCCTTACTGCAAAAAGGAATGCTCTCTCTGTCAGCCGACTGTCCAGCCTGGTTTTCATTAAATGTAATGGACCATCACTAGGACAGTTCAATCCGGAACAGTATGTGAGGTCCTGGCTGGCAAAGGGAAGGAGAAGTGCTGATGAAAGAGCCTGTCCAGCTCCAGCCCCTGATACTGATGTCCCCAAGGCCTTCTGGAGCCTTTTCTAACAATGTGAAGTATATTGCAAAGCAGCTCACCCAGTGAGAAGACTTTTGGCATAATGTGCCGATTTGTACAGATCATGGAGATAGAAGGACTTCAGACCAACCAGGGAGTTATCTGATCAGCTTGGTGTTCAATGTAACTCTTTACCATGGCTCAGACTTTGTTACTTGCAGTTACAGTTTCTCATTTTAGATTGTGCAAATTTTGCATTTGTTTTTTTACATGTTCTTTGTTCATGCTCTTTATCATTTTTCTGAGTTGGAAAGTTAGATTGCATCATAGTTTACTTTATACATATTTGTATTCTTCAGTGGTGAAGTATATTGCAAAGCAGCTCAGCCATGTGAGAATACTTTTGGCACTTTTTCGTTTTTCGTTTTCTGAGTTGGAAAGTTAGATTGCATTCAAAATGTACAGAAATACTTAATTTTGTTAAAGCTTTTTATAAAAAATGCTTCTGACCAGAGCTTTGTTTCCTTGTCATTAATGTTGAACACCACCAGAGGGGCTCTCACCTGAAAGGTCTCTGCTTCATGTGTCTTCAGCAGAAGATCTAGACTTTGATTGCTATATTTTCAGTTAATATTGACCTTACTGAGCTTTAGCCATATCCGCTGCCTATCATAAAAAATGTTAAGTACAGTGAACCTTTCTAAAATATACAGTAGTAAAGAGACAAACCCACCAGCATTATAGTAGCCAAATTCTTGTTTGTGGGCTGTATATATAAAATTGACTTGAAAAAGTTGCTGATTTTAGAGTACTGGCACCTTTTTCATTCCAATTCAAGCACTGGTACTAGGAGCAGTAAATACAACGATATAGCGCTACTGCAACCATACCATGCGTTTACCGGGAGCAGAGGGCGAGAGCACTGCCCTCACCAGCTGAGTTAAATAATGAAGCTTAACAGTACATGCAAGGTGTTAGCCAAGCGGCTGCTGCTAACAACCAAGCAACCAAGTCAGAACACAATGTTAAGACCAGATAATTAGCTTCTAAGAAAGAGAACAGCCCGCATAGAACCGTAGGCCATGGTTACAGTAGTAACCGCACATGCAGAGCACACAGCACCCGCAGTGAAGATGTTCTCTGCATATCATCCTAGTGCTAGGAGTCTAGTACTAGGAGCAGTAATACAACGATCTAGCGCTACTGCAATCAAACCCTATGTTACCGGGAGCGGGAGCACTGCCCTCACCGGCTGAGTTAATAGTTAAGCTTAACAGCAAGGTGTTAGCCAAGCGGCTGCTGCTAACAATCAAGCGACCAACACAAATGTTAAGACCAGATAATAGCTTCTACGAAATAGAAAGTACTTACCTTACTCTCTGCATCTAAACGAAAAACGGGTTTAAAATATGACACTCTGGGCTTTCCATACTAAATTGAATGAGGGACACAGCCAAAGCTGGGACTCAAATGCTAATGATAGCTCGGGCACAACGCCACAAGCAGAACTTTCAAAAGAGCATAAGGGCAACTTTATGGGAGAGGAAGCGGGAACACTGTCGTCACCAGAAAGTCTAAGCCAAACAAAAAATAAGACGGCAATCAGGACAACTTGGCTGGGAGAGGGTGCGGGGACACAGCCATCACCAGCAACAAGCTGACACAAACCTGTCTGTCGAGGCTCTGCACAGCGCACAGCCGGCCACAGCTCCTGGAGGACGCGTTAACGACCCGTAGCACCGACTGTCAGTCACGAAGCTGCACGCGGCCAGCTGCTTGCAGAGAAATCCCTCAGATCAAACGTTCAAACCTGAACGCTGTATGCTACAAAAATGTAGCCACGGTACCCTCGCGCAGCGAGAAGATGAAAGGGAACAGATCCTCTGACGACACCGGCTGATATAGCCGGTGTCACGTGGGTCACAGGTGACTTTGTTGTTATTGGTACTCGAGCTGCGCATGCGCGCGATGGACATATCCAGTGCTTAAAGATCAAATGCAAAGCTTTTTGTATAATTGCCAGTACAATCGAAATCATATAGCTACAACACTATCTAAGATATTGCAGTATTAAAATCGGAGATAATATGAGTCTGGCAATGCGCAATATTAATTTTGTTCAACCCCCAACACCAAGTCCGACGATTTATTTTCTCCGCCGCTCCTCCGCAAGATGGCGGCGCGTGACGTCAGATGTGCCAAACATATTTCCACCTGGCTTATCAATCACAGCGGCTTCCGCCGATAGTACAACTAGTTTCGTCTATCATGTCTGATTCTGAGTAGACTATAGACTAAAAGCTTTAGGAATCCAAACTATAACATATAATAAGTACCCTGTATCAAGATTGATGCAAAACAAGTGAAATTTGACCTTTTTAGAGAGGTTTAGAAAAATAAAGTCCAGGCGCTCTGAATTAGCCCCGAGCGAAAAATGCTCGCAGCGGCTCACAGCGGCTTCCGCCGATAGTACAACTTAGTTTCGTCTATCATGTCTGATTCTGAGTCGGAGGCCACCCAATATCTGGAGTATGTTGTCGACATCCAACCATATCTATACGAGCCTCTGATGTCGAAGAGGAAATACAAGGAAACGTCACCTGATATCACCGATGAAAGTGCTGATGGCGATGATTCAAGTTCGCCATCTGAAGAAGAGGCCGAGGGTGCTGATAATTGGTGTAGATGTGGAAACTGCCAGACCATTGCCTACAAGCCGAGAAAACAAGTGCTGCCACAACTATGGGAAAGTGAAGGAAGAGATGGGAGAAGAAGTCTGCATCACCGACTGTAGGACGTTCGACATTTTCCGTTATGAGTGGAGGAGCGATGAATGAGCTGCAGATAAACTACAATGCTAACAGTGAATTAGCCCCGAGCGAAAAATGCTAACCTATCACTCCTAGCGCCCTTATTACTTATCCTAGCTCCACATCCAACACATTGTTTATGATCGTAAAGACACAGAATCTAACGGTGCCCACCTCTATAAGCAATAAAACTGCAATTCCGTTATCTGCGTTATCTGCTGTGCTCCGTGCGCTTTGAAATCTAATCAAAAGTTGTTTACCTCAATTCTTTGGCGTTTCTGCATCGCCCGGCTCTTTCGTTCTTTCAGTGGTTTCTTGTGCTGAAATGTGGAGGGGACGGCTCCGGGTTTCAGCCTCCGACGTGCTATTAATGCTTCTCCACCAACAGACTTCATGATAGCAGGATCAACGTCGTATGCATCACACGCGAAGTGGTCAGAACACAACTTGCTCCATTTTGTCGGTTGCCATCCAACACGATTCACTAAAAACAAAATCCATTTTTTGCGGATGATTTGGTCTTTGGGAAATGCATGTAAAACTCTCCCAGATCCCGCACCGTTCGTACAACAAAAAGCTCAACAATAACCCATGTTAATTCCGTTTTCTTTTCGAAAAACATGTGACCGAGACTGCCGAGTCGGGATATTTGGTCCAGAGACTGTTTGGCCACTATTACGTCACGCGCGCGGAGGCTGCTGGGAATTACATGTCAGAAATTCAGACGGCTTTGGGTCGAGTTTTGGATCAACAACAAGCTTTTTTTTGGGTGTATTATCTCGATTTAAATAAAATAAAAAATACAGGCAGTCTTAAAAACAACATTTCTATAAAAATGTAGCATATTTGGAAGCTTTGCATTTGATCTTTAAAGCACCGCCTCTGGCGGTCAGTAGGGACGAAATAGAACTCTATTTAACCACCAAGGCCACCACCAGTTAGTGTTTTGACTGCAAAACATTACCATAAAAAGGCTCTGGTGGTTGCTATCGTGGGAAAACCAATTAAAAATGTTGCCTTACACCTCAGTTGTGAATAAAGTCACATTTTGAGCTTTTTAGTCATTTAAACTTTGAGATTGCAATTTTACAACATATTCATATTCATGTATTTGTCACACCTAATTTAATTGTTCTGTTGTACACAGCGGCAGCAGGTCATACACACTTTTTAAAGAGTTACTCTAACATCTCCATATCAGAAATAAACGTGTTTGGGTAAAGAAAGGCAACAGAAGCAATAACTAGAATTATAATTTCAATTTAATCATCTGTGTGTGGAAAAGTGTGCCATTTTAAGAAATAAAAAGAGTGTACACCAAAACAAGGTAGAAATGCTAGGAAATATAATCAAAGAAGTTCTTTTAAAAATAACCAGTCTTTATGATTTAGTAAGAATATAATATTCATAAAGAGTTATGCCAAGTAATTTTTATAATTTCCTTATCAATGTCAATTCAAATCCAATACAATAATGACGTTTTTTAAGTGATGATTATAGTTACTGTCAAGTCTTTTCTTTACTGATGATTATTTTGTCATCATTTCTAAATGGCTGACTATTCAGTTTATTTCCTTTTTTCCATTTATATAGCTTCAGATTTGGACAATCACTCAATATCTTTAGTTTTTGTTTTGCTCAAAGCAATTAATTTTAGAGGGATTGTTCCAGGAAACCATTGAGTGAGTATATTGTTTTCAAAATGTGTCATTTTTGTGTTTGGAAGTTTTCAATCATCTCCATTGATTGCTCGGTCTGTCGGTGTGTGTGGCGCTTTAAGTTTGGCCCTTTCTATCCCACTAGATAGGAAAATATCCATTTCCCCCTGCAACTAATACATTCCTGTCTCTGTGAACTGCCAAGTCAACCCATTATTTAAGCCGACTGCCACCTGCGCAATCCCCGTCATCTTTAAACATGATAGTAACTGCTGTGTTGCTTCAGGCAAAAAGCTGCTTCAAGACCTTGCGAGTGTCATGGCATTAAGAAGATTTGGTTCCAGTAATGACAGTAAAGAGCTGAACAAACGACCTTTAGCCATAACAACTTCTTTCATAAAGTGTCGCAGTTTGTGTTAACGATTTATCCGTGATGATTAATAAAGAGACCGTCTCCCAATTTGAATTTTCTGATTTTCACAATCAGAAAGTGCATACATTTGTTTTCATAACCTAATCACAGGTGTAGTATGTGACTACCACACTGCGACAGTTATTAAACTAATTAATCACATGCAAAACTGTCAAATATGATTCTGCACCCGCTTTATCACTTTGATTAAAATTGAAATATGTATGCGTGTGTGTGTGTGTGTGTGTGTGTGTGTGTGTGTGTGTGTGTGTGTGTGTATGTGTGTGTGTGTGTGTGTTAAACAGCGAGAGAGGGAATGATAGAGAGGCAGATAGAAATCAAGCAATGACAGTGAGCTTCAACACACGACTGGCGGCAGGCCTTTATTTGGTGCTTAAAATGCACTTTGTGAGCCAAAACTACCATCTAAGTGCAGAGGAAGTGCTGAGAGCCGGTGTTGATGCGATGCATTATGGTCCCAGAGCACAAATGATTCATGAAAAAAAAAAAAGGGCACACATGCATGTCATTTGTGGAGTAAAAACTGGGATTTCTCTGAATTATTACTATAGAGAGAGAGAAACTTGTATGCTGTGTGCCATGAAAAAAACGATTGCAAATGATGTATTTCTCTTTGCAAATGTTAATATCTCACCCAAACAGGTTTCTCAAAATAGTTTCTGCTGTTGTTACCAGCAGTATACCTCTTACAAAGCACGCAGGATTTCGGCCGTATCTATCAGCATCTTACAATCACATCAGTGGACAGTGCACCCCTAAAGGCTTGAGACGGGCACGATTAATGAACAGACTTATGGTGCTGACACCCCAAGGGACAAGCAGCTAGAGGACGAAAATGGCTGGTACAAAGAAATAACTTTTTCCATTGGCTACAGCTCTAAAATCTATGTTTAGGAAAATATCAGAAACTTTACTCACAATCAGTCGAAGCCGATGATGTATTAACAATTATATCTCTAAAACCTCTAGAAAAGGCTTACAATGGCTAAATGCTGAGGTGCTGCAGCTATTCCTATACAAAATCTATCACAGAGAGGAAACAATTTGTACTGAATTCTTCCAACGTGAACCACTTTTTCATCTAATACCCTTAGCTAGCAAGACGGGGGACAGATGATGATGAAAAGTGCAAGAATAAAAGGTTTTGCAAGGTCACATTTTGGCCCCCTTTGTTTCAACATTATTTGACTTTTACCTCCAACAACAAGGGGTCGGTCTGAGGTCTGCACTCACCCAGTTTATTAATGCAACATTATCCCAAACTATAAACACTAAACCACGTTGACACTTTTTCCCTTTGTTGAATTTGAACACCTCAACCGAGGCAGCTTTTTAATACATTGTTCATCATCCTGCATCACCCTCAAACTCCGGTCAAATGCCTTTGTAAATTGGGAACCGATTCCATTAGATTTTATGGATCAAGGAGTTCACATGCAACCGGCTCTGGCATGTTAAATGGAATGGACGTCTATCTAATGAACCGATTTTAAACACAAGTGTCCCCTAGGGCCATGCCATTTCCTCTTTTTTATTGTCTATTTAAACCGATGATATTATGTGCAACAATAACCGCTTCATTCTGATTAAGCATGCAGACAACATGGCCCAGGAGGCATGTCTGATTCCCAGTCAGTCGCAGCAGACAAAGACGACATAGCAGAGCTGACAGATCCGTTTGACTCTCGAATCCTCGGACAAAAGAAACTACGAGATTCACTCTTTAGCCAGGAAGAACAGCTGGCCTCATCGATGCCAGAGTTTAATAGAAGGCCAATAAAGATGACCCATACTCTCACGGTAGGCGGACCTTAGTTACAACAACATAGAGGAGCATTTCTGCAGCAGAAGCTCGGGGGACGTGATGTCAATAAAGACGCTCATTAACTGTCCTCAGCTTCAACATAGCGTCCTAGTTTGTGAGCTGTTCGTGAGGAGCTTGGTCAATCAGGAGCCTAAAATCATTTGGCTGCCAATAACACTGATCACCAGCTGGCTCGCACACTAAGACTTTTTGCCTTCAGGAGGGTAGCAGGGGGGACTCTGCATCCCTTGAGTGCTGGATGTGCTGCGATGACTGCTTATAAAGATAACCAACATGGTATCACAGCTTGAACACTCATGTGAGGCAAAAAGACTGAAATATGGATTTACTATAAAAGGACATCACCAGCCAAGTGTATTATTTATTAGTATTTTTAATTAGTTTATTTTCTGTCTTTGCTCATATTTGTGGAAAAACATCATTATAAATCATTAATCTTTATATCTGCTTCCCCATTCACATTCAGGGCAGATTTAAGATGTGGAAAACATGCAGTCAATCAATACTACATGTAGTTAAGAAGCATGCATTTACAAATAAAAATATGCGTAGTCTATGTTTTATTCCCATGGCTGAGTCCAATCAATGTTATCTCTCCTAAAGTCAAAAACCAAAGAGATATGACTTCAGGCTTTCATGTCTCAGACAATCACAGAAATCAAATAATGGTTGAGGGAGGACTGATTTGGTGACAGATTTGAAGATTTACACGATGAATTTCTTTATCAAATCTGAACTCTGAAGACCCCCCCTGGCACGTCCACCATCACCTTCTACATTTTTCTCATTTAACTCCCCATGGGATTTTACATCCTGGACAGATCACATGCAACGTCTTGAAGTGAATATTTGATAGAGCTACCCCACACCACAGGAACAAAGTCATTTTCCTTCAAATGGTTCTCTTAGATTGGATTTATTATCAGTAATTTACATCTAGTATAGTCTGAGCTCTAACATCCAGTCGTGAAATGCCATCAATTTAAACCTGGCAGTTCTCCTCATTCTTTTGGGAGAGGGGTTCAGACTGTATACATCTCTGATGTTGACTGGCTGCAGTGACAAGCCCATCAGTGATGATCCAGTGAACAGTGTCCTGCAGAGCTAAAGGCCATCATTGGTGAAGACGTCTCAAAACATATTTCACAATATAGAATTGATTATCTGCATTTCTGGTGTATTTCCATAGAGACTGTCCACAGCAATACATCAAACCAGCCAATGTCTGACAAATGTTATGACATGCATGCGCATAGGTTACCAAACAGAAAATGTACCAGATAAGAAAATGGAGGGTGAATTAAATAAGACATCCAGATAGATATCTGTTTTTGGATAATGTATGAATATTCACAGTGTTTCTGGGACACAAAAACCTTCTGATGTGTTCCCAGATTCATTTTGCTGCCACACACCCTTTTGCCCAGAACTGAGATGATCTGAATTACCTGCAGTAAAAAGGCAGAGCAGCTCCTTTCTTTTGTACAAGGCTGTTAGTAGTTGTAAGATCTGTGTACCTGATAAATGCTAGAGCTACCAACACTTTGTCATGCTTTCTATGTAAAGTAGGAGATAACATCGCCATGGCTTTGTCTTTGTGATGGTACAATGGCGTGTATGTGTGTCTGTCTATGTGTAAGAGGGAGGGGCGGAGGGGTTATCTGGGTGGTTGCTGCAATGTCTTGTCATCCATTAAAGTTCTGCACATTCCTATCAACACATTTGGAAGTTCAAAGGTTGGCAGCATTTTAAAAACAAACATTTATCCAGGCAATTAAACAACTACCAACAAAGTGTGAGTCAAATGTCAATGAGCCTGGTGCATTTGGCAAAAGGTCAGGCTGTGTCTCATCAGCGTCAAAGGGTGGACACAATCCCTATTAATTGTAGCTCCAGCACCTTCCTGAGAGACACCACTTGATTATTTCATAAATAATTAATGCACTATGATTGCTGCCTAAATGCCCACACCTTCCCAGTTCAGTGTCATATAAATGCACCTGCGGGGTGTAATTGCAGAGTAATTCAAAGTTCAGGCGACAAATGTTGAAATAAAGCAAGTGGAGGGAATCCTGCAAGTGCACAGTCATATCCATCAGGCGTCCACACAAACAGTCGAGCATTCCGCTTACAAACCTCTATGCAATTACAAAAAATACACAAGGTGAAAAGAGAAAATGCATTGCTGAATTCAAAACTATGTAGGACTGAAATAACTAGTGTGGGAATCCCCATCATACGCGCAGGAAAAGCTGTGCGTAAAAATATGAGTTTCATGTACATCTGTTTTATGTATTAAATCTGCATTTAGTACAGATAAAATAGCGTTGTATACAGTGTGTGAGGAAATTACTTGTTTTCTTAAATCTTTCATGGTATACATTGTTTTTGTAAAACTGAAACTCACGCTGCTGTTGTGTCCGGACCAGTGCACCATCGCCTGGTTGTGCGCAGAGTCCCCCGATAGAGCAAAAGTGGACGTGTCCAGGTGCGGCTCACTTTGCCTCGGGTTAGACCCTCTGCCTTCGTCCCCAGTGCGCCGGTACTCGGGTCGGGAGCTGGAAACACCCTGGACAGTCTCCACAAACCTCTCTGTGGACTGCGCTTCTCCATGAATACTCCTATTTTCGGCGTATGGTGTACTTAAACCCCTTTTTACTCTTTTTCTCGTGTCGGGAAATGAGTTTTCTATCATTATATTCGCTGTAGGTCGTCCTTGGTTGTCCTCGGAAATGTTATTACACTTTTTTCCAGGTATTGTGGGACTGGTCAGACAGTTTAGTGCCGTTTTGTTGCCGATCAGTGCCTCGTTTTCAAGTCCTCTCTGTGTTTCTTTCTCCACTTGCTTACCATCGTTCGCTTTCAAAGCAACGACTTCTCTCGATTGAAAAGCGCTCAAAACTTTAGTACTACTGTCCACTTTGACCTCCGTTGATTCTCGGGTTACAAGTGCCTCCAGCTGATTAACCTCCAGGCGATAAAATCTGTCGTTTGTTTTCAGAGAACTTATTTCCGCTTGAGCCACAAACTTAGAGTGAAAGGGGTTCAGAAATACGCAGGCAAAAAGGGAAACGCTCCAAAATGACCACATTGTGTTCTTCCAAACTGAAACACTCTAACAGAGGAGAGAAAAAATACGTGGCAACTTCGACAACATTCAGGGTATCATTTTTACGAGCAAGAAGCCATCCAGCAGACCCGCTCACGTCCAGGAATTTGTCAAAGTGAGGGACCAGTTGGGGAGGCGCTGCGCATCAGGCAAACGCGCCGACGGAGAGTGACTGCAGGAACGATTTCAGATCATTGTTCATGAGGACGTTTGGGGGAAGATGATTTTAAAATAGTGAAATCATTTAATGAAAATCCACGATATTGTTTCCCTTTTTTCTCGGTATTGTTTTTATTCAGCAACTTCTTAGAGGCTATTATTTTTGGAAAAGTTATCCAAAATACAACAAGATCTACCGTGACTGGTTGACAGCAAAAGATGGCTAATTTGTAGTTTGCAGAGCAGTGTATTGTTCACGCTGTGGCAACATTTCTGCCTCTGGAACGACAGAAACTACATCATTTACTTCCATAAATCAACTCCAGATTCACCTGTCAACTGTGTGCATGCTCATGTGAGAGTACCTTTCGGGGAAATTCAGTTGGACTTCCTTATAAGATCCAAACGTGCTACTGATATCGTTTGATGTGCAGGGTTTTTCTACTGTGCGAGTATTTCTCCTGACACTCGAAGACTTTTTTTTTAATTAGGGCACTAATACAACGCACCCCAGGCCCTATTCTGCACAACAGCCCAGGAAACTAAGAGGTGCTTTGAAGTCATGATATGTTTGCTGTCATCTCCATGACTTGTGGTGCCACACAGCCAATAATCCTTGTACAACTCTGTTTTACTGTTGGCACTTTTACATTTAGTATTATTCATTCATTTTTGCTGTGCACATTGGAAAAAATGTACTTTCTCTGAATCAATATGCTCTTTGAAAGGTATTAGTTTCAATTAGTGGAGCCAAATGAATCCTGAAAGGCCATTTCTATTTCCTGCTGACAGAGCTCTCTGTCAGTTGTTACAGAAATTAGTCTTTGTGATTTAAACAAATAACCTTTTTTTACTCACAAAATGTATCATAATGTTTGGTAAAATAGTTGTAAAACACATGTTAGATATGTTGACTTCAGATTCCAGACAGCTGCCCGAGGGAGATCCATCAAGAGAAGGATTTCCATATTCTTTAAGAACAACAAACACATCTTTCAATCAAAGGAACAGGACAAAATATGTATGATATGTCCTTGTAATGGGAGCTCGGGCAGACGTTTTATACATTTTAAGGTAAAGTGAGAGCAATTTCTCCTTTTTGTCAAGGTTAATATACTTCCACAATTGCATGAACATGTCAAGTAGTCCTGACTGTATGTCGTGAGAGAAACCGTAAAAGTGAAGAGGGGACTATTACTGCCCTGCTCTGCTCCTCTTCATATGAGTGCACAGTGAACACAATGTCTGAAACCTGGTAGTACTTACATTTTCAGAATGTATATTTAGGACTGCAGCTTCTTTACAGTAGGCCTACTGTGGATGAACTCATGGCAGCAAAATCATGCATCCACTGAACTGTAAAACCTGCTGTAGTGTGGGGGATAAGACATGTCCCCCGTCCTTGAAAGCTGCACAGTGAGGAACTAAGCACAAAAGAACCAACTGGAAGGACTGATATTGACATGAGTTCATTGCTGAGAGCAGCACCTTCTGATCGTGCACACATCCTCAGACAGTGCAGTGAAAACAGCAATCAGAAGGCTAGCCAGCTGCCATCCTCCTCAGAGGGCTAACGTCTTGGTAGCTGTTTTTTGGCACGGCTGTACAAACAAATTGAGATTCATACAAGTGAGGGCTGCGGGCAGCAGGTGCTACTGTTACAACTACGCTGCACATCAGACAGCTCACTCTCTCTACCGGCCATCCCCGCCAGAACGCCTCTGCAATGAGGGGGTAATTGGACTGATCACACTCTGTTTACCCATTATGCTGGTGGTAAAATGAAGTGGGTTGTTCCCAAACACACTGTGACAGTCTGGGGAGGAAGGAGGAGCCTCCTCCATCAATGACACGTCTTTAATCTGTACTAACCTTGGCCTGAAAGACCATTGTGGGGATTTCAGTGTATTTAGGAGTGTGTGTGTGTGTGTGTGTGTGTGTGTGTGTGTGTGTCTTTGTGTGTGTGTGTGGTGTGTGTGTGTGTGTGTGTGTGTATTTGTGGGAGATAGAAGATATGCATCTTTATTTGCGTAGAAATATCTGGGGGGGAGATTTTGAATGTCTTAGTTTGGGTGTCTATACCCCACAAGCTGTGTGTACTTAAACTATGACAAGGAATATTGCATATCTTCCTGGGTGGAGAAAATCTCACATTCTGCATACATTTGAAGAGGGTGAAAGAGTATAAGAGAATGAGAGAGATGAGAGGGTGAGACTGAAAGCTGTGTACATCGGTGTTGCTCATTCAATTTGATGTGCTCTCCTCCCCAGTGTAGATCATTAGCAAGATTATCAGATGTAATCATCTCATTCTGGTGGCGCATAATTCAGACAGTCCCTGCAAATGGCCCCATCCTCTCTCCTGTTTCTACTGAAGACAGGGAGCAAACTCTAAAGCTTTCAGGACAAAATCCCATTTGTGCATCCGTTGTCTGCATCCCAAGCTTGTTAGTTCCAACACTTCAGTGATCCCGGCGGAGCAGACGCATAGGCAGCAGCAGGAACCATAATGGCCATCACACAGACAGCTCACACTCGCATGCAGGAGATGAACAGCAAGGTGCACTCCCGCCCGGCTCTATCCATGCCATTAAAAAGGGAGAAACTTACTTTTATTGCAGATGGCAAAACACTTATTTTGTACCTCCTTCATCGTCTAGATGAGAGAAAGGCATTTTAAAATCACAGTGGGAGGAGTAGTTAGGACAGTTTGCCACTGCAATAAACTGGCCCTGTCACAGAAAATACAACTCTCCTCATTGGCGAGTCACTGGATTACTATTATCTCTTTGATGTCTGTGTTCTGGAGCCTTTTCACCGTACATGATGAACACAGGGACGAGCCTGTCGAGATATCAATACAATTTACGAGATCTCCTTCGGCTGCGGCTCATCTTTCACACACAACTGTAATGCAAGAGCTTGCAGGATTTGCTCAGACGTGCTGGGTCAATTATACGTCTTGTTCCCTTGTCATCAATATTCTTTAACATTATCCATATGTTTCCAGTACAACTTGGATTGTCCTAATTTGGCCATTGTGTCTGTCAGTTGGGATTCAATTGGACTTAAAGTTACTGCTGTAACCATGAAGAAATTCCTACAAGATGTAGAATTACAAGCAGATAGACATTCAGAGAGAATGCCAATTGTTTGGGTATATTGTTATTAGGTTGATTGTTCTTTTGAAGTAAAATAATAATTAAGCACACCCTAGAATATCCTTGATTGCAATCCTGGCTCCTGGAATTTACATTTATACACACCTAATTAAGAAACAGCAAAAAGGTTTATGAAGGAACGTGATCTTACCAGAATTAGGTTTTCTAACAACATAATGAGACAATTATGTTAATGAATGTATCTGCAAAGTCGCCAAATGGTGATAGTGAGCATATCACTAAAATGTTCACTGGCAAGGAATTGCATTGTAATTCCCTACAGTGCAATCCCCACTCTTGCAATACGATATACGCCATTAGCAAATATGCATGATAAAACGTTTTTTATGGTTATGTTAGGCACTCACAGCATTCAGTTAAGCTTAGGGAGGACTCTGATCTCGGTTAAAGGTTCTCTATAAAGAATTCCGAGGACATCTTTGATTCAGGGACTGCTTCTACGGCTTTCAAAACGACAAGGAACGAGCTAGCCGATAGCAGCTAACAGCTAACTGCATGTTTACCAGAGAACAGTAACACTTTGCATGCTAGAAAAAACCGCTGCCAGCCTTATTGCTGCTACTTGCACTGTCCAATTTACCAAGCATCTTGCATTCAGTAATCTGTATTTGACAATGATGTTATATAACGTTCCCAGTTCATTAAAGAAACTGATTTTTTGTTTTAAATGTATCTACAATCCACTAAAATTAGACACGAGGTGGCAACAGTTGGGACAAAATAAGAAAACGTGCAGGTTAACACGTCTACATCTATGAAAAGGTCAGCCTACATTATTGTTACATTATTCAAGTGCTGTGGATAGAGCATAAATATTCGTTTCAATCTGCTATCTTTTGTGTAGCTATTGGAAGGAATGAGTAATGCCAGGATAAATGAGTACAGTCAGCCATCTAAATCTTCCTCTAGACGTAAGCTAAAGAAATATCACTGTGTGGCGATTTAGCTTCTCCTGTCAAGCTAAGCCCAGACAATGAACAGTAGTTTAGTGAACGAGTCCAGACTCTGTATGGAGAGCACATGGTAGCGTAGGTAATGCTAGGTGAACACAAACAATAGCAAGAGAGAAAGTTCAAACAGCCCGTTATACTAGGGAGAGCAACAGTGTGTGTGTGAACAACTAAACAGTGCCTTTCCACTCACCTAAAATGTAATGAGAGAAGAGGATGACACCCTAACCAGGATAGAAGCACACAATGAAGATGGCAACAGCTGTAGCTTAAAATGCTCATAAGACATCTATTACAAATGCATGACAAAATGGGGCTAAAAGTTCCCTGAGGAAAACTATAAAATATATCCTTAGATTTTGTCTAAACAAACACATTTTACTATTTCAAAAGCAGGTGCTCCAATGAACATTGCAAATTATGTTATTGGCAATACAAATTACTACTATATTTAAAGCACATCATTTAATTCCTATTCATTTTCCCTGCACAAAATAAACATAGAAACCCCCCACCCTAAATCCCACATCTTGTGAACCGGCCTTGATTGTGAAATGAATGCACTCCGTCATGCATCGGACACACAACTTTACTGTACAACATAACAAAACTCCAAAATCATACCATAACAAGAACATGACTTGTTACATACTTCTTTTCATGCATATAAGACTCTAAACATTAATGATGAACTCCCCATAGCTCTGACTGATGTAAGATTGCCACATAATGTAAACTATTAACTCATTCTCCGTATACATACATTACATTACATGTTACTTGTTAGACGCTTTTATCCAAAGCGACTTACATACATTCAATACTGTGGACAATCCCCACAGGAGCAATTTGGGGTGAAGTGTCTTGCCCAGGGACACAACGTCATGCTGACTGCAGTGGGGTTTGAACCTGCGATCCCTTGATCCCAACACCAAGGCTCTATCCACTGCGCCACATGCCAAGTCATCTTCAAACTATTTTTAGGAACTCTTCGAGAATGGTTGCCCTCTTTGTATCTCAGCAGCACATTCTTGGATTCTCAACCTCTGAACATAATCTGTCTGCCTATCATAATACTAGTTTGACCCAATTTATAATGCATTTTTGTCCTCCTATTAGACTGATCCATCACCTATAACAAAGATCCAGGGGCCGAGGGGAGTTTGGGTTATAAATGGTAAATGGACTGTACTTACATAGCGCTTTATCCAGTCTTTACGACCCCTCAAAGCGCTTTACATACTACATGTCATTCACCCATTCACACCCATTCATACAGAGCAGTACCACTTGCTCTAGGACCTAACATTCACACACCGTTGGCCATGCCATCGGGAGCAACTCAGGGTTAAGTATCTTGCCCAAGGATACATCGACATGTTGGCTGTACAGGCTGGGATCGAACCCACAACCTTCTGGTTGAAAGACGACCGCACTCCCTCGCAGCCACAGTCGCCCTGATTATAAACATCATTTTTAACAGACAGGGTTGCTTATTGCACAGGAAATTGTGGTCTCAGGTCCCAACCATTTTGTTCCCGTTTGTTTATCTCTTCCATATAATATTTGTCAACCTTGAGGTTGGTTTTCAGACCTGATCATCTGACAGCTCATGTTTCCGATTGTTGGACCTATTTTTAGCAATGTCAATGTGTCTGATTGCTCTCAGCAAAAACTACAAAAACAAGGTTCACATTGACCCAAAACAAACTAATCATTACTAGCGGTGTCTCAGTGGATAGCAGTGTCTCTTTTTTCAGATTGGAAGTTTGTGAGTTTGCAAGTTCTCTCAATGCTACTTAAACATGCAAGCTGGGTGAAATTCATACTCAAGATTGACATACCTGGACAGGATTATGTGTGACTGTCTGTCTTTGTCAACCATATGATGGACTGACAACCTTTGCAGGCTGGTTATACTTGTTGTCTGCCAAATGAAGAAGAGGAAGGCAACAAACCTAGAATTGGGTGATTTTCATAAGGAAAAATGATTGAAGGAAGTATAACTTCTTTTTGATCATCTCTGAGAGAAAACGGGCATGCACATATATGGCTCTGAATGTTTTTGAATATATTACACTCAAATATATCAGTGAATATGACCAACAGATGTATTAATACAAAAGCTGCTCTGTTCACTTCTAATGAACTTGCAATTTGTTTATTGCCACTGGAGAGCAAACACCATCTGTTATCAAGAAGAAATGATTTGACCCACTTTATACCAAATCTGTCTCTTAAAGGAGATACCAGCAATGTTATGCCGAAGTGTAGTTTGAATTGCTTAAATTAACATTTCAACTCTTTTGAACCCAGTTGTTAGCATATGCCACCAACTGTAGGAGTATTTTCCTCCCATGGGCGACACCCATGCTGTTTACATTTCATCTTCCGAATGGAGCCTATTTTTAAAGACAAACGAAGAGTGAAGCACTTCAAATCTGGAAAGCCATAATTGTGTATAATGAGGCCTTCCATGGACAGTGAAGCCTGCATAATTGCATTACAGTTTGTGAAAGAGTGAAATTAAGAAAGAACTGGTGAGGAGGAAGGTATGCTCATTTGCCGCCGCCTCCTGCAGTTTTAGGGCGATATTTCTGTCTAAGAACATTTGTGCAGCTCATTTACATTTGATATTTTTTCTAGTATTTTATGTTAAAGTTACTGCGAACCATTCCCTGAATCTACAAAGTGACCCCTGTTTCCACTGGAGCAGTATCAGTAAGTCATCTTATTGACACAATCTTGATATTCTGGTTTCTAGCTTCAGGACCTCTTTACTGCCCAGAATGTCAGACATTATTGTGGGAGGAATATATGAATGCTTCAAAAAAATCGAGAGGTATTCTTATTAAGTTTAGTTCCAGTAGGAGCGGATGGCAAACAACAACAAGAATAGATTAGATTAGAGAAGAGATAAAAACTTGCATGACACGAGTTCATCCAAATCCCCTCTCTCCTTGTTAGCATTAGTATGATGCTGGGGCAGATTTATAGCGGTATAACATGGCAAATTAAAAAGGAACCAGTACGTGTTTGGAATGACAACTGATAGGAAATCTTCCTTGCTCCAACATCATAAACAAGGAATGCTTGTTTCAGTTTACTGTCGTTATATTTTATGCTGACAAGAGAGAAGCCAGAGGAAAGGAATGTCTTCCCCTGTTATGGATTTTGTCCCACATTTACACATTGGTTGTGTGGGCTAACTCTGACTATCAGTGGGTTTCCTTAGGCTTTCCTCACAAACTGAAAGAAAAGTCGATACAGCCTAAAACGCTCAGCAAGTTTCCAAGATTTTTTTAAATGAGCACTTTAGAACTTGACCAAAGGTGCACTGTTCTCTGCCCCTTACTTTTGGGGTCTATTGGCAGGCAATTGCTTACTACCAACAACACACACACACACACACACCACACACACACACACACACACACACACACACACACACACACACACACACACACACACACACACACACACACACACACACACACACACACACACACACACACACACACACACACACACACACACACACAACACACACACACACACACCACACACACACACACACACCACACACACACACACACACACACACACACACACACACACACACACACACACACACACACACACACACTTTTGGTCTCCCTGTCTTTCTTGGTCTTCCTTTCAAGTACATTCCCACCACCCCTACCCCACCCTCTCTCTGTCTGTGTGCCTCCATTTGCACTTCCTCACTTCTTTCCCATCTCGACCCTTTTGAAGTCAGAGACAGCTCGAAATCCAACGTGGTTATTTTTTTGGACAGCCGAGGGGAAATGGCTCAGAAAGAGGGGCTCAAGTTCGATTACAGCTGTTAATCAAAAATCTACACTGCCCAGCATGGCGTGATGTGAGAAATGATCTTGGTTTTTCAATCTGTCAAAGCCACTATTTGTAACATGCACAGGCCTATATGAAGATATATTGTACAGTAAATCTGCACACACTACCCTGGGCAGAATTAGAAAAATGAAAACTCGCTAGGACTATACAAAATACACACCCGTGAAGATATGCTAGAGAGGACAAATGAAACTGAAAACAGAATAAAAACGCCACCAAATATCCATGCTCAAGCTACTGTATCTTCCCCGGCTCAGTGCAACTCATCCACCACCCAGATATAATACCATTCTGCAAACCCTGGATTGTGTTCTGTGGCAATGCTTTTTGAACATTTCGTTTTTTTACTTATGTGATTGTAAGCTCTTTCAGATCGTTCTGATGGCACGTTTTTGTTTGTAGATTAATGAGACAATCCTGGTAGCAGCAGGCATTGTTATCTGCCAAATTGGTTTCTGCGAATGTTTGTTGTTTTTGGACACTTAAGGGTTCGTCAAAGTACAAAATGTTCAAATAGTACACATGCTGATTTTTTTAAGGATCGATTTGGTTTTGTTTAAACCTTTTAGTCTTTTTGCAGTTGAGTCCATCATTTGCAATCAGAAGAAAGTATAAGTGTTGGGGAAATGATTCACTACAAATTTAAAGATTTTGCTCACTATTAACATAAAAACAACATAATAACGAATCCAAATCCTCTCATCGACACATCCAATGTTCATCAGTAAGCCAACCAAGCATTCCTATTTCACCTTTTCTGTAAAGGCCAGCTCCCCACAGAGTGACTCATCCGCCGCCACACAACTAGATTACATGTTGCAACATTACTTTCAAGTAAAAGTAGAAAAACACTGCTAATAAACGCAAGTGGACGCTCAGTAAAAATAAAATTGTGATTGTTTTTTCATGTTATTGGGATGTCATGGGAATACACATTAATAATGCAGGCTGTCAGCACAAGCCAACACCTTTGCTTGTTGCATCTGCATCATTATCCCCTATCTTTCATATTCAAGCAGCAGAGTACACTGACGGCGATAAAACGCATGCCATGAGACACACTTCATCATTTTTCTTCTTTTACTTTTCAATTGGAATACCAAGCTGTCAGATGTACAGGCTCCACCGTACATCTCATGCTAAAACTGTGCAGTGAGACAAATGTACCAAACTACTAATTTCTCACAGTGTAAAATGCAAACTGTCCTCAGAAAACCAAAGTGGAACGGACAGTTAATTATAAAGCCAGGGTCAATTCAGGCCAAAATATCAAGACACATGAAATGGAAGGACCAGAAAGTCTGCAAGATTGAGAGATGAAGGTAGACATGCTACTTAATATGCAACTGTACAAATAGTAACACTATGAATACATCTTTATTTTACAGTACTGTAGTATTATATCTCATGACTGTCTAGAGTGTACAACATAATAGTATTTCAAATTCAGAGGCCCATTTCAGCAATATTTATACATCCAAAAAAGTGTTGCCACCATTTCTACATACTCAATGTAATTTTGTTATGGGCATTTTACATGATTTCAACAAACCTCTTAATGTTTTTTCCCAGCTGGTGATCTTTAACCGGTGAATATATCCATGATTAAGCCACTTCATTAAGGCTGGCATAAACTCAACTATGAAATTTATCTCAGGTCAACAGACAAATTAAAGTTATATTGATGTATTTGGCCTGTGTCGTTCATCATGCTTTGTAGTTCATAATATATACAGGAACCTCAGGTATTGTGAAATTGACATTGAAAGGGCAACTTCATGGTGAGAAACCTATCACTTTAAAACTTCATAAAAAGCACCTGGATGCAGCATTATTTGTGTCTCTGCAAGGTTAGCAGCTCATTTGGGGAGGTTCGGTGCAGCCTTCAGGTCTTTTGAAGGACACAGCTTTGTGGGCCGCGTCCTTCACTGGATGCAAACGCCTGAACTGAGATACAGAAGCAGAGGTATTATCCTGCAGCTATGCAGCTCAAGCAAGGAAATAAACAACTGAATACAGTATATTTAAAAAAACATTTTAATATAAAACCCACCCTCGAATCTAACCACAGACTAAAGAGATTAATCAACTATGTAATTCCTCTCTAATGTCCTATATTGTCCATGTCAGTGTATTTACTCAACATTTATAGCCTAAAAGTCTTTGTGCAAGGTATAAACATTCCTTCTGTATGACACATTTCAATCACAATAACTTTTTTTAGGCTGGAGTGTGGGTCTTTTACATATAAATGAATCACTGATATGTCCACAACAAACTGGTTATGCCCATCGCCACCAGGAGAAGCTCACGCAGTATTTTAGAGTTGTGATGTCTTCCCTGTGCAACTATATCTCTGGCTGTAGACCACACCAACACCAACTGGACCAAATTGGCATTTACACGTACGTACATGCTGTTTAATGAGTTGCATCTGAGCATTTGGCCTGCTAAATGAGCATTGCACTTTTCCTTGGTGAATTTGAATGGTCAATGTTTAGTGCCAGAATGGTTTTCCATCAAATTAAACATGAAACCAAAAGATTGATCTGATTGCATAAGATCCGTTTTTTTCTCTCTGAAAGAGAACACAGAACAAGTGATTTACAGCACAAGTGAGATATTATGTAAGCTGTAGCAGACAAAAAAGCAATTAAACATTTCAGTTGACTCCAGATTGATATACCTATGATTTATAAAACTGACAAGTGGCTCAAATGGACTGAATAAATCAAAGTGCATACAATTTATACACATGATGCAATTATATGTTATACATTTAATTATCGTTTGAAAGACAAATAGAAATGGATCGCTGTTGCTCTTTAACCTGCAGCTCCAAATACTTTGGGTTATTTTGATCTTTTGATCTTTGATTTAATCATTCATTCCTAGTCACAGCAAGCGACTGATAGAAGGCTCTAAAAACCCACTAAGCCCCACCCAATTTCAAACAGTGCATGGACAAAGTTAGGGACTAACTTGTTAACATATCAGAGCGTTTAGCAGCTGAAGAGTCAGATATTTCCCTCGGGGGTTGGTGTTGAGCCAAACAGATCAGAAAGGAGAGTGAATATTGAACTTACAATTGCCGGTCGACACAAACGACTGCAAATGAATACTAATGTTGTTCTGTATCAGCAACTGTTTGCTAACAAGTTTCCCATAATATATCATTGTGTTTACGGCCTGTTACAAATCAACTTGTATCACCTGGTGTGCGTGCATGCAGGTACAGTTCGGTCTCAGGTAACAGAAGCTCAGAAGCAAAATTGCAAGCTTGCAAACTGACAGGAAATGAATGTAACTGATGGAGTATATCAACTAAGAGGCGTATGATGGAAGAGATGCAGGTGAGGGGGCGGGCAGGGCGGGATGGAAACTGCAGAGCACATGAGGGAAGTGAAAACAGGTTTATAGATGGGTTCGTCAATCAGGTGATGGGGAAAGGAGGGAAAGTCCGAGGCCATCTGGTGGATGCATTAAAAATGGCAATGAGGGGGGCCTGGGATGTGTGGCTGGAGAGGAGGACAGAGAAAGACTGACAAATGAAGTGTTCATCGTATTAAAATACAC